>NC_140211.1:6479421-6996921 GCF_951802725.1 Rutilus rutilus
TCTTAGTAGAGAGAGTTTAGGAGGACAATGATGTTCAACTCACCCTTCACAGAGAGATAAAGAGAGCTTGATGTTGATGAGTTTGGTCTTCCATCTCTCTGTCCTTCACACCTGTACCAACCCTGATCAGACTCAGTAGCTCCTCTGATAGTGAGAGTGTCTCTGTTTACAGTGTAACGATCAGACGTCTGTAACTTTACACGGTCTTTATACCACTCATATCTCCAGTCACTGTGATCAGGTTTTATCTCACACTTCAGATTGACTTTTTCTCCAGTGAATACAGATCTGTCTGGTGTCACAGTCACTGTAGATGTGGGGAAATCTGAGAAGAAAGACAGAAACACAAAATGACTCAAACATCTGTTTCAGTGCAAAGTAAAAGAATTACATTTTGTAAATGTTTTGAGGATGTTGAAGATCTCAATGATGAAGTTTTATTGCAGCAACAGTGACAAAGTGCATTAAAGCCCCTGCGTTCATCAGAGTCAGAATAAACCCTGAATAATCTCTGCTCAAACATTATATACTGTATTACATTCTTCTTCCAGCTCTACATGTAAATGAAGTTTTGTCTTAAAAGTAAATTGAGGATAACAATGAAAGTGAAAGCCTTCCGTTCCCACATCTTTGATATTGTTTGAGACGGGAACTCCATGTATCCTTCATGTATCTTCTGAACACAGGATTATTCTCGACGTCACACTGCCGTTTCACACTAGAAGTGATAGAAGAAGATCTCCAACTACAAGCTCATATGAGGAGATACTGAGTCTGAATCAACTTCATCAGACTATCTGAAGACTTCATGAACTCATTTGACATCATTATCTGTGAGTCACGTCATTCTCTCTGACTTCAGCACAAAACTCATCTTTTCTATTAGTAAATATCTCCTGTAACCATAGCGACAGTGACTAAATCTCAAAGATGGAGACGCCAATAACACTGGAAAGTCACAATTTACATGATGTTTTAAAAATATCCTGATAAAAATGTGCAACACACACAAGACATCTGAAGACAATCATGACTAAAAGTGAATTGCTTATAAGAACAGATGTGGTTGAAGTGTTGAAATATGGATTTTAAATGATCATTAAACAGATGTGAATATGAAGACTCACCTGATACAGTCAGTGTAACAGCATCACTGTCTGTGTATGAGCCTGATCTCTCTCCTCTACAACTGTATTTACTGACAGACACATAATCAGCTCTGAAACTGAACTCTGCTGTTGTTCTTGTTGTATATGGATAGACAGTGTATCCATCTCTAATCCAGCTGTATCTCCACTGAATGTTTCCTCCTCCCTGTATGTCACATGTGAGAGTGACTGTCTCTCCTATGAACACAGGCTGATCTGGCTTCACCGTCACTACAGGTTTTCCTGTATTAATACACATATGAGTAAATATTGATTAAAACAGCATCACAGTCTCATGATCAATGTTAGTGTTTATGAACTCAAAACCTCCTTATGAAACACTGTATTAAAATGAAAGATCTAGTTTGTTGGAAGTTTGTATTGATTACATAAAAAAAATTTGTAATTATTGATAGACTATATACTGATAAACTTTGTATAAACTGAAACACTGGGTATATTGTGTCATACATGTAAACTGAGTCTATAATACATGTATGTTATTTTCTATTTGCGTGTCACAGAATTGCAGCTTGTACAACATTTACAAATCTTACATAATTTAAGAGTGTAAAAATATTGCAGTCTTAAACATGCAAAGTGATGAGGTCATGTGACAATGTAGCATATACAGTTAAATAATAAACTGTTGTACAGTACAAAATGCTGGGTTGAAAAGATTGGCAGCAGATTGGGTTAAATGTTTTTGTAACCAAAATTACTACATTTCTGGATTAAGATTAACCCAAAATAGTTTGAAAATAAAACCAGGAATATTTGACATTATTAATTCACTTTGTACACACAGAATGACTATCAAAAGGTACAATTTTATTAAAAATTAGAATAAAGGCAAACATAGTCAAAACAGTGTGCATGAAAGAAGACAAGCAGAAAAAAATGACAAATCATCAGATACAGTATTTTCTATTCCATTTCAATGAACACTGATGAATATAACTTGCATTTAAGACCTCATTATACTATTTTGTATATTATCCACCACCAACGAAAACATTACACTATAAAATGATGTATTGGTTTCGACTTTAAGTAATTGTATTAAATATTGCACCAACTTATTCAAGCAAACAAAGGGAACAAGTAAACTCCCAAATTTAAGTTCACTCAACATTAAACTTATAACTATAAATCTGTAATCTTAAGTTATTTAAGAAACTACCTATAGTTTATAACAATTATCCAACAGATCTACATGGTTGCCTAAAAGAATATAGAGCTATATTAAAAGAGTTCAGTTTTAATAACATTACTGATGTAACGACTGAGACAAGTCAGACACAAGTATTTGTTATAGTTTAACAAATGAACAAAAGAACTCACTCTGGGGATCTGTGGCCCCATCCCCCCAAACAGGGCAAGACGGTCTTCGTTACCACGATCAGATAAGTTCGTTTTACGACCCTTAGCAATGTGAACGGGGCCTCTGCTACAAAACCCACAGATATTAGAACAGGCTCTCCTGCATTCATTTATTGATGAACTGATTAACATGAAATTAACATGCACTCCAGAACATTTTGTGAATGATTTACTGTCTTGTGTTGTGTCTTTTAATACTATTATCTGTTGATACTATTATCTCTTGATACTATGTATTTTATTATACAACCAACAGTTAACGTAACCTCACATATACCATGTTTGGTCTCTATTGGTACTCTGAAGATCGAAATGATTGTGTACATGATATGCCAATAGCTATGCAACATATTAGTATTACAAGAATCTTTCTTAGTTTTGTCATCAGAAACCAATCCAGTGTGCCATTGCAAATGAGCACGCTTAAAACAAAGACTCATAAATCAACCACAGAAGGAACTCCCGCTCAGAACTTTTCCCTTTCTTATTGGTTGAGCCGGCCCTGCAAGGTGTGACCTTTGTCAAGCTTTAAAAGGCCTCTTCGCTAGCCCTTCCCTCTCATAGCTCTTCTCTTCTGGCATCAACTGCTCTTTCTTGACGTTGATAGGGGTCCAAGGGCCCAACAGGCCTGAGCACCGCCTGCTATGCCTTCATGCTCCCAAAGGGAGTCAGACTGCCTTTTCTTCAATCCAGAAAACTGCAACCTTACCATCACTGAACGGGCAACAATCAACTCTTGGCGTTCTCGGCACTTCAGGATGCCGTGCTGTCCAGTGTGGCCTCAGCAGGCCCGGGCTGCAGGCTTCGACTAACCGCCATGTGCTCCCTCAGGAGAAAAGGGACTCTCTCAACCACAACAGCGTCGAAACCACCATGCAAGTTCATCATATCTTCTCCATCCAGCAGAGAAGAAAACGATTGCAACTTGTACAGTGACATTTGACACTCACGGACCCATCAACAAACTCAATTTTCAACCACTTCAAGAATTGTCCACTGCACAGACCATGCAAGTATCAATTTAATGAGGTGCTCTGAAAATGATAAGCTGATGGTTCTTTTCATAGTTAAATAGATCTTTTCCATAGTTCCATTTCCTGCTTCCGGCTCCACATCACTCACCATTTTACATATGCATGTATGTATGTATGAATGAATGTATGTATGTATGTTCGTTTAGTTTTAGTTATGTTTGTGAGTTAGTTAATAAAACTTGTGCACAACATGTATTTGTTTCTGATTCTCTGCTTGCAACAAAGTCCATTTTATGATCTTGATCTTGTTACATGCTCTAAGCGCTGTACATGCTAAGAAATAATTATTTTTTGGTGGCCATGAAAGATACACTTTTCTTAGAAATAAATGAATAATCAAAAGAGTTCGTTGGAACTGATTAATTGATTGTAATATTAATTTAGCTACCTCAAGTTAATCTAATTAACTGACCCAAATATTAATTGTAGGAGCCATGTTTTTCTTTAAGTTTTTCCCCCAACCACTAGAGGGTGGTGTTTTCATTGTTTGGGTGTTCTGCCTGTGGCCTGGGGTTATTTAAGGTCAACTGTTTGTCACCAGGGGGGATGACTGAGGAGGCGAACAGTTTTTTACTGTGTTCAAATGACAGGCGTTTGTCTAAAAGGAAGACGAATAAATGTTCAACTTTTAACAATGAGAGTGTGATCATGAGCCTTATTGAATTCACGTAAGAAAGTAAGCTATCAGTCATCAACCGGTAGCATTTAGTGGTACTTAGTAGCTACATTAGGTAAAAAACTGCCTCGGTAGGAAGAAGCCAGACTCGTTTGCACTGCGAGACGCCGAACCAAGGGCTATTGGAGCCACCTGGATTAATCGCAACAACGAGCGTCAGGAAGGAGGCTTCTCAGGAACAAGCTAAAGGAGCTAATGGAAATACCTGCAGTGGCACGCAGCAGGATCTGAGTTACACTGGAGCCATCGCAGCAACAGTCCGGAGGCTGCACGGGATGACACCGGATCGAGCTATTGGAGCAACCGGGATTTCCAGCAGCGGACATCGGAGTATCATATGCCGGCCAACGCACCATTGTGGTATGTGGTTCAGCGCTGTTTATGAATGGCCATTCTGATTTATTGTGTGCACACGTAAGCGTAAAACCAATGCATTGGTAGCAGTCTTGCGATCGCCGTAAAATGTGTCACGTCGATACGTGACGTCTGCGTTGATACAAAGTATCCGTGTCGTGCGTTTATAAACAAACAATTGACTTTGGCCAATATGGCAGAAGAAAAGAGAACTGATAAGACTTTGGCAAGTGAACTGAACTTTAATGTGCGTGAAAATGCTTCAAAGGTGCATGGTGGGACAGAGAAAAAAAGAGAGGTTAAATTAACAGCCAAGGCTTTCTTGGAGAAAATAAGTCATTTAGAACATGAAAGAAAGACCAAAATAAATAAACTTTCTAAATTAAGGCAAAGCATTACTGCATTAAAAGGAAATAAAGAGTGTATAAAAGAGGTTCAAAATGAATTTAAAAGGTTTCTGTGTTTATCAGAAGAATCACACCAGGTACACAAAGTGTTGTTGGATTTATTGCCTGTTGATGAAGCACAAAAACATGAAATATGGTATCAAGCTAAAATGTTAAATGTACATGATTTTGTTGCTGATACTCAGAAATGGTTGGTTGAATCTCAAGGTTGCACAGCTGTTTTATTTGATGCTGAACAAAATGTGGTACAAATTCAAGGTGTACCTGTTACTGGAAATGACTTTGAGAATGCAGAAGCTTCTGCCGCTCCTGCTAAGGAAACAGACAGTAATATTGGAATTGGCAATGAAGTTCAACATAAAGATGCAGGTGATGGTACGGAAGAAAAGGAGCCTCAAATTGAACCTCAAGACAGCATCTCAAATGTTTCTTTAAGAACTTCTGTGAAATCACAGCATCTAATGGGTTCCTCAATTACAAATTCCTCTTCTAGTAGCAAATCATCCACAGCTTCGGAACGCATCCGAGCAGAGGTAGAAAGAGCTGCACTCTTGGCTTGTGCTGCTGCTTTAAAGGAAAAGCATGCTCTGGAAGACCAGGAATATCTGTTAAAGAGGAAAAAAGAACAACTCGAGCTGGAAACCAAAATATCTGTTGCTAATGCGAAGCTAAAGGTGCTACAGGGCAGTAGCAGAGGCAGCATGGCTTCCAGGCACTCTGATGGAATGGAGTCTTATGTCAGAAAGGGGGCCAAGCCCAAAGTCAAGCCTACTCTGCTCAACCCTCATGCGCCACCATTTGCTTCCCAGGCTTCACAGCAGCACGCATCTGTTCAGCTGCCGCAAAAACATGCTGAGCCTTTGGTGGTTAAAGAAGTTGCATCTGATCCAAGTGCAGCCTATAACCGTCACAGCCCAGCTTGTAAAGGTGACACTGTATCAAAGCCTCTTGTATCACAAACAAGGTCATCTTATGTCACAAGTCCTGTACCCCCTTCTTTTACGTTGCCTACAAACTCAACTGTCACTCAAGATACCTCACCTCTACAAAATCAAAACAAACCAACAGGAGACCTCTACAGTGTGTTGAAACAACAGAATGACATAACAGCTCTTCTCGTTCAAATGCAAACAGCCCAGTTACTGCCACACAGGGAAATCCCTACCTATGATGGAGATCCACTTCAATTTAATTCATTTATGAAAGCCTTTGAGCACTGTGTGGAGGCAAAGACTAGCTGTAAAGGAGACTGTCTGTACTACCTTGAGCAGTACACCAGAGGACAACCAAGAGACATGGTACGCAGTTGTCTTCACATGACAGCAGAAAAGGGATATGCTGTAGCCAAACAGTTGCTCAAGGAACATTTTGGAAATGAATTCAACATAACTGCAGCTTATATGGAAAAGGTCACCAGCTGGCCAAGTATCAAAAGTGAGGATGTTAAAGCACTAAAAGCATATGGACTTTTCCTTCGTGAGTGCTGCAATGCTATGGAGGAGTTACGATACTTGGAGGAATTAAGCATGTCAGCTAACATGAAGATTCTGATTCAGAAGTTTCCCTACAAACTCAGAGAAAAGTGGAGGGCAAAGGCAAATGAAATCTTGGAACGAACTGGTCAAAGGGCACGTTTCCCACACATTGTTGACTTCATTGAGCAGCAGATCAGGATTACTTCAGACCCAGTTTTTGGAGTCATTCAGGACACTCCACCTGTTAAAGGAATAATGAAACCAAGCAATTCTCAAATGAAATCACAGTTGAAAAGAAACATCTTTGCCACTCATGTTTCTGTTAAGGATGGATACAAAATGGTTGCTTACAAAGATAAAGATGATTCCACCAAAATAAACCTTTCTTGCTTGTACTGTGCACAGGATGGTCATGTATTGGAACACTGCCATTAACTAGGAAAAAGGGCACACCGGGAAAAATTAGACTTTCTAAAGGAGAAAGGTCTATGCTTCGGCTGCTTAAACACAGGACACATGAGTTGCGATAAGCGCATCACTTGCAAACACTGCAGTCAAATGCACCCTAGTATTCTGCATATTGGACAAAAGGAAAGAAGTAATCAGAAGGATATGGATCACCTCAAGAGATCTTCTGTAAGCTGCAAACCCTCCTCCACCTGTGGTCATACAGGGGCTGGGCATCATAATGGTATTCTTCCCATCTTGCCTGTTCAAGTGAAGAGTTCAAAGGGAACTAAAGTTATTAAAACATATGCTTTTCTGGATGCAGGGAGTACAGACACTTTCTGCTCACAAAAGCTTCTTAATAAGTTAAACATTCAAGGACGAAATGCTCAGATTCATCTTCGCACCATGGGTCATAACAAAACCGTGACAACGTCCATCATTAAAGGCCTGGAGATTTCAGGATTATCTGGCAAACATTTCTATCAACTTCCTTGTGTGTTCACTCAAGAAGGGATGCCCGTCTCCACAGACAACATCATCAGTGAAAAGGAGCTAGCTAAATGGCCTTATTTGAAAGACATTAAAGTTCCACATATAAATGCTGATGTGGATCTTCTTGTTGGCACCAATGCATCCAAGCTGATGGAACCGTGGGAGGTAGTTAACAGCCAGGCTGATGGGCCCTACGCAGTCAAAACTTTGCTAGGATGGGTCATAAATGGCTCGGTACAAGGTTGCAATGATGGTGAGACTGGCTGCCCATCAGTTCACGCTAACAGGACTGTAGTTGACAGAATTGAGGAGCTGTTAACCAGCCAGTATAACTATGACTTCAACGAAAGGTCTGCTACAGAGCAAGAGGAAATGTCAAGAGAGGAAAAAAGGTTCCTAGACATAATGGAACGCTCTGCCAAACTTGAAATTGGACACTACAAATTACAACTGCCCTTTAGAAGGGAAGATGTCACAATGCCAAACAACATCTCTGTTGCCTTGCAACGCATCCTTGGTTTAAAAAGGAAACTGCAAAGAAATACAAGCTTTCATGAAGAATACACAAACTTCATTACTGATGCCATCAATAATGGCTATGCTGAACAGGTACCGCAGCATCAGTTACTGGCGATAAAAGGCAAAGTGTGGTACATACCACACCATGGTGTATACCACCCAAGGAAACATAAGCTACGAGTCGTGTTTGATTGTGGAGCTGCATATAAAGGGGTTTCACTCAACAGTCAACTTTTGCAAGGTCCCAACCTAACAAGCTCGTTGGTAGGGGTCCTGATGCGATTCAGACAAGAACGCGTGGCCTTAATGGCTGACATAAAGGCCATGTTCCATCAAGTACAGGTAACTGAGGAACATGTGGATTATTTGCGTTTTTTGTGGTGGCCTGAAGGTAATCTGGAACAAGACCTGAAAGAATATCGCATGACTGTGCATTTATTTGGAGCAGTTTCCTCCCCAAGCTGCGCTTGCTTTGCACTCAGAAAGACTGCTGAGGATAACCAGACCAACTTTTCACTAGACGTGATTGAAACAGTCACCAGACATTTCTACGTGGACGACCTTCTAAAGAGCCTGCCTTCCGAGGAGGATGCTGTCGCCATGGTTAAGGACCTCATAACCATTTGCAGCGGAGGGGGATTCACTCTAACCCAATGGATCAGCAACAGCCGAGAGGTACTTCAAAGTATTCCAGGAGAGTTAAGGTCTCAAACTCTGAAGGAGCTGGACTTAGCCAGAGATGAGCTGCCTGTGGACAGGGCTTTAGGCTTGCAGTGGTGCATCGAGACGGACAGTTTCAAGTTTAAAGTCAAAGTCAAGGAGAAGCCTTCTACCAAAAGGGGTATGCTATCATTAATCAGCTCCATCTATGATCCCCTAGGATTCCTAGCACCTCTCATACTCCCAGCCAAACTGCTGTTACAGGAACTATGCCGGATGAAATGTGACTGGGACGATCCTATACCTTCAGCATTCCAAGAAAAGTGGAACAAGTGGCTGAAAGATCTGGAAAAGTTGGCAGATTTCCAGGTCAATAGGTGCATCAAGCCTGATGGATTTGGCAAGGTGGCTTGTGCCCAGTTGCATCATTTCTCTGATGCTAGTGAGAAGGGCTACGGCACAGCTACATATATCAGAATGCAAAGCATGGACAAAAGGATTCATGTTTCTTTTTTGTATGGCAAAGCAAGAGTAGCTCCGCTTAAGCCTGTTACCATTCCTCGCCTAGAGCTCACTGCTGCTGTTGTTGCAGTGAGAGTAGACAAAATGCTTCAAACAGAGCTCCAGCTGCCATTAATGAAAGCCTGCTTTTGGACTGACAGCACATCAGTTTTAAAGTACATAAAAAATGAGGACCGGAGGTTTCAAACATTCATTCATATAGAATAGCTACAATCAGGAGTAGCTCTGAAGTTTCACAATGGAGATATGTACCTTCGACTCTAAACCCTGCAGATGATGCATCTCGGGGAATAAAGGCAGATGGTCTTTGGAAACAAAGATTGATGGAAAGCCCCGAATTTCTTTGGGAACCTGAAGGAAAATGGCCAAAGTCACCTTTAGATTTAAGTGTGACTGTTGATGACCCAGAGTTAAAAAGGAATCCCATAATCAACGTAACCCTCATCAACACAAATGCCACTTCTCAACTAATATCTTTTTCTCAGACTGGCAAAGATTAAAGGTGGCGGTTGCTTGGATCCTCAAGCTGAAAAGAGCTCTATCGAAATTGTGTAAAAAGAGAAAGGAACTTCAGTTTGCAAGTGCAAATGGAACACAAGTATTGAATATGACAAAAGAGATGCAAGCTTTCAAAGATTCACTGGGAAATCAAAAGTTGTCTTTAAAAAATCTTGCAGAAGCCGAGACAGCCATAGTTGCCTTTTGTCAGCAAGAAAGATTCCCAGATGAAATTGCTGCATTGACCTCCAAGAATCCAGTAATACCCAGGAGTAGTAGCATCTACAGAATGGACCCTGTGCTGGAGGGAGGACTTCTGCGTGTTGGGGGCCGGCTGAGCAAAGCAGCTATTCCTGAGGGCCTAAAACATCCCCTCATTCTGTCAAAAGACCAACACATCGCCTACCTTATCCTCCAGCATTACCACTTGCAGCTTGGTCATGGAGGCAGAAGTCATGTTCTTTCTTCTGTAAGGAGAAAGTTTTGGATCACAAATGGCATTTCGGCTGTGAAAAAGGTCATAACAAAATGTCTATTCTGCAAGCTGTATGGAGGAAGGACAAGTGAACAGAAGATGGCAGACCTGCCCAAGGAAAGAGTGGTTCCTGATCTACCGCCATTCACCAACGTTGGCGTAGATTATTTTGGGCCAATTGATATAAAAAGCAACATTGTAAAGCGATATGGAGTGTTGTTTACTTGCATGACAAGTAGGGCCGTGCACCTCGAAGTGGCTTACTCTTTGGACACTGACTCTTGCATCAATGCTTTGCGGAGGTTCATCTCTCGGAGAGGACAAGTGTCACACATGAGATCAGATAACGGCACCAATTTCGTGGGAGCAGAAAGAGAGCTTCGTGAAGCCTTGGCCGCTTTAAACCATCACCGAATTGAGAAAGCCATGTCTCATAGAGAAATAAAGTGGAGATTTAACCCGCCATCTGGATCACATCATGGTGGTGTCTGGGAGCGCCTCATACGTATGGTCAGAAAGATTCTGCATTCTGTGCTGCGACAGCAAACATTGGATGATGAGGGATTTCATACTGTACTATGTGAAGCTGAAGCTAATGCTCAATGATCGCCCCATCACAAAGTTGTCAGAGGATCCTAACGACCTTGAGGCGTTAACACCCAACCACTTACTTCTCCTGAAAGGGAAACCAGTTCTCCCACCAGGACTTTTTGACAAAAAGGATCTGTATTCCAAGAAAAGATGGAAACAAGTTCAGTACATCTCTGACCTCTTTTGGAAACGATGGATCAGAGAGTACTTACCGCTGCTACAAGAACGGCAGAAATGGACCAGGGAGAAGAGGAGTTTCATGCCTGGAGACATTGTTGTTGTTATGGACTCCACAACACCAAGAGGATCTTTGAAAAAAAAGTCATACTGTTGTTGCATAAAAATTTGAAGTAAACATGGAGGAGACAAGAGAAATATTTATTTTCTAAAAAATAAACTCACATAAACTCAAAAGAATGAAGCACTCATAGGTCTCTGGCAATTTATAATTACTTAAAGTCCCTGTAAAGTCAAAATTAAGTATGTGTTCTGAGTTTGTCACACCACAGAAACATGTGTTATTAGCCACCCAGCCAAATTTGAATGATAAAAAAAGCCGGCAAGTAGGGGAGAGCGGGGTAAGTTGTCACACGGGTAAGTTGTCACACTGTCCATAACTCCAACACTAGAGGCTCTATCTCAAAAATCAAATAGCCACTTTATGTGACTTCTTCTTCTATAGTCAACTTCCTGTTAACATGTGGTCAAGATCACTGAGGTTAGCACAATTTTCTTATTTTTCTGCTTAAAAAGTAAAAAAAAATCACTTTACATTTTATGCAATACAACTTTGTTAGGTATGAATGTTTAAAATTATTATTTTGCACAAAATAGAGTAGACAGTAACGTGTCTTTTGGTACTTTCGCTAAAGTGATATGTTGAGCTAAACTTGAGATTTAGCCAACATTAGCTCACATGTCAATATGGGGCAAGTTGTCTCAATGACTTTGGGGCAAGTCGTCACATGTGCCCCAGCACCAACCCTGTCCTGCCTAGCACGCCCAGTTGCTTCTGCTATCACCAGCTCACCCTTACCCAGCAATGCTATTGCTGACAGTGGGCTACCAACTCCAGTGGACATCCGGCCATATCCAAAAGATGGCCCCCGAAAACCAGCCAGCAAAGGAAGAAAACGATGCAAATCAGCAATACTTACTGACACGCCAGTGAAGCATTTTCCTCTAGATGAACTAGAGGAAATGACTAGCACTATGAGCACCATTTTCTCTAGTACATTAGACATCGTTGCACCAATTAGATTAAAAAAGGTTAGAGAGAAAACTAAAGCACCATGGTACAACAGTGTTACGCATGTTCTAAAGAGAGAAACTCGTAATTTAGAGCGTAAATGGAAACAAACTAATCTAGAGGTCTTTAGAATCGCATGGAAAGACAGTATGTCACGTTATAAAAAGGCCCTAAAAGCAGCCAGGGCTGAGCATCTCCGCAAACTAATAGAAAACAACCAAAACAATCCAAGGTTTTTATTTAACACCGTCGCTAGACTAACAAATAAACAGACGTTACCGGAGCAAAATATTCTGTCACAGTGTAGTAGTAATGATTTTATGAATTTCTTCACTGAGAAAATAGAAAGCATCAGAAACACAATTGTAAATGTACAATCTTTAATGGTGTCTTATGATTCAGCCTCAATTATCACCCCGCAAGAACAATTACAGCGCTTTGCAACTATAGGACAGGAAGAGTTAAATAAACTTATCATTGCATCTAAACCAACAACGTGTTTATTAGATCCAATACCAACTAAACTACTGAAACAAGTGTTACCTGTAGTGGAAGAGCCTCTTCTCAATATTATTAACTCGTCTTTATCCTTAGGTCATGTTCCAAGAATATTCAAGTTGGCAGTTATAAAACCTCTTATTAAGAAACCACAATTAGATCATAATAACCTAGCAAATTACAGACCCATTTCAAATCTTCCATTTATGTCTAAAATACTAGAAAAAGTTGTGTCCGCTCAACTGTGCTCTTTCTTGCAAGAAAATGATATCTATGAAAAGTTTCAGTCAGGATTCAGACCGCACCATAGCACAGAAACTGCGCTCGTTAAAATCACAAATGATTTACTTTTAGCTTCTGACCAAGGCTGTATCTCAATACTAGTTTTACTTGATCTTAGTGCTGCGTTCGATACTATAGATCACACAATACTCTTAGACCGACTACAAAACTACACTGGTGTTCAGGGACAGGCATTAAACTGGTTTAGATCGTACTTATCAGACCGTTACCATTTTGTCTGCGTAAATGGGGAAAAATCGAAGATAACGTCAGTAAACTACGGTGTACCGCAAGGATCTGTGTTAGGCCCTCTGCTATTCTCAATATATATGCTGCCACTTGGTAATATTATAAGAAAACATGGAATTAATTTCCACTGTTATGCTGATGACACTCAATTATATATTTCATCACGACCAGATGAAAACGCTAAATTATCTAAATTAACAGAGTGTGTTAAAGATATAAAATACTGGATGACATGTAATTTTCTGCTATTAAATTCAGATAAAACGGAGGTATTACTTATTAGTCCAAAAAACTGCCCACAAAACCTCTTACAATACAACTTTAATTTAGAAGGGTGTCCTGTTACTTTATCCTCTACAGTAAAAGACCTGGGTGTTATATTAGACCGCAACTTGTCTTTTGAAAATCATATTTCATATGTTACAAGAACAGCCTTTTTCCACCTTAGAAACATTGCTAAGCTACGTAACATGCTATCTGTTTCTGATGCAGAAAAGTTAGTTCATGCATTCATGACCTCGAGACTAGATTACTGTAATGCTTTATTAGCTGGCTGTCCTGCATCCTCAATAAACAAGCTACAGTTAGTCCAAAATGCCGCCGCTAGAGTTCTTACTAGATCAAGAAAATACGATCATATAACACCAATTCTGTCGTCTCTACATTGGTTACCTATAAAGTTCCGTATCAATTACAAAGTATTGCTACTGACCTATAAAGCCCTAAATGGTTTAGCTCCCGTGTATTTAACGGAACTTCTATCGCCCTACAATCCATCGCGCTCTTTAAGATCACTAAATTCGAGGCTTCTGGTCATTCCTAGGATATCTAAGTCCACTAAAGGAGGGAGAGCTTTTTCACATTTAGCTCCTAAACTCTGGAATGGCCTTCCTGATATTGTTCGAGGCTCAGACTCGCTGTCCCAGTTTAAAACTAGATTAAAGACGCATCTCTTCAGCCAGGCATTCACATAATACTTACATTTTATACTACAGTTGAATCAGATTGAATGCATTAATATGCGAACAGCAGCTACGCTAATTATTTCCCATATGCTTTTCTGTTGTTATCTCGGGACGCTAGTCCCGAGGTAAATACAGATCGTCAGCTCCAGTTTGTATCCAGCCTCTCATGGAAACTACAGATTCTCCAACACCCGTGCAGAGACGACTCGGCGCCTGTGAAGAGACGACTCGACGCTGGCGATGTTTATACCCTAAATCAATACATGATTAACTAACTGTATTTCTCTATGTACATTTCTGAAATGCACTTTCTGTAAAGCTGCTTTGAAACAATATGTATTGTGAAAAGCGCTATACAAATGAATTTGAATTGAATTGAATTGAATTGAAGCAGCAACTAGAAATAGAAAAGAATAAGTCTCAATCTAGCAAAAAGCTGTTTCAAAAGAAAGGGAAGCAGAAATCTGGACCTATGAAAAACAAGGCAGCTACATTTACATTTAGTCATTTAGCAGACGCTTTTGTCCAAAGCGACTGACAAATTAGGACTAATTTAAGCGAGTCATTGTGAAGAGGCAAAAAAAAAACACAAGAAGTGCTCAAAATACGAAGTTCAGGCATTGTTCAGAGTAGCATATGCGTAAAATGTGTAAAATGCAACAATTGGGCCCATGATGCTTGCACCTCAGGCCAGGCAATTTATGTGTGTCAGAATTGTGACTCTGGAGATGAGTCCGATTAGTCAGATACAGGGCATCTGTTTTGTTCAGAGGTTAAGTTAAGCAGGTTATCTGCAGCATTCCATTCAGTTATCAGGATCTATGTGCAAGCCATAGAACGTTTGAGTTTAAAGTTCAAAGTAAAGTGGTTTTGCCACTTAATTGAAATGTGCATTATCTGGATTGAAATTATTGTTTTTCCAGGTTCTCCAGGCACGGATGTTTATATTTCCAGGTCTGTTTTGAGTTTAAAAGTTAAAATCAATATTCACAATTAAGTAGTTGTGTTCTTATTTTTTAGATAATCTAGTGTGACAACTTACCCGCCCTAGTGTGACAACTTACCCGCCGATGGGGCAAATTGTCACAAGTGCACACTCGCTATTCAACAGTCTACAACTCCGTAATGAGATAAGATATGAAGATGTTATGAATACAACATATGTGCCCAAGACTTCCTTCTTTCATTTGGTATGAGATTTATACCATTTTGATGTATGGTGCTCAGTAAATGTTAGATAGTGTGAAAAGTGTGACAACATACCCCGCTCTCCCCTACATAAAATAAGCTATCAAAATCTTGAAAAAATGAGCAGTAGTCTCAGCTCTCAAACGCTGGGGGCGTGTCCGCTGGCTGCGCTGAAACCACGCCCACTCGCGGGAAAGCTGCAGTCGCCACACTCAACTGTCACCGCTACAGCCGGAATGGATGCTCCTAGGTTTTACAAAGCCATGTTCGAGCCTGGACTAACGTTACCTACTATAATTATAATAACATAAGCACACAAGGCAACTTACACTCATTGGTGGGCTCGCACTGCCGACAATGGCACCAGTTGTCGGCGCGATGGGAGGATGAAGGCCGAGGCGGGAGATAATCGGTTCGGCCCCATTCACCAGTAACAGCGGATTATCTGTGAATCCCAGTTGTCTCCGACGTAAGTTTATAAAACTATCCTGTGTAAAATGATCACTACAGAGGCGGGTTTTGGCGGTGATCCTAAGCTGTCCATCAAGGTGGCTCTTCACAAAATTAATCCACCTCTTCTTGATGTGATCGTTTTTCGTAAATTTAAATAAGGACACCGATCTGTTTTGTACGTGATCGCATCCAGGTAGTACGCATTTCCGTGACGAAGGCATAGCTAGCTAGCAAACTGTAGGCTGTAGTAACTAATAGTACTGACAGTAACTCGCGATCGGCAAACTGATGTGAATGAATGTGCTATATTGTTAGGGGAGGGGCAGCGTCAGGGGCTCCAGTGCGTCATCAAGTAGGGGCGTGTCCAGGAGCTCAGGGGCTTCAGTGCGTCATCGAGCCCCCGTTTTAGCCCCGCCCAAAAAATCCGGAACACAGCAATGGTGAAAAACTGTTTAACGGTCTAACTCGACAATTCAGTACTTCACACTTCACAGTCTTTGTAATATGTTTTAGTAATACATTTCTAACATTTCTAATGTGTTTAGATTTTTTTTTTAGAATTGCCTTTACAGGGACTTTAAATTTTTTTTTTATTTATTTATTTATTTATTTTTTATCTGAACTTACCGTAAAGCGTCTTTCACTGGCTTCCATCTGAAGATGCAGAGAAAATGGCGTCTCCTCTCACTGGTGTCGTCCGTGTTGTTAAAGTCACGTACAAACTCTTTCACGACTGCGTTCCCAACCCAGCACCATTGGGTTACAGATTAACAATGATTTTCAACCCAAATTGGGTTAAATCAACCCAGCGTTCTTACCCAGCAGTGTCAACCCAGCGTTTGTGTTGTAAAACATAACCCAGCATTTTTTAGAGTATAATGTGTTCTGATGCACATATATTAAGGGCGATAGTAGATAGAATACAGTATATACAGAATGATATAGTATAATATAGTATAGTATAGTATATAGTATTTAGTACCGGTATATACTAAAAAAAAAAATTTGCCACACCTGCCAATAGCCGGTGACTTGAGAAAATTTACTGGCCAAAAATATTTTTTACCAGCCATGACACAAAAACAGGCAGTTATGACACCAACATTTTAGATACCAGTGAAAATTCACATTCCTCTGTTCCAATTTGAAACCATCTACAGACAAGTAACCAGTCAGTAATAAAATAAGAACAATCAAATTAAAAGCAAAAGCACAAATAAATACAATACATAAAAATGAATAAACAGTGCTCTTCAGCCAGGTCTAATACATTTTCAGGGACCGAAATTTAATAAAGTAGGTGTTAGAATATTTTATCTCTATATATTGTTCCTCGTGCCTCATTCTCAGTCTTGTTCCTTTTTCATGGATTGAAAAGAATTGCAGGCCTGGGAGAGTCAGGAACATGAAGCCAACTGGTGTTCACCGACCTTCTCTACTTTTACTTGCAAACATCAGCATTTATACAGGGTTCAGGGGGGTGTAATAGCCAACCAATGAGAATATACATTACATTCTTATAGAATGTGAGACAAGTCCATTTATGGCCACTTTCCGGCTGAAGGCAGCCCTATCAGGCCCTCTCTCCTAACAACAGCAGAGGGACCCTTTCTAGGCTGCTGAAACACACTCACATACATAGAGTGTACATTAAAACAGATGTGTGCAGAGAAGCAAGAACATCTCTCCACTGCAACCCCTGTAGCCTCAAAGTCCAAAAAGGAAGAAAATGGTGAAACAGAGACAGAAAAGTCAGGCTGATTAGATTTATCTTGCAGAAGGCTAATCAAATAAATAACTCTGCATGGTCTTCATATCCTTTTTAAAGTTCAAGAGCAGTGAGTTTTTTTTCTTTGTTCTTTGTTGTTTGGTCATTAACATAACACCAGGATTATTAGGATGCTGTCACTTTAAGGCTGAATGCACGGATCATGCATTTTGTGTTTGCATTCTCTTAAAGGAACACGCCGACTTTTTGGGACTTTAGCTTATTCACCGTATCCCCCAGAGTTAGATAAGTCCATACTAGGGATGTCCCGATCCGATCTCGTGATCGGAAATCGGGCCCGATCACGTGTTTTCAGACTCGATCGGAATCGGACGTTACCTCCCGATCAGGACTCGGATATATATGTATATATATTCTCATTATTTTTTTAACACATATATAGTTATGCGGTGGCACAGAGTTACGCCGTTTTCACACTGCACGCATTAGCAGAGCATAAGCAGCGCAGGAGCAGTGTGTATGGTGAGCAGGAGCAGGACACGCGCGTTTTGCTTTCACATGGCAGCGTTTGTCACACGCGGTTGAACCGCGGGTTGTGTAGGCTACAGAGTACTCTATAATGGATAAGTTGGCATTGCTTTATTTCGTTTTCAAATACATTTAAGAGAAAAGACTTGTCAAGAAGCTTATTTTATTAATAATTTCATTTATATAACTTTTGGTTCATCTTTGTTTTTATTGTTATGGCAACAAGTTTATTTTTGGACATTTGTTTTCTTTTTAAATTGCTGTTGGTCATTTGATTGACTGTTTAAAACACAACAGATATCATCAATGCACTTTTGGGATAAAACTGCGGTGTATTTTGGCCATGATCAATGCATTGTCACTTTAATTCAGCAAAAGCGGCGCAGCAAAGATAGACTCGGCGCCGAAACGATCGCGGCACTCCTGCTCTTGCTCTGCTCTGCTATACGCACTGCCGTGCCACCTCTGCGCGCGGTGTGAATGCTCTAAAGCCTGGTTTAATTAACATGGGCGGCGAAAAAAATACGCACTGCACGCTCTGCTAACAATGCAGTGTGAAACCGGTGTAAGAGTTAGGAGTGCAGTTCCTAAAAGCACATTACTGGCTTTGCAAACACTGTGGCACTTTTATTTTTTATTTGTTTACATGCCTGCCAGGTATTTTAAGTTGAGGTGCTATTTGTTTATATATTAGACTTTTTTTATATTTACTGTTGCACTAAAGTCCAAAAGTGAAGAATTTATTTATTACTTGATTGTTCAAGCTACCTCACAGAAGTGCTCTGTTTGTTAACAGAGTTGTTGAATGTTAAAATAAGGTGAATTAAATAAGGAACATCCTGGATCTGTTTTTTAGCTCTTCTTTATTCTTTTTTTTATGTATTAAGTATCGGATCGGGACTCGGTATCGGCAGATACTCAAAATCAAATGACTCGGACTCGGACTCGAGGGCAAAAAAACCTGATCGGGACATCCCTAGTCCATACATACCATTTTCATCTCCGTGTGTGCCGTAACTCTATCTGAGGCACCCACCGCTAGCCTAGCTTAGCACAAAGACTGGAGAAAAAACAACAACGTGAAAATTCAACAGGGTTTAGCGTAACGTCAGAGAACGTCTTGGAGTATACGCAAACAGTAGTTTGGGTTTTCGCGCCGGCGGGATCAACCTTCAACCAGTCGAGAGGAGAGACATCATGGGGAAGTGTCGTTTTGTTCAGATTACAGTGAGTGAGTGTGTGTGTATGTGTGTCCGCGCGCGAGTGAGCGAGTGTGTGCGCGACTGCGCGTGCGAGAGCGATTGTGAGTGTGTGTGCGCGAGTGAGTGAGAGAGAGTGTGTGTGTGTGTGTGCGCGAGTGAATGTTTGCGTGTGACGGCACGCAATGACTGGTCGGAAAGCAACGTGTAGTCTGACATGTTTCTTGTCCACGACACGACAAGACTTTATGAGTCAAAATCGTGTAATCTGACAGATTGACACCGTGACTATTGTAACAGACACAAAAATCTTGTAATCTAAACCAGGCATTATCTATCTGTCTGTCGCTCTGTGTCTCTCTCGCTATTCTATCTAGCCTATATCTTACCTATCTGTCTACCCCTCTCTTTCTCTTTATCTATCTATCTATCTGTCTATCTATCTATCTATCTATCTCTCATTGTGTCTCTTTTTATCTACCCCTCTCTAATTTATGTCTCTCTATCCCTCCCTCCCTCGTTTTTAAGGTGTATTTACATTTCTTTTTATTCTTGAAAATGTAAAACGTTGAAGCAATTTGAATGCTGAGAAACTTTACTAAGACGATTTGAAAAGTTAGTTTATCTGTTTATTGTTATGAATGTTTGATATTTACCAAAAACATCACTTTGCAGTGTATTGTTGAATGAGTTTATTTATAATAAATGTATTTTTAATTAAAACATTTGTCAGTAATAGTCATTGGGATTTGATCTGGTGTTTTACGACTGCATAATGGGTGCGATGTAGGTCTTAATTTTCATTAAAGTGGTCTTAAAAAGGTCTTAAAAAAGTCTTAAATTTGGGGTGATCAAACCTGGGGAAACCCTGTTATATTATGAGCGCGCTTGCCATGCGCAACGCGCCTACATTTGAAATAACGAAATTTTGGTCGGCAGGAAAAATGGTCCAACGAACCGTTCGGTTTGAAAATGCGTACCGAAAACCGAACCGAAAGCCTCGTACCGAACGGTTCAATACGAATACGCGTATCGTTACACCCCTAGTGTACAAATAACATGGTCACATATTCTCAGAAGGCGAAGCTCTGCTACTTGGGCGGAGTGATTTGCTCGCAGCGCCTGAGAAGCCCCGTGGTGAGGAGCAGAGTTCGCTCAGAATTGGAGTAAATCACTCCGCAGAAGTAGTAGTGCTTCGTCTTCTGAGAATATAGTTCCAAGTATGTATACGGTTAGAAGATGGTTGTGTCTCATGTGACCTTGTTATTCGTACACGCTGTGACTATACAAATCACAACATGTAAATAGGAAAATGTTGCCGTTATTTTGTCACTTATTGGTAGCAGTATGCTAGCTGGAGCCGTTTACCTCCAGTCTTTGTGCTAAGCTAGGCTAGCGGTGGGTGCGTCAGACAGAGTTACGGCACGCACAGAGATGAAAAAGGTATGTGTAACATAGTTAAAAAGGTTCAGGTTAAATCCTACTAAATGGGGTTATTGTGCCACCTACTGTCATAAAGTTGTACCTGCAGCGAACGCTAGTAATGACGAAGGATTATGGGTAATCCTCAAAGCAACGGAGGATTTTCCATGAGGTAACGTGTCTGTGAATGTCCGTGGACTAAACAATGCTAACTCACTTGAAAAGCATTTAAAAGTTAAGCTTTGGTTGAATAATGTGTGTTGTTAATTATTCACGGTGTGAACGTTAGATATGAGCAGAAATTGCTAAACAAAAGCTTATTTGATGTGGCAGTATATTCTACAGTAGCCTAAAAACTGTACCCAAATCTAGTCAACAAGTGACTGACTGTAACGTTGTTTTTATGAAATATTAGGGCATATAAATGCTAATTTGCAGTTTAATACGTTGCTTATACAAATACATTTTATTTCAACATATTCCAGACGATTTTTACTCATCTCAGTAGGCTATAGCAAAGCAGTTTATTCTTTCACACACAGACGCGCGATTCATATTTAGGCTAAACAGTCTTTACAAATATGTACCCTTCATTCATCTCACAGAAACGCGAGTCATATTATAGAAATGCGATTCATCTTTTTGCGGTTTGCATAGGCCTACACTAACGTTATTCCATAACATTATTACACATCAACACTTGAGAAAAGAAAACAGCCTACCTCACTCCTCAGCGGGATCTGCTCCTCATATCAGGAGATATTGCTCCTCATATCAGCACTGTTCTGAGGAATCTTTTCTCCATAAGGTAGGCTATATTATGCCTCACTCGATCGTGACGCGCTTTGTTTACAGCTGATGTGGGCGTTCTCAGAATTTGCGTTTGAATAGCACGCGCTCTCCGGGGAGTGGTCGAATTAGCTCGTAATGAGCTCGACTGGAGTCGCTCTCTTTTTATACAGATTACAGAAGCTGAGAATATTTGTTTTTTATATAAATTACTACATTTAAAAGATGCGATCTCAAGCTTTATGCCCGTGGGTCTGTTTGCCTGTTTGACTGAATTTTCGCGGAGTTATAGATCATTTTCGAACGCGTTTCAAATGGGAGTTTACTGACAGAGAGAAGGCATAAATCGCATCGTGTTAATTTTTCTTTATTTGTCAAAAAGCAAAACACTTTATTTTTATTGTGAGTATACAGAAAAAAAATAGAAACTGAACAGGATCGATTGATGTATTACACGAAAATGAAAGATCAAAATTAACAGAGCATTTAGTGTTTATTTTCATTGCTAAAAAAAAAAAACGAGCAAAACGCGCGGGCGCGTTTTTGGTCCCCAGAGGGTTAATTATTTAGTTTATATGAGTTTAAATCCACTATACGATCAATGTGTCAAACTGTACTTTATTTTTGTGTAGAGCTTTAAGAGTATACATACAGTAATCCAAAAAGCAACGGAGGATTTTCCATGAGACATGCGCTGTTTGTCCACATGAGATCAACACTGTTGTCCTTTGTCATGAATGCAGATGTGGAATAAACCTGCTGTTACCACGAACCTGACGGGATCCGAGAGATTATTTCAGGCAGAAGACATTACACAGAGGTTACATATGTATGGACTTATCTAACTCTGGGGATAAGGTGAATAAGCTAAAGTCCCAAAAAGTCGGCGTGTTCCTTTAAGACATAACCGACTATATTTTTTTGACATAATTTTGAGTGAATTTGTCCACTGAAGCACAGGTAGGCATGAAAGAGAGCTCAACTTCACACGCTGTCTGAGAGAAGTGTCTTTCAGGCTTCAGATGTTAAACACACACAGCACACGAGTTACGAAATCCCTTTCGCGTGTTCCACTTCCTTGAAAATTTACATTGGAGAGGCTGAAACTTTCGTGCTGATGAAGCGCTGACCCGTCAACTGTACAGAGCGTCAATCACGTTTGTTCACGTTCATGTTGTCTCAACACTGCATTTGTTAGAATTAAAAAAATGTTTTACTGGCAAACTGCATGGTGACTGACAGCATTTCATACACTCGCCGTTTTTTATTCCCATTTGGCTCATGGTGAGTGTTCATTATAGGCCCTGTTTACTGTATTTAATAATATTCTGAACAGAGACTCTATTATATATACTGTATCTTAGTAGAGAGAGTTTAAGAGGTCAATGATGTTCAACTCACCCTTCACAGAGAGATAAAGAGAGCTTGATGTTAATGAGTTTGGTCTTCCATCTATCTGTCCTTTACACCTGTACTGATCCTGATCAGACTCAGTAGCTCCTCTGATAGTGAGAGTGTCTCTGTTTACAGTGTAACGATCAGACGTCTGTAACTTTACACGGTCTTTATACCACTCATATCTCCAGTTACTATGATCAGGTTTTATCTCACACTTCAGATTGACTTTTTCTCCAGTGAATACAGATCTGTCTGGTGTCACAGTCACTGTAGATGTGGGGAAATCTGAGAAGAAAGACAGAAACACAAAATGACTCAAACATCTCTTTCAGTAAAAAGTAACAGAATTACATTTTGTAAATGTTTTGAGGATGTTGAAGATCTCAATGATGAAGTTTTATTGCAGCAACAGTGACAAAGTGCATTAAAGCCCCTGCGTTCATCAGAGTCAGAATAAACCCTGAATAATCTCTGCTCAAACATTATATACTGTATTACATTCTTCTTCCAGCTCTACATGAAATGAAGTTTTGTCTTAAAAGTAAATTGAGGATAACAATGAAAGTGAAAGCCTTCCGTTCCCACATCTCTGATATTGTTTGAGACGGGAACTCCATGTATCCTTCATGTATCTTCTGAACACAGGATTATTCTCGACGTCACACTGCCGTTTCACACTAGAAGTGATAGAGTTTCACTCCGGTGGTGTTTACATATTACTGAGATCAGGAGGAATCGTCTCTATGATAATTAAGACTTCTCTCTGACTTCAGCACAAAACCCATCTTTTCTATTAGTAAATATCTCCTGTAACCATAGCGACAGTGACTACAGTAAATCTCAAAGATGGAAACGCCAATAACACTGGAAAGTCACAATTTACATGATGTTTTAAAAAATATCCTGATAAAAATATCAAAAATATCCTGATAAAAATGTGCAACTCACACAAGACATCTGAAGACAATCATGACTAAAAGTGAATTGCTTATAAGAACAGATGTGGCTGATACAGAAGATCATAAGTGTTGAAATATGGATTTTAAATGATCATTAAACAGATGTGAATATGAAGACTCACCTGATACAGTTAGTGTAACAGCATCACTGAAGTCTGTGTGTGAGCCTGATCTCTCTCCTCTACAACTGTATTTACTGACAGACACATAATCAGCTCTGAAACTGATTTCTGCTGTTGTATATGGATAGACAGTGTCTCCATCTCTAATCCAGCTGTATGTCTGAATGTCTCCTCCTCCCTGTATGTCACATGTGAGAGTGACTGTCTCTCCTATGAACACAGGCTGATCTGGCGTCACCTTCACTACAGGTTTTCCTGTATTAATACACATATGAGTAAATATTGATTAAAACATCATCACAGTATCATGATCAATGTTAGTGTTTGTCTGTCTGGTGTCACAGTCACTGTAGATGTGGGTAAATCTGAGAAGAAAGACAGAAACACAAAATGACTCAAACATCTGTTTCAGTGCAAAGTAAAAGAAATACATTTTGTAAATGTTTTGAGGATGTTGAAGATCTCAATGATGAAGTTTTATTGCAGCAACAGTGACAAAGTGCATTAAAGCCCCTGCGTTCATCAGAGTCAGAATAAACCCTGAATAATCTCTGCTCAAACATTATATACTGTATAACATTCTTCTTCCAGCTCTACATGTAAATGAAGTTTTGTCTTAAAAGTAAATTGAGGATAACAATGAAAGTGTAAGCCTTCCGTTCCCACATCTTTGATATTGTTTGAGACGGGAACTCCATGTATCCTTCATGTATCTTCTGAAGTCAGGATTATTCTCGACGTCAAACTGCCGTTTCACACTAGACTAGCAGTGACTGACATTTCTCACACTATATAGTTTATAGATGATTTTATCTCATATTTCCTAATATTAGTTGTGTTTTGCTGTTGTACTGTCATTAGTTTTGTCATGTCAGTTGTTTTGAGGCTCTGGCTCCGTCACGATCTCAGACAAACACCTCTGACTCGCCATAGAAAGCAGAATGAAGCTCCTGAAGGAGAGATGAAGATCTCCAACTACAAGCTCATATGAGGAGATACTGAGTCTGAATCAACTTCATCAGACTATCTGAAGACTTCATGAACTCATTTAACATCATTATCTGTGAGTCACGTCATTCTCCTATGGAATGCCAAAGCTGCCAATATTAAAAATAAATAAATACATAAATAAATAAATATACAAATAAATGTAAAAATAAATAAATAAATAAATAAATAAATAAATAAATAAATATATAAATATATATATATATATATATATATACATAGAAAAGCAAAAAAAAAAAAGCAAAAAAATAATTATTTATACATTTATTTCCTTATTTATGTATATATTTATTTTTTCCATATTTATTTATTTATTCTTTTAGTTATTTATACATTTATTCATTTATACATTTATTTCTACATTTATTCATTTCTACATTTATTTATTTCTACATTTATTTATTTCTACATTTATTTCTTCCTACATTTCTTCCTGCGTAGGGTAATGAGGAGGGCGTGGTTTACCTCAGACATAGCAATCGAGCTCAGAGTAAGCGAAGGCGAAGGGTTGAGGCCACAGTGACACCCTGTGGCGAAATACAGTAAGTATAGCTCACTGACGTTGATACGGTCTGTGACCGCGAGGTATATGGTCAAAATCCTAAATCTTACTGTGTGACATGGATAGGCTACTCTTTATTCCGGACATGGCCATTACTTCCTGCTCAGCTACTGTTCGGACGCTCTCGCTTACTGCTCCGCGCTTTGCTCTATCGCTTTTACATTTTATCTCCTATTTTTTAATATATATATATTTTTTTTCCTTTATTTTATTTCCTTTTATCACCTAATTTTAACTTCAGCAAATCAGCACAGTGCTCATACGACAAAGTTTGGATTACTACAAAAACTGAGAATTCTTTTACCCGACCAGCTTACATTCCGGGGAAAGGAAAACACAACTGCCTAAAAGGATAAGAGAAAATGCCTCTTCTGAAATCTACTTGCTGCACTAACTGCCACAGACTTTTACAAAGGATTGCAGTTCTTGAAACAAAGTTACTTACGGGACCACCAAACCAGACGGAGCACACAACAGAGCTTCGTCATGGACACCCTCAGCATACTGGTGAGTCCCATGAAACTAGTGCTCCTCGACAGGTAGAGAAACAAGCCGATCGACTTACTAATCGATGGCACACACAGGGAGGGAGACCCAAAGGCACTCGAGACATCAGACTGTCACGAGCATTACATATTGCCGCAGTAGCATCCTCTACCCCAGATACAGCTCTGACAAGGATTGCAAAGACTGGTCTCCCACCACTGCCTATACATCTTGAGAACAGATTTGAAGTGCTAATGAATGTAAATGAGGAATCCCGAAATGTGATGAATGTGATCGAACACAGACTGAATAGGCCAGTAGCTAACACTGATGCTAACTGGCGCTCAAGGTCGAGCAGACAGCGGCACTCAGCTCAGAGCGCAGCCGGGCCCAGGACTCTGATAGTGGGGGACTCCATAATCAGAAACATTAGCAGCAGGGATACAACTACGTGCTGCCTTCCACAAGCAACAACTTCTGATGTAAACAGGGAACTTCAGAACATTCTGATGGAACATAAGACTGCAAATCGACTCATCATTCATGTGGGGAAGAATGATATTCATAAAGAGCAGTCAGAACTCCTTAAGAAGGATTTCATTGATCTTTTTGAAACACTTAAAAGACTGAAAGTTCAAACATTCATCAGTGGACCACTCCCAGCAAGAGGAACAAACAGGTTTTCACGGTTGCTTGGGCTTAATACATGGCTGCAAAAAACCTGCAATATAAAAGGAGTAAACTTTATTGACAATTTCAATCTTTTCTGGAGTCAGAGACAACTTTTTCATCGGGATGGCCATCACCCAAACAAACTTGGTTCAAGAGTGTTAAAGGACAATATCTACTTCTCCCTCAATCATCCTTCTGCAGTTTGTGCCAATCCACTCAATCTGAACGGCACACACACACCTGGACACAGTATGAATGACCACGGGACTTCACATCAGCAGCAAAATGGATATGATAACACCAATCCGCCACAACAACCTCTGCTCACGGACACAATCTCAGCTGAGCCCTGCCCACAGAGCTCACCACAGACAGACTGTGACATATCAAAACTGCCTGAAGATTCAACACCCAAGGACGACTTCCTGGAAAACAGCCAGGGAAGCCAGGACAGCATATCACAGCCTCTGATAATAGCAGAGCAACAGTCCCTTTCACCAGACACTCTCTCCCTCTCTCCAGCCTCACCCCTTCTGTGCTTCTCACAGAAAATGGAAGAACTGGTGCATGCTGGAACCAGACTATCCCACTCTTTTGCTGCGAGCCCCCAGTTACCTACCAAAAAAAGACCAGCACCATTACCCCCAGCTTCGAAACCTGCAGCAAAGCCTGCGGGCCCAGCTCGCCCTATCCCTCCTGTGAGAACTCTTCGGTCTCTAACACAACGCCAGGGCCCACACCCTCCTCCATCTGCTCGAGGTGAACCAAAAACAACTGATACCAGCTCTCAGTGATGTGTGTCGGGTCCCCGTTTTGAAAACAGAAACTTTCTCAAATGTTTACAGAACAAGCGGGAACCCAGTGTGCCTGTATCTTCCTCTATTGCTGTTATATTACAAGATAGAAAGTCTAAGGCCTTCAATAGCCGTACAGCAAACCTAACTAATCTGGTGCCTCTTACACGTCAAACTAAGATTGCTGTGGGGAAAAGTAAGACTGTGAAGTTAGGACTCTTAAACATCCGCTCACTTAAAAATAAATCACTTCTAGTCAACGACTTAATAACCACAAACAATCTGGATTTTATTCTTCTAAATGAAACCTGGCTAGAAGACAGCTATAGTGCAACAGTCCTCAATGAAACAGCCCCTCCTAACTTTACTTTTATAAGTGTCTGCAGAGCTGTTAAGAGAGGTGGGGGTCTAGCTGCTCTTTTTAAAGATATCTATCAATGTAAGCAAAAATCATTTGGGAATTACTTGTCTTTCGAATATCTGGGTATTGTGTTAAAAGGTGCTCCACGCATTTTACTATCATTATTTACAGGCCACCAAATTACTCTCCAACCTTTGCTGAGGACTTTACAGAACTAGTATCGATAATTACATCAGAGTTTGACTGTTATGCCATTGCTGGAGATTTAAACATCCACATAGATAATGCAGAAACCAAAATGGCAAAAGAAATCAATACTGTTTTAAAAACTTTTGATCTGACTCAGCATGTTCATGGACCCACACACAATCGTGGACACACTCTAGATTTACTTATCAGTAAGGGTCTAAACATTTCATCGATTGTTATTAAGGATGTAGCACTGTCTGATCATTTCTGTATTTTCTTTGATATATTGATCTCTCCTGCCACTGAAGCGAGATCTGTGTCTGTCAAGAAGAGATGCTTAAATGAGAACACTAGTGTACTATTTATGAAGGCTATATCCTTAACACCAAGCATATCTGCAGACTCTGTTGATTTTCTCCTTGATTCTTTTAACTCAAAAGTCAAAGGTGTAATTGATGATATTGCTCCTGTTAAAGTCAGGAAGAAGAGTGGCAGACAAAAGGCACCTTGGAGAAACTCAACAGCAGTGCAAAATATGAAAAGACAATGCAGAAAAGCAGAGCGCATGTGGCGGAAGACAAAACTTGTAGTCCATTATAACATCTACAAAGACAGCCTTCATGCTTTCAATATGGAACTAGGCAAAGCTAGACAGACTTTCTTCTCAAATATTATAAACAGCAATTTAAACAACACACGCACTCTTTTTGCTACTGTAGAGAGACTGACAAACCCCCCAAGCCAGATTCCCAGTGAAATGCTCTCAGACAACAAGTGCAGTGAGTTTGCTTCTTTCTTCTCTGAGAAAATCAATAATATCAGAAAGGGTATCAGCACATCCTTGAGTTGCACTGGGGTCAGACAGATCAGACCACCTGAGAAAGTAGTTACTATGTCTGACTTCAAAGAAATTGATGGCACAATTTTGGAAGAAACCGTACAGCACCTTAAAACATCAACCTGCGCTATTGACACACTTCCCACATCATTTTTCAAAAGTGTGTTTAACAGTTTAGAAGCAGATCTTCTAGAAGTGGTAAATGCCTCACTTCTCTCTGGGAGTTTTCCAAACTCCCTGAAAACTGCAGTTGTCAAGCCCCTCCTGAAAAAGAGCAATCTGGATAAGACCATATCAAGCAATTATAGACCGATCTCAAATCTTCCTTTCATAGGCAAGATCATTGAAAAAGTTGTCTTCAATCAGCTGAATAAATTCTTAAGCTCAAATGGATACTTTGACAATTTTCAATCTGGTTTCCGACCACATCACAGCACAGAGACAGCGCTCATAAAGATAATAAACGATATTCGCTTAAATACTGATTCAGGCAAATTATCGGTGCTGGTGCTACTCGACCTCAGTGCTGCATTTGACACTGTTGATCATAACATACTTCTGGACAGGCTGGAAAACTGGGTGGGGCTTTCTGGGATAGTCCTAAAATGGTTCAGGTCATACTTAGATGGGAGAGGTTATTATGTGAGTATAGGAGACCATAAGTCTGAGTGGACATCCATGACATGCGGAGTCCCTCAAGGCTCAATTCTTGCGCCACTCCTGTTCAACCTGTATATGCTCCCAATGAGCCAACTAATGAGAAAGAACCAAATTGCTTACCACAGCTATGCAGACGACACACAGATCTACTTAGCCCTATCGCCTAACGACTACAGCCCCATTGACTCCCTGTGCCAATGCATTGATGAAGTCAACAGTTGGATGTGTCAAAACTTTCTGCAATTAAACAAAGACAAAACTGAAGTCATTGCGTTTGGAAACAAAGATGAAGTTCTCAAGGTGAACGCATACCTTCACTCTAGGGGTCAAACAACTAAACATCAAGTCAGGAATCTTGGTGTGACACTAGAGTCAGACCTTAGTTTCAGTAGTCATATCAAAGCGATAACAAAATCAGCATACTATCATCTAAAAAATATTGCAAGAATTAGATGCTTTGTTTCCAGACAAGACTTAGAGAAACTTGTTCATGCTTTCATCACCAGCAGGGTGGATTACTGTAATGGACTCCTCACTGGCCTTCCCAAAAAGACCATAAGACAGTTGCAGCTCATACAGAACGCTGCCGCTAGGATTCTGAGCAGAACCAGAAAATATGAACACATCACACCAGTCCTCAGGTCTTTACACTGGCTCCCAGTTAGATTTAGGATTGATTTTAAAGTATTATTACTGGTATATAAATCATTCAATGGCCTAGGACCTCAATACATTGCAGATATGCTCACTGAATATAAACCCAACAGATCACTCAGATCATTAGGATCATATCAGCTAGAAATACCAAGGGTTCACTCTAAGCATGGCGAGTCCGCTTTTAGCTATTATGCCAGCCGCAGCTGGAACCAGCTTCCAGAGGAGATCAGACGTGCTCCTACTGTAGTCACTTTCAAATCCAGACTCAAAACACATCTGTTTAGCTTTGCATTTAATGAATGAGCACTGTGCCAATGTTCGTCCGACTGTTTGAACTGTACTGTATTTTCTGTATAAACTGTTTTAATTATTCTTTTTATTATTTTAATTTCTTCTATGTAAAGCACTTTGAATTGCCACTGTGTATGAAATGTGCTATATAAATAAACTTGCCTTGCCTTGCCTTGCCTTGCCTAGAACATTGTTTGGTCTGGATTTGTAAAATGTCCTGGGCTAACAAACATGAAACAGGGACTCTGAAACGGAAGCGCTTGATATTTTCCATTTTTCGGTCAGAACTCACGGAAAGGAAGCAGGGCACATATAGGCTACAGTGAAGTCGACGCAAGCATATTGACCAATGCTTTTGAAACGAGACCATTGCATTTTAAATGTAGTCAACAATTATGTTGTTTCCCCGAACATGACCCCTCTCTGCCAACTTTTTGAACATTTGGTCATTTATTTATTTATTATTATTATTATTATTATTATTATTTAAATAACGCATATGCCTAAATAGAAATGATCAGAAACAAATCCACAGCTGAACCGCTTCAACACGTTGAGTTGTTTTTGATTCGGTGTATTTTAAGGAATCAAACGAGTGGATTGAACTCACTCATTAAGACAGTGACTTTCTGCCACCTGGTGTCTGTTTTAGTTTCATATTAAACATAGGCCTATCACTTCATTGATTCCATCATGTCATATTTATGTCTTCAAAATGTAAAACACTTCATAATATTTTTATGCACTTGTAGGCTAATTGCGGTGTAAATGCATTAAGATCTCTTCTGTATTGATGGCTCTGATGAAGCTCTGGTTGGATTTTAGTGGTAGGCTAACTGCCCTACAGTCTTATCCTCTAACTGAATTTATCGATGTGGATTAACGTGACATTCATACATTTAATAAGGTTGCCCCTGGACATATGGAGGTAGGCTAAAGACTACCACCGCTTAATAGAATTTAAAAAAAACTCTTGTTGCTGTCAGTATTGTTTTTGGAAATTAGGCTACATTAAAATGCAATGGTCTCGTTTCAAAAGCATTGGTCAATATGCTTGCGTCGACTTCACTGTAGCCTATATGTGCCCTGCTTCCTTTCCGTGAGTTCTGACCGAAAAATATCAAGCGCTTCCGTTTCAGAGTCCCTGTTTCATGTTTGTTAGCCCAGGACATTTTACAAATCCAGACCAAACGATGTTCTACGGCCATGTCCGGAATAAAGAGTAGCCTATCCATGTCACACAGTAAGATTTAGGATTTTGACCATATACCTCGCAGTCACAGACCGTATCAACGTCAGTGAGCTATACTTATTGTATTTCGCCACAGGGTGTCACTGTGGCCTCAACCCTTCGCCTTCGCTTACTCTGAGCTTGATTGCTATGTCTGAGGTAAACCACGCCCTCCTCATTACCCTACGCAGGAAGAAATGTAGGAAGAAATAAATGAATAAAGAAATAAATAAATGTAGAAATACATAAATGTAGAAATGAATAAATGTATAAATAAATAAAAGAATAAATAAATAAATATGGGAAAAAATAAATATATACATGAATAAGGAAATAAATGTATAAATAATTATTTATTTTCGTTTTTTTTTTTGCTTTTCTATGTATATATATATATATATATATATATTTTACATTTATTTGTATATTTATTTATGTATTTTTTTTTTTTTAATATTGGCAGCTTTGGAATTCCATAATTCTCTCTGACTTCAGCACAAAACTCATCTTTTCTATTAGTAAATATCTCCTGTAACCATAGCGACAGTGACTACAGTAAATCTCAAAGATGGAGTAGTAATAACACTGGAAAGTCACAATTTACATGATGTTTTAAAAATATCCTGATAAAAATGTGCAACACACACAAGACATCTGAAGACAATCATGACTAAAAGTGAATTGCTTATAAGAACAGATGTGGCTGATACAGAAGATCATAAGTGTTGAAATATGGATTTTAAATGATCATTAAACAGATGTGAATATGAAGACTCACCTGATACAGTCAGTGTAACAGCATCACTGTCTGTGTATGAGCCTGATCTCTCTCCTCTACAACTGTATTCACTGACAGACACACGATCAGCTGTGAAACTGATCTCTGCTGTTGTTCTTGTTGTATATGGATAGAAAGTGTTTCCATCTCTAAACCAGCTGTATCTCCACTGAATGTCTCCTCCTCCCTGTATGTCACATGTGAGAGTGACTCTCTCTCCTATGAACACACGCTGATCTGGCTTCACCGTCACTACAGGTTTTCCTGTATTAATACACATATGAGTAAATATTGATTAAAACAGCATCACAGTATCATGATCAATGTTATAATAATAAACTTTATTTTTATAGCGCCTTTAAAAGCTAAATTTTTACACATTTACAATAATATTACATTTACACAAAAATAAAAAAAGAGAAAAGAGAAATACAACAATATAAAAGAAAAGCAAAAGAGAAGTGCATTCAAATATACAATACAAATCTAAAATATTATCAAAAGAGTGCCATAAGAAAATGGTATAGAAAAAAATAGTTAAGAAATATTTGCATGTATATACTGTATATATTAACATATAATTTATATTATATATAAATATAAATATTTGCATAAATAACACATTTTTCTTAAATATATACATGCAAGTGTGTGTATTTATATATACAAAATAATTATACACAGTACACACACATTTATTATGTAAACACAAACTTTTATTTTGGATGCGATTAATCGCGATTAATCTTTTCACAGCCCTAATATATAGTTCATTCCTGCTTCTTTTTTTACTTTCTGAATTATATGAAAAAAAAATTTTTATTTATAAATGAATTTCACTGTATATAGTCTAAATTATGAAAGAAATATATGTACAGTTTTAGAATTGACACAACATCATTAAACACAACAATACGCCATCGCATTCACGACTCTCCTATGATTAAAGGCGACACTTCCGGTTTTCTTCCCACCGGAGCCTCGCTTTCAATTTCAAAATAACGGCTGCGTGAAATCAGCGTATAGTCAGGATTCTGGCGGCAGAATTTTGAACAAACTAAATTAGAGTCATCCACATTTAAAATAAAAGACCCAGCTTTACGTAGCTGGTGGGGTGAACCAATAAGTATAACCTCAGTCTTGTCACTGTTTAGATTTTTTTTTATCTCAGAAATACATTGAGACAGAAAGGCAACAGCCACATTATCATCAGGTTTTGAATGTATGTAAATCTGAGTATCATCTGCGTAAAATTGAAAGTTAAGACCAAGTGATCTTAAAAGTTGACTGAGTGGAAAAATGTAGAGGCAAAAGAGTAAAGGACCTAAAATTGATCCTCGAGAAACAAGATTTCACCACACCAACCTCAGACCTGCATTCAGCCATAGCAACAAACTGCTTTCGATCTGTAAGGTATGACTTAAACCAGTTTAGTGAAGTATCAGAAACACTAAAGACAGTTTCCAAGCGGTTGATTAAAAGAGTGATCTACTGTGTAAAAAGCGGCACTGAGATCAAGAAGGATCAAAATCCCAACAGCCAGAATCCAATCCAATTAACAAATCATTCAGTGTTGTGGAATTCATGGAAATCAGATTGAAAGGGCTCGCATGGGAAGAAATTGGAAATGGGAATGGGAATAAAGTTATTAAGATTATCAAAGTCTGTGTTAGCTTTTTTAGGTGTTACAGCAGCTAGTTTAAATGCTGCTGGCACAACACCAGAGCACAGGGAGTCATTTATAATCCTCAAAACAACAGGACATAAAGAAGCAAAACATGACTGAAACAGACAAGTCGGTAAAGGGTCAACAATGGAAGTGGCAGCTTTCATTTGTGAAACCTCATTGCTAAGAGAATGAACATATAGAGAAATTTGAGAGAGAGATACCAGAAAAATCTGAAGTATTTAAAGGAGAAACAGATGGAGGAGTAGTGATAATGCATTTACGAATACACTCAATCTTTGCAGTAGTACAAATAGGTTCTGTACTCATAAACGAGGCATTGGAAAGTTTGTAAGTACATCAGGAGTTTATTTAAATAACACTTGCCTGGCGGCTCATGTTACCGCTAACCCGGACACCGACGTCACTTCAGTGATTTGAGAAAAGCACGTAAAAGTCCTGGCCGTTACATGTAGTGTAACGACGCCCAGTTCCAGGAATACACTAATATTTTGTTGGTAGTACCAGTTTATAACAATTATTAGTTAACACTAAGTTGTCAACACTTCGGAAAAAAATAAATAATTCGTCATTACACTACATCCTTATGCATCGCTTTCTGCCAGGACTTTTACGTGCTTTTCTCAACTCACTGAAGTGACGTCGACGTCCGGGTTAGCGTTAGCATTAGCCGTCAGCAAGTGTTATTTAAATAAACTCCTGATGTACTTACAAACTTTCCAATGCCTCGTTTTATGAGTACAGAACCTACACTGCAAAAACTCAAAATCTTGCCAAGTATATTTTTCAAATTTCTAGTCAAAATATCTCATCACACTTAATATAAGACAAAATCACCTAAAGACCAAGATTTAAGTGAGATAAAGGAGCTTGTTTTTAGACAGTGCATCTTGAATATCTTGTTAAGTGAATCTGTCTTGAAATATCTTGTTTTGAGTCATATCTCAGATGAAACAAGCTTTTTTGACATGTCATAAGGCTTTTAATCTGCTGTGTTATTTGTAAAAGATGAATCGTCTTGTTTCAAGACACAGACTTGACTTGAATTGAGACAACAAATCTGCTTTATTGAAAACTGCAGGTCAACATGCCCAACTCACAACAACTCACAATGCAGAGTACAGTGAGTACGTATAATATTTACATATTGACAGCAAAAAAAAAACGTAATTTATTTACGTATAAACAACTTTACCGACGTGGGTTCTTTGAGCTAATCATGATGTGAAACACCTGCAGAGAATGATAAAAGGTGATGGATCTCTGACTTCAGACTTTTTTGGTTACCCCTTTGTTATCTGTTATTTTGGGTTGCTGCTTTATTGATTTATTATTTGTTTGCTCCATGTGTTAGTTTAAGTTTGGGTAGTTTGCAGGCCTGTATTTTGGAGCGTATATCTTGTGTTAATTGTGTAGCTGATTCTTTATTTATGTTGATTTTCTGAACGGTAGTGGTGTTTATTTTGTTATGTTTGATCAAATAAATATGTTTAATTCGCTTTTGTTCTCGCTTCCTCCCTCATTTGTCGCGGCCATGACGATTGTAACATAGCAGAATGAGTAAGAGGACAATGATGTTGAACTCACCCTTCACAGAGAGAGAAACAGCAGAGCTTGATGTTGATGAGTTTGGTCTTCCATCTCTCTGTCCTTTACACCAGTACTGACCCTGATCAGACTCAGTAGCTCCTCTGATAGTGAGAGTGTCTCTGTTTACAGTGTAACGATAATCAGACCTCTGTAATATTACACTGTCTTTATACCACTCATATCTCCAGTCACTGTGATCAGAGTTTATCACACACTTCAGATTGACTGTTTCTCCAGTGAATACAGTACTGTCTGGTGTCACAGTCAGTGTAGATGTGGGTAAATCTGAGAAGAAAGACAGAAACACAAACTGACTAAAACAGCTCTTTCAGGGCAAAGTAAAATAATTACATTTTGTAAATGTTTTCAGGACGTTGAAAATCTCAATTATAAAGTTTTATATATTTTAGACTTTATAATTAAACATGCAATGTGACATGTGATAATATTAAATAATATATTGTTGTATAATGTGTTCTGATGCACATTGGTGATAGTAGATAGAATACATATACAAAGCTGACCGGAATTCTGAGGATGGGGACCCAGATGCAGAATATGCAAGGGCTGTTATTTATTGACAACAAGTAACTGCACAAGATAGGTGAGGTAGGAATACAGTCCAAACAATAGCGCAGGACACACAACTGGAGAACAGGTTGAAGATGAGACAGCAAAGACGTGACAGCCAAAGATGGAGACAGCGGCTCAGGGAATCAGAGGCATGACAGTTGGTGATGAGACTAGATGTAGCACCAGACTCTGCCAGACCAGGAGAGTCAACGCCAGGGTGCAACAGCATGCGGGACAGGAACCAACACCAGACAAGACTGAACAGGCCAAGACAACAAGTAAAGCAAAATAAAACTGATAATAAGAAAAATAAAGAAACTAAATTCTGCAATAACAGGATCTAGCAAAATAAACAAAAGATATAGAGATAAATAACTGAAACTTGCGAAAATAAATAAAACAAGACAGCAACCTTGCAGAGAACTAGAGAGAAAAGAAATAAAAAATTAGTTAATAATAAAATAAAAAAACAAGCGGGAAACCAAAAATAAAACTTGGAAGAACTAGATCAAGATAAAGACCTGAACTTGACTAGACTTTAGTAATGTTACATGTGACTCTGAAGCTTCAAAGCACGTATCGAGTTTGCAGCGCAGTTTCTCATGAAGCTCCCTGCCGGAGCACGTACTGTTTTCAGAGAAACACGTGATCAACGAAAAACGAAGTCTCACTTTCTTTCCAGTCACGTGAATGCTTCACTTTGCGTGTTGCAATGTTTGAACCCAGACCACTACTCTACAGGGTTTTGGAAGTTTAAATCCATTTACTCATTTCTTTTTTTATAAATATGTCTATAGCCTATGTTACATGATCAAATATTTTGACATATGAACAGCATAGAAACCATAAAATAATTAGACCACCATTTACTTGCATCAAGCAACTCTGTTGGTATTTTGAGAGGTAACCAGCAATGCAGGTTTGAGAGGTGGCGGCCCGACATATCTTGCGAGAATCACGACTTGCTTTACGGCTCGACGTCACACACATCAACAGCATATGAAGCCGCCTCTATGGAAGACACTAGCACACATTTCAGACGTGAATCATGGCAGAGTCGACGAAGAAAACGAAGAAAGCACGGTCGGAAGAGTCTAGGAAAAGAAAACGAGAAACGTATTTACGACAGTAACGTTAAATACAAGTATGTTTGACAAAAACAGAAACTGCACAGTATGCCTTTAAGGTATAAATCCAAAAACATTCCCTCTGTAATAATTTCTTCTCATAATCTCCTCCTCGTGAGTTTTTTTTTACCTTCTCTAAACCGATATATTGTAAAACACAGATGTTATGACCTTGTCTAAAATGAGACACTATAGTATACGCATATCCGGTCCTAATATTACTGCAATGTTTGCTAATGCGAGTACGCAATGGTCTGTACGTTATATGCAAGACCACAAGGGCAACGAATGAGATACCGAATGAGAAATCACACGAGTTGAAGCACAGGTAATGGTATCACGCATCGGAATATTACAGCCAGTGCGTGGATGACTAAAGGAACTGCACTTATGTGTAAAGGCACATTGGATGCGCCTGGAGAAAGACTTGGAATACCTTGTTTTACACGTGAAGGAAATTCAGATTTTACAAGCAAGTCACGAAGATTGTTTTGACGTTTAAAAACCAATGTTGGATCATTTTTAAAAACACCTGATAGTTTAGGATCACTTGAAATAATATGCCAATGCTTATTCAAGACTCTACAGAACTCCGCACCTAATGCAGAGTACTTAGTAGTGCAAATGGGAGCATTAAAAAGTTGTGTTTTATTATTATGCTTAGTTTGTAAGCACTGTCGATAACTGCATTATCAATCCATTCATTACAGTAGCCACGATTCAAAAATATTTGAGTTAAATCAGTGGATTGTTGAGAGTAGGATTCATCTGTGCTTCAAACTCTATGTACACGCTTAAATTGACTAATAGGCAAACTATTAATTAAAGGTCTAGGATGGAAACTATCGGCTCTTAAAATAGTATTACAATCCGTTGGTTTTCGCTACAGATCGGTATGGAGTTTCCCGTCACATATCTATTCTGTAACATCAAGAAAACTGATGCTTACTGGATCACATTCCATAGTAAAATTCACATGCTCAGTCCTTGAGTTAAGATAATTCAAAATGCCAACAGCTCTGCAGGTGTAGCCTTCGTAATCATAAAAATGTCATCAATATATAGCCTAGTTTGTAAAGCAAAATCAAACGAAAAAAAATAAAAAAATATATAATTTAACTCATTTTCAAAAACTCCCATATACAAACAAGCATAATTAGGTGCCATTTTATTGCAGTTCCTTTCACTTGTAAACAAAAATCATCCAGAAAATGAAAGAAAGAATGTTAGGCAAGGCAATACTTGCTAAATCCAATAAACATACTGTACTAGGTTTTACATCCACAGATCTTTGTGTTAGAAATTGTTCTGAAGCAAATAAACCTTCAGTATAGGGATGTTCGTATAAAAATTCTGAACATCAAAAGTAGCAAGAAGCACATCAACAACAGATAATGATTCAACAAAATCCATAGAATCTCTTGCATAAGATGACAAAATCAGTAGTTTCAGTAGTAGGAATAAAGGAAAGTCCCTTGCTCATAGCAGTGATGCAAGGTTTTGAGAGTGACTTATCTGAGAAGTCCATTAACCCCCTGGTTGATCCTTGTCATCCGTGGAGGTAGAGGAAAGCCTTTTCCGCTTGCCCCTTCTGCATCTCTTCTTTATCGGTTTTTCCTTCAATCCATTCCCTGAATGTCGGGCTGGGTACGGCCTAACAAAATGAAACCATTTCGCTGTCGTCCAACAGGATCGGAGTCAGAATCACATGAGGTTGAAGAGGCCCAAGTTCTGCTATCACCGGGTTGTCGGCGCCTGCAGAAACCCGCAGTAGCAGCATGACTGCGGTGCGGTGGAACGTATTAGAACCATTGGAATGCCAATTCCAAACCAATGGAACCATTGCCCCTTGCAAACTTTGTACGTTTAATCGCTCTGATCTCTTCAGACAGCTCAGCTCGTTGACGTTCAAGATCTTTTTTGAGTTCTGTGAGCTTACTTTTTTGTCACCATTTCACCAAGTTGAATCTCCATTTTCTTAAAATCCAGCCTTGTTGACTCAAGTTGTTTGGTAGTCTCTCAGGTGCTCTTCATTTGGGTGCAACACGTGTTATCTTCCCGGTCAGAAGTGACCGGACTCCTAAAAATTAAACTTCCTCCACCCCAGTAAAACCAATGCAATTTATTTTTGTTCAATAATATTTTTTTCTTTTGTACTTTGAGAGGATTTGATTGTACTTATTAATATTTATGGTTAATTTTTGCCATTGAAAATAATAAAAATAAAAAAAGAATCAATTTTTATTTTTTTATTTTTCTTCAATTATTGCAGTATTTCAGATTAATATAGAGACTAGGCCTTTTAAATCCATTTTTTTAAGTCAGATTAGTGCCATCTGTTGATAGAAAATTAAATAAAACACGGGTTTACCACTAGATGCCTGTATAGCTCTCTATGGAGAGGCTTGTGAATTCTTTAGTTGTTTTTGGAGCAAATTACTTCATTTTAAGATGAGGATTTGAATATATTTTTTAGAAATTCTAGAAAGGTTTACAAATTTTTTTTTTTTATAAATTTGATTTGAAGTGTATACGGTTTTGCTTTATTACTACAGTCAAACCTGAATACAGAGAAAGCATTTTGTTACAGGTAACAATTCAATAAAAAAAATATATGAAAAATAAACAGTAATATTTTATCACAGCTTATTATTATTTATATTATTTTTAAACATTAAATTAATTATTATATATATAGAAATTATAATATATAATAATATATAATATAATAATAAAGACAACCTTTTTGATTGGCCTATACTTGTTTGTGTCCCCGCATTTTTGCCACAGGCCATGAGATATAATTATATTATGCTTTTCACTATAGATGTTTCAGAGTTTCACCCCTTCATTGCTGAGCAGTCTTTTTTTCTGCATCGTGGCCGATTTGTAGAGAATTTTTGTGTTTTTGTCAATTTCCCATTCATTTCCTACACTCTAAAAAATGCTGGGTTGTTTTTTAACCCAGAATGCTGGGTCGAGTCTGTTGGGTAATTTTGTTGGGTTATTTTATCACATTTTAAACACTTTTGGGTAGTTTTAATTTTCCAGTTGTTGGGTTAAACCTGCTGGGTAGCAACGCTGGGTTGTTTCTGCACAACTGGGTTGTTTCACAAGCTTCGCGCCAAATGGAGATGTTTAAATTCACTCCCAAACTGTCATCTTGAAGGGCAAAGCAGCTGGGTGCAACTGTTTTAAGGTAAGTTTATATAATGTTTTGTTTATTTGTATTAATAATTAGTATGAATTAGCATAATTATAACTTTTTTTTTTTCTTTTTTTATGTGTGCTCTATATACAACTGTAAAAAAAAAAAAAAAAAAAAATGGAACATTGTGTACAATTAAGATAGGCTACTTAATTTATTATTCCAATATCCAAATATGATACTAAATACCACAGGCAAAGGGGCTTCTATTTGTGACGTGCTGTCTTTGCATTTGAACATTGCGCATTTTAAACAGGACAGGCATTAGCTGAATAAATGTTACCCAATAACTTGTTTGCATATGACGTCACGTCACTGCGTTAATGGCGCGAAATGCAGATGGAGGGCAGGAAGTGTTGTGCTACATTTAGGAAGCACTATAACAAACTCAAAATGCCTATGTTTTGCGTCGTTAATGGTTGCTCAAACGATCAAACTTTTCAATTTTGCTTATAGTTTCTATAATTAGCAAAGAGCATTTGTGTTAAATAGGAATACATTGTAATAATGTTAATCAAGCTGACTAAATCACACGACTGTGCAGCAGTTCACATGCACTCACAATAAAAATACAATATAATTTAAAACAAAGACAAGCTCATTATACAAAGGAAATAATATTACATATCTAGACAAATTGGGTTGCTTATAGTTAAAAGAATGTCATGAATGATTTAGGCTAGATGTATTGATTGCATTAGTGCGTGATATTGAAGAGTGCGCCTCGAGTGCACGCCTGACACGACAGGAAAGTTCGTGTTTCTGAGTTTTATATTCGGACATACATCGTGACAACATCTCATCTGACAGAGGACTGTGCGGCGCTGCTGACTGCGTTATTTATATATATATATATAAAAAAAAATTACTGTTAGATTGTTTACTGTTGCGCGCAAATCCTGGAGAAATCTAGGATTGGCTGAAATCACTCACATGGTGCGGTGCGTCTCTGTGTGAGACAGATTTCAACAATCACCAGTCACAGACAGCAGCAAAGCCATAGCACAATGAAATAAGGCAACTTATGATTATGGAGGTTTACAATAGGCTATTGTCCGGTTTCATATTTGTCAGTCCAAATTTCAAAAATACATTCGGGACTGAAGCCCCGGCAAAATCGGCTGGCCGCCTAACTTACTCTGCTTGCAAACCTACGTCTGCGGTCGGGAGGAGCCGAATCGGAAAATGCCCGTGTGTGCAGTGATCACTTCGTCAAAGGTGAGTTAATACAACTTATGTGGCTAGTATGTTTGTGTAACGTACCAGTTTCCGAACTTTGTAAAGTCAAAGTAATTGTTTCTTCTTTTCTTTGGGTTTGTAAGTTACCCTGTAACTGAAGACAAACGTAACGTTATTCAGGCAAATCTTTCAATTCAGTTGAAAAATCGCTCCTCTTCATAACGTAAAGATCACGTCCAACATATGTTTCGATTTTTTTGTTATATCTTTCTTTTGTAATAGCGTCTAAAGTAGTACAGTTCGGACTTTACTCCATCTCGTCCATTCCGCTCTTCACTTCCTGCCCTCCATCTGAATTTCGCGCGTCATCACAATCACGTGATTGCAAACCACCTATACAAACATATTTATAGAAAACAGTTGACAATGATTAGACAGGAGTCCAATAATAGCATAAGGAAACACTTATTATAAAAAGAATATCAAGTAGCCTAGGCTATACCGGTAAGTTAGACGAATCCGACATATGAGGGCTGTGTTAACAGTAAAACGTCCGTCATTTAACGAATTTTAAAAACAAGGATGGATAATACAAAATGCTTTCTGGCATTTTGACAAAAACAAAACAAAAAAACATGCAAGAACAAAATTTAAACTTAGCCCGTCAAATTTAATTTTACAATTATCTTCTCTCTCTGTGTGCGCGCGTCCGTGTTTGTGAGAGAGAGCTCGCGCAGCACTGATACAACGGTACTTTTTAATCCATAACTAACGCGCTAGTTTTCATACAAAATAAATATGTAACATAATTAGGTACTTTAGTTATTATTAACACAATAACGTAACACATGAAGGCTACGTTTCTTATCACGGAGAATTAATTAATAAACGCCTGTTTCTCCAGACTTATCCGTAATCCACAAATCACATCACTTTCATAATCACTAAACCATAGCGATTTCAAGTTTATTAAGATTTATTGTTCAGCATTACTTGAGCATTTTATTATTTGCATGGCTGAATGATATGGTCGGTCATTTTTGACCGAAGAGCACAAGTGACTTTTTTTTTTTTTAAGACCACTTAGCATGCTCGGATCATGACCTCGTATGCTCGCATCTTACCTGGCTCACAGTGACACCAGAAGCCATCCGTCATCAAAACATTCATCGTTTGTCATTGGGAGAAAAGGCCCCCGGCTACCCCTACCGCCACTATTTACCACACACCCCTGCCTGTCACGATGCAAACTGCTCAGCCTCAACTCATTTGCTTCTCTCCTTCAGTTTTTTTGTGTTCACATACCTAATGCCATACAAGTCACCAAGTTTCGTAACATTCCGATGAAGCTGTGATTTAAAAAAAAAAAAAAAACATAAAAATGTCCAGTCAGGAATGACCGAAGAGCACCTGAGGGTCACCAATGCCATCAAGTCAAATGAGCATTTGTTCAATATCTCAGACCAGCGGGTACAGAAGTCTGAGTTCTCCAGACCAAATGCAGGAGCTTTTTGCAGATGTAAGACCTCTTGGTATAATTTAGATAATCGCTAGGCAACTGCATGATAATATTGCTTGATTTCCCATTGAAGATGATGCTGAAGTTTATCCATAAGTGATTCGACATCTATCACGCTCGAAGTAGCATTTTCTTCAAAAAAAGAGTCTTTAGCAGAATCTCGGAATAATCTGCTCCACTGAATTCAAATGTCGCACTCAAAGAAAGAAAATCTTCATCTGCCATAATGGAGCCAGCAAGAGGAAGTAATCCTATAGCGTCTCATTTTAGACAAGTACGTCATAATGTCAGTGTTTTACAATATATCGGTATACAGAAGGTTAAAAAAAAATACAAAAAAAAAACTCTAGAGGAGGACATTATGAGAAGAAATTATTACAGAGGGAATGTTTTGTATACCTGGAATGTATACCTTAAATACTTTGTCACCATCAGGGTTGAATGAGGATTTTGATATTACCGGTAAGCCTTTTTTATAGTGATTGAGCCATCTCTTCATCTGTTGTTGATTATTAGTTAAGCTGTTTGTATATATAGCCTATATCCTATATTCTTTTTTTTTTTCTTCAGTAATATAGATATTGTTATATTTTTGATATTGCTATTATTTTGTTTGTTTTTTTATGTCACATGTTTTTGTGTGTGGGCCCAATTAAGGTGATTACCTGTTTCTATCTAAAGTTGACTTTACTCTACATTGGTATTGTGCCTGATGAAGACCTGATGGTCGAAACGTTGTGCTATTAATAAATTAATTTGGAGCAGCTTTTGTCAGTGTGCGGACTTCACGCTTCTTTTTTTCGTTTATGTTACTTTGTTTGTCCTGCACCTGAGGCCAATCTGAGTGTTTGGGATGTGCACACCAGTTGTGTACATTTAATGCATTGCCACACTTTAATATGTGAATTAAATTATCAGAAAACTGAACATTTAGCGTTGTCAGGCTTTTATTTGTGATTAACAGATAAAACAACGGCGCTGCGCACTCAGGTTTATAGCTGCTATAAACTTGACCTGCCACAAGATGGCGCTGTTTTTGACACTCTTGATGCTTCGAAACTTTTCCTGAAACAATCAGGGGAAAGCCTCAGTGCTTCATAAGGCTTCATTTGCCCATCCCTACTAAACTTAAAATCAGAAGAAAAAAAAACTGGATAAAAAAAAACAAAAAAAACAAACACAAAGCTAGAACTAACAGATAAACTAGCACTTACTGACAAGAAGCGACAATGAATGCAGACAACACATAAATCAAACCAGCAAAGACATGAAGGAAAGAGGCACAATATAAAGGGACCAGAGCACGTTTAAGAGGACATTGATGTTGAACTCACCCTTCACAGAGAGAGAAACAGCAGAGCTTGATGTTGATGAGTTTGGTCTTCCATCTCTCTGTCCTTTACACCAGTACTGACCCTGATCAGACTCATTAGCTCCTGTGATAGTGAGAGTGTCTCTGTTTACAGTGTAACGATGACCAGACGTCTGTAATATTACACTGTCTTTATACCACTCATATCTCCAGTTACTGTGACCAGAGTTTATCACACACTTCAGATTGACTGTTTCTCCAGTGAATACAGGACTGTCTGGTGTCACAGTCACTGTAGATGTGGGCAAATCTGAGAAGAAACACAAAAACATACAAACTGACTAAAACAGCTGATTTTAGGGCAATGTAAAATAACATTTTGTAAATGTTTTACAAAACTGTTGTAAGAAAAAAAAAAGTGGACGTTGAAGATCTGAATGATCTGATCTGAATTAAGTTTTATTGCAGCAACAGTGACAAAGTGCATTAAAGCCCCTGCGTTCATCAGAGTCAGAATACCCTGAATAATCCAGTTTTCCCACACATAGACTAATTCGTGGCAGTGCGCCACAGAATCAACACGGCCGCCACATATTGCGTTTCGTTATTCATTCTATTTTTTTAACACTATTTAAAACACGCAGCGTATTCGTTCAGCTGCATTTCCTTTCCCTGCTCTCCCCTCCATCTCTCTGTCACTCACACGTCTCTCACACACACACACACACACACACACACAGCCCCACTCCTCCATGCATACCGCGTCTGTCTTCACGAAAACAAGATCATCCGAGATCAACAAGATCAAAAAATATTTTATATTCTGAATACAATGTTGTCAGTGAGTTAATGTTGGAGTCCTGACCCGACCCTTAGCAAACAAGCGATTGCACCTTCTTTAGTAAGTTAACTAACGTTAGTCGCAAGTTTGTGGTAAAAATGCAGTTGGGTTGTCGAGGTCATTTTTAGGGTGTTAAATATGTAGATTTTGTGACGGTGTGAAGCATTTTTGATGCTTTTTGAAGTCTTATATTAATGTTAGCTATGCTTAAAGCTACAATCGTTATTTTTTCACCACTAGGGGTCGCTAACCTCTTCAAAACATTAACGAAGGCGTAGATTGATGACGCAGTAAATGAGAGTGGAATCATGGAACTTGTCGTCTTGCCGATGGATCTAATAATGTTTAGGGAAATAATGTTTGGATGAGTGAATACGTTCATGTTTTTTTTAACGTGACTGTGGTATGAAGCAGTATCAGGTATCAGCACCGCACGTGAGTCCCGCAGATATAAAGGAATATATAAAGTTAATATATAACATTGATTGGTTTTATGTACATTTGCTCACCTGTCTAATAAAGCACTTGAAGAGCGGCGCTTCTTTCAAATCATGAATCTATGTCAAGTCGAAGTTTGTTGCAAAGCTCTTGGCATCTCGAAAACGCTGCGCCAATATTGATCATCATTTTATTTATCTTTTTGTCCAAAAGTTTGCTTGCCATGATCCATAATGTTTGAACAAAACAACAACAGCGTGCCGCTGGACATTAAGAAGTTGTCCACGTCTGTTGCCATGGTTACTATGGCAGTACAAGTGGTTTGGTTCTATCCCTTCCTGTCTATGTCATCATTGTGCAGCGCTTGTTTTCTCACTCATCAGCACATGTATAGAACTTATATTGTCTGTTCTCTCATTACCCTGTGCAACTGTGTAGCATGAACTTTATATGTTCACCTCTTCAGTGTTTGTGTTGAAGAAGGCTCTGCCCTTTTCTCTGGTCTCCTTTGTTGGGGGGGTTAATTCATGTATGTTACATGTGCAACAGCAGCTTGTCTTACATGCTCACAACAATATCTGTGAATGTATTGGCGGTAGTAAGTGTTGGTTCTTGCTCTTCTGCAGCAGCGTAGCAGATATATTCCACCAAGACCAAATATATTAACATTGCCATATCCATTACCATGCCAGTCTCTATTACCATACCAATCTCACGAGAGTTGTCATGACAGAATATAGTTTATAGATACCTTTATCACATTTTTCATTATATTAGTTGTGTTTTGCTGTTGTACTGTCATTAGTTTTGTCATGTCAGTTGTTTTGAGGCTCTGGCTCCGTCACGATCTCAGACAAACACCTCTGACTCGCCATAGAAAGCAGAATGAAGCTCCTGAAGGAGAGATGAAGATCTCCAACTACAAGCTCATATGAGGAGATACTGAGTCTGAATCAACTTCATCAGACTATCTGAAGACTTCATGAACTCATTTAACATCATTATCTGTGAGTCTCGTCATTCTCTCTGACTTCAGCACAAAACTCATCAGTACTGAACTCAATCGCCTCTAGTCCTTTTCTATTCTCAAAATACTCATGAATATCACCTGTAACTATAGTGACAGTGACTAAAGTAAATATGAAAAATGGAGACTTCCTTAAAACTGGAATGTCACAATTTACATGATATTTAAATAAATCAGAAAATTCACAAAAACATGCAACAAACACAAGTTGTGCAGTGCAGAATGACCGTCTCACTGAATCACATCATATAAAACTATATTGTCCAGTGCTGATCTGTCCACACAGCACAGTTTACTTAATGTTGGCATGAAATGGAAATTCAATCTATTTTCTAAATGGATGTTACTGATCCTATTGGGAACGATTCATCCATATTGTATATTTAATTTTTTTCACCCTGTAATTTTTAATCAAAGTATTACAACTGGATCTTCAGATGAAATGACAGATTACTCAGATTATATATATATATATATATATATATATATATATATAAATAAATAAATAATAATAATAATACAAATAATAATAATAATAATAATAATTAAATAATATATCATTTAGTCCACTTAAACTCTACATGTTTCTTACAATTGATCACAAGCTCACATTCAGATCTTCCTCTGTTCTTGAGTGGAAAATTCACATTTCATAATACAATCAATAAACAGTGACAGTTGAAGCATAGAAACAAGGCCCTGCCATAAAGTTATTTCACTACTTCTGTTTCATTCTGACTTTAAAATATTGATGTGAGTCCTGAGAGTTACAGTATAAACTCTATAAAGTCACTTCAATTATGAAATACAGTTTTCACTCTCAAAATCACTGATAACACATTATATGTCTTATAAAGATACACTTTATGTTGTTGTGCATCTGACAGAATAATGACTAAAGGTGAATTACTTCAGTCCTCTTGGCTGATTCAGAAGAATATAAGAAAAGTGTTGAACCACAAATACTGAACAGATTAAAACAGATGTGAATATGAAGACTCACCTGATACAGTCAGTGTAACACCAGCATTGATGTCTGATCTCGTTGCTTCACATCTGTATTTATCAGACACAGATGTGATGTCGTAGACTCTATCAGTGATGTCTGGAATGATTGAACCTTCTCTAAACCAGCTGTATGTCCACTGAATGTCTCCTCCTCTCTGTATGTCACATGTGAGAGTGACTCTCTCTCCTCTGAACACACGCTGATCTGGCGTCACCGTCACTACAGGTTTCACTGAGAAACAGAAGTAAACATTGAAAAAGTATTGCAGAATAATGATGTGTGTTATGATGTGTGTTATGAGCTCAAAATGTCCTTATGTGAAAAACATCATGATATTAAAGACCTAGTTTGTGTTTTTGACAAAAAACAAACAAACAAAAATTATTGGTAAAAAACTGTAGTCTACTGTACTAACATCTGTACATGAAAAACATGAAGGAAAAACATTGGATCATTGCATGTGTCCTGTTTCACACTAAAGTATCCCATTATGCTATTTTTAAATAAAAACAAAATGTTGTGTTTTTCGTAAAGAAAATAAACATGATGTGCGTCTCCCGTCTCTCTCAATGTGAAGATCATTCTGAAACGCGACAGAAAGTGATCTGTAACTCAGCGAATGCTTGTCACTGTGACATGAAACATTTTTAAATCATATCAAAAACAAATGTTCTCTGTTTAAGTAATCCGTATAAGCAACAACATGTACAGTTTCTCCAGTCCGAGCTAATTACAGTGGTGGACAGAATTAATGGCACCCCTGGTAAATATGATCAAAAATGGCTGTAAAAAAATTAATCTGCATTGTTTATCCTTTTGAACTTTTATTCAAAAAATGGTCAAAAATCTAACCTTTCATTGAAGTAAAAGAATTGAAAGTGGGGAGGAAATCACATTATGTAATAAATGTTTTTCCAAATAAAGTATTCCCATTAATATTTACCTTTATTTACTAGGAACAAGAAATTGTCTAGCTATGACTTCTTGTTTCACAGGAGTTTACATATGAGGAATACACAAAGGCCAAATTCCCTTAATCATCCATCACAATGAGTAAAACTAAAGAATATAGTTGTAACGAATGTGCAAGAATCATGATTCTGTTTTCCCTGCACACAAAACTCCAGAAGCCTTGTCATTATAAATTTTGGGAAAACTTTTAACGTTTAACCTGTACTGTAAATGTAACTCATAGCCCTGGAGCCGCTAGGTCTGCCTTGTGGCAACTTTTACGGCTCCCCTATTGACTTCATAGCACCCTAGACACACTCCAGAACAACGTTCTGCATTCCAAACCCCCCTTCTCTCTGCACCAAAGAGACCCAGGTGGCCAGGAGATCTCCACACACGCCACACACACACACACACACACACATACACCCACACACAAAGAAACATCCTTTGGGTGTAACTTAGGATATAAATATCCTTTTCAATGTATGTACATTCCTACAGTACATGTACTTGTTAATGTTGATGGTGAGGAATTACAGTGGCAACATCTCATAATGTACTTCAAACTGAGTAGTGTATCACTGAGAAACGTCCATCAACGTCCAAGTCATCCTTGCGATGGAGGTTCGGGTTGAATGAATAGTTCTTCCAATGTTTCATCATCGGACTCGCGCTTGGATCGATATGGTAAAATCGACGCCATTGTTTGTTACTGTCTTTAGTTTATGGTGTTTGAAGCCTCAGGACAAGCAGAGCTGACGCTGTTATGGCAATGGGCGTTTTTGTTTTTGACGCGCATGCTGTAAACCAATCACAACAGACTGAGCTGTCTGGCCAATCAAAGTGGAGTAGCTCGGAAAGCCGGGATTTAGAGAGATTGATTCATCTGACGAGTCGTTTGAGAATCATTGAAAATGTGGTGATGTGCAAATGTATATTATGAGGAAATGAAGCCGTTTTTTTTTACCTTTGATGCATGTAAACCTGTTGTAGGAGACTCCAAAACACCATTAGGAAACTTTAAAATAGCATAATGGAGCACTTTAATAAAGTAATATTAGAAGCACAATAAGTCGCGAAAGAGAACTGAGTCCACTACTGACAGGATCATTTCTGTGTGCTTCGAGTGAAACATGGACGAGCAAAGTAGCAGCTCTTTAGTCAGAAAGGTTCCTGACCCCAGACCTAAAGTATCTGAGTGTCAAATCAGACTTTGTTCACATGCAGATAATGAAGATCATAGTCTGGTATTATGCAAATTAGTTACTTTGTTGCATAGATCCGTTAAGGAAAGAGAGACTGGAAATACTGACGACTCATTTCTGCAGTTCAGAATCTATTCTTTTAGGAGACAATAACTTTATCTATCTGCACTTTGATCTTTAAAACTTTGCAGACCTTTTACATACCCCAACAGGGTAACTCTTTATAATAACGTTCAGTCGTAAGTCATTTATAAGTGGTTAGTTAATAATGAACCAATGATTGACAAAACATTCATGAATGATTAGCAAGTGATATACTAACATTTTATGTATGTTTTGTAAATTCCGTTACAAGTCATTTACAAGTGAGTAAATGTACAAGTAAAAGTAAAAAGATGAACTAGTCATTTACGAAACATGACTATGCATTCATAAATGATTAATAAGTGATATGTTTATTATTTTAAGTATGTTTTGTAGATTCAGTTATAAGTAATCACAATTGATTAGTTAATGATTAACTAATCATTTACAAAACATGACTGCGTTTCAGAAATGTTTAATAAATTGTTACTTTTTTTTGTATGTTTTTCTCACATCAGGTGCACAGTGGTTAAAGACTCCATGTGTTTCAGAGAAGACAGCTGTCTATACCCTCACCAGTCAGCACTTACACTGCAGTACACACTACACTACACTACACTACACACCACACTACAGAAGACAGCTGTCTATACCCTCACCAGTCAGCACTTACACTGCAGTACACACTACAGTGTTCAACACCTGTTATAGATGATGTGTAAACGCATGAATAAATCATTTACAACACTTTCTGCATCCCCTAATCTAAAGTGTAAACTATTCATCACTTGTAAATGTGTTCCATATACATTCGTAGATAAGATTCGTTGATCTTATGCCTTATTGATTCTTGAAGTGGTAATCTACGAATGATGTGTAACACATTTACAAGTGATGAATAGTTTACACTTTAGATTAGGGGATGCAGAAAGTGTTGTAAATGATTTATTCATGTGTTTAGACAGCATTGTGTTGAACGCTGTTACTTACCTGTTACAAATTCTGTACGTGTACACAAGGCATTTACAACACTTTCTGCACCCTCTAATTGCTACATGCATACAAAAAAACAACAACATAATTTATTAAACATTTATGAAACGTGTATTCATGTTTTGTAAATGATTAGTTAATCACTAACTAATCACTTTTAAATGACTTGAATTGACTAACAGAATTTACAAAACATGCATACAATGTTAGTATATCACTTGCTAATCATTTATGAATGTTTTGTAAACGATTAGTTCATCATTAACTAACCACTTATAAATTACTTACAACTAAACTTATAAATGACGGCAACATCACATCATGAAAGGTAATATTCGAAAAAAGGATAATAAGGGAACTTTAAAGACATAAGCAGAATACAGCATGTACTGAGCTGTTTTCAGCAGTTCTGCATCTGAGAGAATAATGACTAAAAGTGAATTGCTTTAGTTCTATTATAAAAACAGATGTGGCTGATACAGAAGAGTATAAAAAACGTGTTGAACCACAAATATGGATTTTAAATGATCAATAAACAGATGTGAATATGAACACACCTGATTCAGTCAGTGTAACACCATCACTGATGTATGATCTCTGTGAGTATGATCTCGTTGCTTCACAGCTGTATTCATCACCATCAGACACAGATGTGATGTCGTAGACTCTCTCAGTGTGTGGTATGACTGAACCGTCTTTAATCCAGCTGTATCTCCACTGAATGTCTTCTCCTCCCTGTATGTCACATGTGAGAGTGACTGTCTGAAGTGGATCTTGATTCTTTGTCTCTGCAGGTGATAAAATTGAAAAAGTATTGCAGTATCAGGATCGCTGTCATGAACTCAAAACTTCTTGTGTTTATTACATTAAAAATGTTTGCATTTATTGTTAAAACTAAATAAAATATTTATATTTATATTTAGTCCACATGTATGCTCCTTGAATTAATCAGAAGCATGTTCAAATTGCAGCTTGTCCAACATTAACAATATTTACTGTACGTAAGTTAAATACATTTTCAATAAGACTAGTTAAGTTGTCTTATGATACTATGAAATTTCCTATTAATGTTATTTATAAACTCTTAGAAAAGATGTGTTAAAAATTACACAACCCATGTTCAATTCTTACACTTTAATGGGTCAGTTTTGGGACAACATGTTCATTTGAACTCCTATTCTGTTAATGAGTTTAACACAGTCAATGTGTCAGAAAGGTTATCACAAATATGTGTAAACATAATAGTAACATAAGTGCTGTCCTACTGTCTCTATACTGATTTCTACTGTCAGAGCCATGAGATAAAGGAGGATCTACACGATGCTCAAGTCACTGCCAGAGGGATAATCGGAATACACTGTGTAGGATTATCCTTGAACAGTCCATTTCATACGAACCAACACCACATTCCACAGTTCGGAACGATTCCCCAGTGAACCATTAGTAAGTCATAAAACACAGTCATGGTGCCGAGCTGGCTAAAAGAGATGTCACCCCCTTTCCCTTGTTGTGCATGTCTAATCTCATACCAGCGATGCCAGGACAGCAGGAAAAAGACTCCTCTTTGTTCTCCAAACTTAAGACCAAATGGCCAAGGAACCCTGTGGTGACCTCAATGCATAAATCCACAGCCTTATCAGGAAACGAAGGATGCTAAAGCATTCTTATGGCCCAGAATCACCACAAACCCTAAACCAGGGGACACCCCCCTTTCTGCAGTTGTAAATTCCAGAGACTTTTGTCTCCAAAACCAATAGACTGAAATTAACCCACTTGTGGTTTAATACAAACAACGGTCTCAAAATTGCTTGCAATAAGCTGAATTGATCACCAGTATTTACCTCACATATATCTTAAGTATCATGTATATTTTATGTAACCTGTGGAGTTCTTTCTGTGTGTTTAACTTTCATTACAGCCTATTTGTAAGGTTTTCTACCTCAGTTATAGGAACTAATCACCAGAAGTTGCCTCATACATGTGTATTCTCTGTGTTATGTATGCTGTATATTACTGAAGTTAATTTTGTGTGTTAAACACTTATTATTTAGTTCCACCTCAACTATGGGAAGTATATGTATTTTGGTACCTACTTGATGGGTAAATGATTTCTAGAATTTTGATATAAAGTAGATGTGTGTAGGATGCACCATATTTAAACTATTAAGTTTACTTATTAAAACGTTTAACCAAACTCTCAGGAGTTTGGGCACACACGATCACGTGGACATTACGCTAATAACATGCAAGAACCGGAGAACGAGGCGTAGGTCCCGCCCAAGACAATATCTGATTGGCTGTCGCACTAGGAAGGACGGGTCAGATGGACACGCTTATAACCCAATGACAAGCAGCTATGCGTTGCTTTTTGCCTTGCTTTTTGCCTGCCTTGTGCCTCGCTTTTGCAGTGACTTTTGCTCTTGCTGACCTTTCCATCGTCCAGCGTGTATGTTTACATACTCTTCAAACCACCAAGAGCTCACGCAAAACTCATCAACTCTTCCGTAAGATCCTTCGTTGAACTTCGTCAAAGAAACCCCTCTCAGAGTCGCTCCAGATTCAGAGGAAACTCCGTTGCATAGCAACCCGCAATCCAGGAAATCCCGCGAACGAAGCGCCACCCGGCAAAGCCAACCAACCACTCACCATCGAGTGTTGTCCCTCAGAACGCATCATCGACCGACTGCCAGCCAATCAGCGCCGAAGAGATTCCCTCTCCGGCAACTTCGTCACAGGGAACGCACGCGCTCAGGAGCATCTAAACGCAAGTACACAATATCTCCTAATTCTGGCTGAACTGGTGCAAATCTTATTAAGAAAACGAACTAAGATTAAAGTGCTAGTAGGTTGATTCTCTCAGGTTGCGGTCAAGAAATAGTGTCTAACGCTAGACATTTGGGACTCCATTCACACTCCGTTAATAACATCACTATCTGTCACTATTTGAATGAATGTTTGTGTGTTCTCGTTAGTTTAGTTTGTGTGTATTAGAGTAGTTCAATAAAGTCTTGGTTGATTTTACATACAAGCGTCTTGTGCTGTGTGCTTACAAGTTACTGCCTTAAACTGTAGATTTTGCTACCTTGCTCATATTAATCAGTTATCATAACTTTGTGATATTATTACCGTAGGCCACGGGATAATATTCTGTCCAGAATTGATAAAATACCCTAATCTCAACTTATCGGTGGACGAATAGTTGATAAAGTGTTAAATATTAATTCTGAATAATTTGCATAATAATTCGGTTCTTATTCCCTGTAATTCAATCCCCTTTGAGTTATATTGATCCTATTCCCTTATTAATCTTACAACTGTTGTAATATTTATTTTTAATCTTATTGTTTTTGTTGTAGCGGCATGTTTATTATGATTAATCTCCAATCTGTCTATGATATAATGCTGTCCAATCATTGCACTCAAACCAGGAAGATATGACTCGTTTAAGATGATCAAACCAGTTATTTTTGAATAAATCGAATCTGGGCTGTAAATATTTTTTTATTTGAATGACTTCAGTTTGATTTTTTATTGACGATTGTATTGGAAAGTAAAGTAGCAATATGAATATAATTATTGTTTAATTTGTCTTTACTCAATTAATGTTTTATGGAATGTATAACCTTTTCTAATTCTAATGTTGTGTAATGTCATAAGTTGTTTGAATTTCATTCTTGCATCTCTTTAATAAAAAGGTTGTCCTGACTCGGAAGTATTGTGCACACACATACAGTACAGTAGGCTTGTACATGGTCCTTTAAATAGGAAAATGAATGTGTCGTAATGACATGACAACATTTTTCCTAATTGTAAACTGTGGTTGATGTTCTTAAAGTCAATAGCCAGGGGGTCCATGACATAATGTACACTGTACTAATTAGCTTTTTTTTTTTCTATTATCTGAAACGTGTTGATATTTATAATCCAAAGTGACCAAATTGTCTAAGTGTACAAGACATACAATACACTTCAAATTATTCATAAATATATATGTAAATATGCACTACTTTTACGACAAGACTACAGACGAGATAGATGAGATAGCAGTTGTGTAAAAAAAAAAACTAATAAAGAATACCTTCACAGCAGCAATCGTTCTCTCCTCCATTGTTTTGAAAATAAATATAATAGATTATTTCAAAACCTTACTAGTAGTCAGCGAGAGTATTTGATTGACATAATGTAAGGACTGATTTTCCTGCTAAGACCAAACTCACCCTGCAATATAGCCATAAAACGCACCCTGGACAGAAGATAGCAAAGACAGAGCACAGGACAGACCTGCATTATTGAGTGTGACTTAGCCTGTCCAAACTTTTCTTCTTCCTTATCTCTGCATCCCCCTCTCCCTCCTCCCTTCCTCTTCTCACGAGTCAAGTCACCAAAAGTTCACTAAGAATGTCTATATATCACATACGTGTCACGGAATGGATAATTGGAGCGAGGACTCAAGTGCAGGAAAAGATGTTTATTAAGTAAATAAAACAAAAACAAAAACTACAAACAAAACTCCCTGTGGGGGCAAAACGAGACAGGTCTCAGGTGGGAACAGGAACACAAGGGAACATGGACAACAAACCAGCACAGGACTGCAAACACAGGGAGACTAAATAGGGAGCAAACAAAAGAGGATAACGAACAAGGCAGGTTGGGCAAATTAATCAATAATCAGGTAACAAGATGGGAGGGGCAAGACAATTGACAGGAGAGCACAAGGCACAAGGAATACAAGACAAGCCATGTGCTCACAACAAACCAGACTAGACACAAACACATGACAAACCCGGAATGTCAGAGCTCTGTCACCAAACCAGATACAAACCAAACAGAGGTGACAGAACCCTGACAATATGATGTATCTTGTGAATCTATGGTTTTTCCTTTTCATGTTTGGTATCATTTTAAATGTCTCAGTGCGATTGGTAAAATGGTCTTAATTTCATTGCAGTCATTGGTTTAATGAGAAAGATTGAGAACGTAGGATAATCCTGTTCTCCTCTCTGGGTGATCTCCCGAAACCAGGTACTACCCCCTGGGGTACATGAATTGACCCAAACAACTCTAAACAATATTTGCAGACGCAGTTCAGAGAATCGGATCTGTTGGATTTACAACACGTGAATTCATCCACTTCTCCCGAAATACATAAAAGTAAGTGGCAGGTGAACTGGGAGAAGAATAGAGTAAACTTTAAAGTTACTTTCACAATGTGTATCTGATATGAATAAAACGTGTCTAATTATAATGGAAAGGATTATTGTTGTATCTTCCTTTGACATCAGTGTGTATTTTACAAACTCTAAATGTATTGTTTTTTTTAGAACTTATATGTCTGAAACCTAAAATAAACATTATGTGCTTGAAAACACTGAAAAGTTGTGATATATGACAGCTCTGAGCGCGCCTGTCTCTGGCTCAGCGCCAGCCAACGCGCGAAATTTGAATCTAGCAGTTGTTCACGTCATGCACTGACCGTTCGAATCACACCAATGTGATCGTACGTGCGAAAGGGTTAATAAAAATAACACATGAAGTGTGTTAAGCAGGCACATCAGTCTCCTACATAGCCTACTGTGTTAATCTGTATATTCCCAAGTTGTGTTCATTTTTAAACTACACATAGCCTAAATGTGGAATTTCTTCTACACATTTTTAGCACCGGCAAAACATGTTTAAATTACAGTGTTAAATGTCCTAATGTGTGTAATTTTTCATCTTTCTAAGTGCATATTTCTTTAATTTCCTTGCTGTTAGGCTACTTGCCCTTCTTTACAAATGAAACCATTTGCAATCCTTTTTTAAAATCATGATCATATGATCACTCTGGGTTTCTGAAGCTCAAATGTCATTATGCCTCACAAACAATATTTTAAAGGAGATATTTATACCATTCAAACCTTTTTTTTTTTCTTTTAACTGATGAGAAAACGTTTGCTGGCGGTTGTTGAACAGAACCTGTTCTGGCCGGTAGATGGGGCTGTTTACAGTCAACAGGATTCAACAGAAAGACTGACTGATCTACAACTGCAAGACTGTGTTTGATTGACTGAATAAACAGCCAGAAACAGTGTTTCAGCAGCATGAGGAACTACACACACAGATGATGCTGTGTGGAAATGTGTGACAGCAAAATATGGACATAAACATCAGCAAAGAGACAAATGTGGGGTCCTGATCTGATCCATACAATAAACAAAAAAAAAAAAAAAAAAAAAAAAACACACATTTGTTAAATAGATACAATTTACTGTAATAATGCATATATAGTACCTTCAGCATCCGTCACATATTGACTGAGTCCAGAGTGAACGAGGGACATCAGCACTAAAAGCAGAAGAAACAGATATGAAGCTTTTCCATTCATTCAACACAATGTAAATCACACACTGAAACAGAGTTTATTCTACATGAACTGAAAGTGTTTTTCTGTTGTGATGCTCATTCAGGGGAGAACTGATGGATTATTCTCCAGCATTTAACCCTCAGGTGCTCTTCAATCATTTTTTTCAAACGTTTTGAATCTCTAAAAATCACAGCTTCATCAGAATGGTACGAAACTTGGACCTTTCTGGGCCTTGAAAGTTGCAATGACATTGCTGGCTATGTGGGGTCAGAAGCTCTCGGATTTCATCAAAAACATCTTCATTTGTGTTCTGAAGATGAACGAAGATCTTACGGGTTTGGAACGGCATGAGAGTGAGTAATTACTGACAGAAACTTCATTTTTGGGTGAACTATCCCTTTAACATCATCACACTCAATGACATCACATGACTCGTGAACTGATATGAGAGTCGATTCACTGAAGGATTCACTGATGCTCAACAATAAAGCAGCAGTTTGAACCACTGAGCCACACAACATATGATGTTAATCTCATCAATAAATGTGATCAATCAGTGAATCTCTGTATCTCTGTCTCTTTTGCTCTTCTATACAACTATTCATGTTCCATATAAATGTTCTATGTCCCCCTGTTTGTGTTTGCTTATTGTTTTGTGTGAAACATGAAAAGTATATAAATAACATATAGAATAATGCATATTCATGCCACTATGACATTACATAAAAAAAGATTGTGTGTTTTAAGACACTACATTACAAGCTAAAATTAATATGATTAAAGGTGCAATGTGTAATAATTCTGAGGATCTATTGACAGAAATGCAATATAAGATCCATAACTATTCAGTGGTGTATAAAGACCTTACTTAATGAACCGTTATGTTTTTATTAACTTAGAATGAGTCATTTATATCTACATAACCGCGGGCACCCCCTTCTATGAAGGTCGACATATTGTGACGTCATGTTTCTACCGTAGCCGACAGCAAACAGACAGCGCTACAGAGCGCGTTTCATCACTAACTTGAATGAGAAGCAGCAGAAAAAGACGCAGCAGAATTTCGGGAAAATGAATGACCACAGTTATTGTTTAGGACAAGAGACGACGGAGGGTAAATCTGCTTCGAAGAAGAGAAAGTATGAGTATGTGTTTGAGACACACGACATCACTTCCTGTTTGATGTCGGCACCATCAGCTTCACTGTGACTTTATAGTGGCTGCAAAAAGAATTTGGACACTTAGTGTTTCACATATACAAAACTTTAATGAACCAAATCCAGTTCAGTTCTGGCCAATTCACACTGTACCGACATCGACGACAAACTGCAACAGAGACTCAGTCGGTTTCTGTCAGATCAATGTGTTTCTCTGTCTCTGTTGGTATTGGTCAGCGCTTGTTTTTGCATTTATTAAATGTCTGAGGAGAGACATACTGTAATCTTGTGATTGTCCGCATTGGTCAGTGTTTGTTAGTGTGAACTGGCATTTAACAAGAACCAGAAAGAGAACCAGGTGCATGACCTCAGTACTTGTGATGATCACAATGTAAATGGACAGAAAATAAGTTGGTCTGAGTGGTTTATTTATTATGGGTCCTCTGCATATATATTATGCTAATTGCATATGTTATGCGATTTATGTCTCTGCTGGTGTTGCCCTGACTCCACAATTTTTCAGTCTGGACCAACACTGCAGAGCTTCAGGAGAGACAACAGCATTTTAAAGCATGGTGTGGTTCGGGTCACAGTCTTTATGTCAAACGGGTCGGTTAAGGAACTGTCGGATAACAGGTCTGGTGTTCTGTCTATAGTCATACTGTGTTTGCGGGTTCAGTGAACAGGACCTGTGCAGGCAGCGTGACTCTGCACATCTCGTGAAGAGAAACATACTGACTCTCCAAGTACATTACAAACCAAACAAAACCAAACATTCTTTCCATGAGTGTTGTCGCAAGTTGCTCTCTAGCTGACATACCTGATGATTATGCAGTTGATACTTAAAATTAATCATTGTGCAAAAAAATAAAAAAAATAAAAATAGAAAGCACAATATTGTGTGTAAGGTTATGTTGTAATGCTAAATATTGTCGTGCTGTTGATTTGGATTAATGCACATGGAAACGTGGGTGGAATGAGCCACGACAAGGAGACTCTTTCACAAGCTTTACTGAACTTCTTCTGACACAGATGTAGGTTACAGTTCACAGCACACTCACCAATAGTGCGATATTCATGAACTCAGACTTTATATTCAGTCAATGCAGCTGATAGGCGCTCTTGCTCCGGTGAGCTAATTAATAACAACAGCTGACGTTTCCAGCGTAACTTCACGCTCCATACTAAGGAGTGCGTAACTGAACAACCAATAAGCAACAAGAACACATGTAGAGGAAGTTAAGGGACTTAAAGGGCCAGGGGTCTTATTTATAAAGCGTGCGTGCGTACGCACAAAACGGGGCTGGAAACGTACGTACGCCAGTTCCCACGCAAAGGTTGTGATCTATAAAAAACAAACTTGACGGGAGAATGTGCGCACCTTTAAGCAAACTTTGAGCCGTACGTACGCACATTCTGGAGACAAAGGGAATTGGCGACACCGATGGTGAGCTGGAGTTAAGTGTCTTTTTGGTCACTTTTAGACAGAAAATCTAAAGAAAATTTAACATATACAGAAAGATAATACAAATATAATTTCACTCACCAAGCCTGCCACTTGAAGCAAATATCCATCCCTTCTTAAATGTCCGCGCCAGTAAGCGCGTTGGGCCGTTTAGTGAAACTGACGCAAATAACAGGTTAAATAAATAAAATAATGATTTAAACTAATGGAGTTAAGCACTTAAACATGAAGTCATTACTGAGAAGTTACAACATTTTTATATTCAAATTCAGTCAATAGAAATATTTGTTGTTAATGCCGTGTTTTTGAACACTTTTCCTCTGGCATGCTTTGTTTTAATGTTTTAACCACAGAGATAACTGCTTATCATGATAATACCAGATTGTCTGAGAAAATAGTTTCGTGCAAATAATGCCCAAGGCCTATCTGTTTCCATTACAGTTTTTCTCGATTGCTTAAACACTATAACCAGGCTTTTGAACTAAAATTTCAAAACCATAATGCCATTTATCAAAAAACACACCCATTTCACTAAACTATAAACACTATTCCCTGTTTTGACACATGAGTCAAATTTGTTGAACTGTCACTGCAAAACTCTACACACAAATCCCTTCATTTCTCATTGCCTACACCAAGTTGTCATGTATAAAGCACTAGCACTCAATATTGTTCACTCAAGTCAGCACAGCTTCAGCTCAGTTAACACACAATTACCCAGGTGGAAACACTAAGAGTCAAAATTTAACACACATCAATCAGATCCTTCAATAGATAGATAAAGGGGCCCAAATCAGTTTATTGAGTTTTGGAACAATGGATCCAGAAAGACATGAAGGAAGAGATCGAGGAGGGATAAGGAGGAGGAGGACTACGACGAAGGACAAGAAGACAAGCAGTCTCAGATGAAATTCAAGCCACTCTAGTTGCCCATGTCTTAGTCAATGGTATGACTATGAGGGAGGCTGGGCTACGAGTAAGGCCAAATTTGAGTCGCTTTACTGTCGCCTCGAGAACCTTCAGGGAGGTGTGTGGTGGCAAACAAAATTCTATCACTGAATAAGAGACAAACATTTCCAATAGTCTTTGATGAGGTTTATTTTCTTGCAAGAAAAGGCCAGCAGTCGTACAGTCACACAGAATGTAACAGTGAAGGGAGGGCATCCTTTCTCCTTTATAGTCTTGACTCCCAGAATGTTATCTTTCCAGGCAAATGATGGTATTTCAGCCATACGTGGAACATTCTTAGACGTGTTCATCATATTGTCTCCTTGAGTGGATCGAGGCCCTCCTGTCACCTACTAACACTCTTTACCATTCCAATACAATTCCACATAGAATAAGGTTTTGTGTGTGCTCTTTTACTGTCATATGATGGTCACACACATCTTACTGTAAGTACCGTAAGTAAATACTGTAAAAAAAAATTAGAGGAGAGAGTAAAAAAATAAATAAATTTTTTTTTTTTTGTGTGTGTGTGTGTGTGTGTGTGTGTGTGTGTGTGTGTGTGTTGTACTGTGTAGTACATGAATGAATAAAAATGTGCCAGTGTATCCATTGGTTGTGTCTTTGGTGTTCATCATGTGAAAAGGTTTGTGAGGCGGGGAACCACAAGTAACATAACTTACCAGTTTTGGAAATGTTGTTTTGAATTAATTGCACCAGTGTGTTAGACTATGTTGTAGTGTGTGTGATTTTGAGGGCTTGTGTGTCCTGTCTGAGGGCAAAGTTTGGTTTTTCAGCAAGAGTGAATGGTTTTGAGTGTAGAGCTTCATTTTGACCTGAAAATAGGATGTTTGGGGAATTGGGTGAGACGTTATGGATTTGTGTTTACTGTTTTGAGAATATGAGGCATAGTTTCAAGAAATGTGTTTAAGCAATCGAGAAAAACTGTAAAAGTATCAATTAAAAATACAATTCGGCCAGTGGAAAAGATTGAGAAAAACTTTCTCTGAAATGTTTTTTACACTATTTGATTTATGTATTCAAAAACAAGGCAAGGATAGGCAACTGCTTGATTTTTATTAATGTAATGTGTCTTGTATCGTTAAACGTTATCACGTGGATGAATAATCATATGCAAATGATATGCAGATGAGGATCTGCATAGTAAAACTAGGCGTTGTAAGCTCCATATATGGTTATTTCGGGGAGGAGACGCATGTGTGCACAATCTTCCGCTGACTGGGATTTATAAAGTGTATTCTGCGCAGGTTCTGGCGTACGAACGGTTTTATAAATCCGAATATTATTTTGCGTACGCCATTTTTGGCTTTCGGGCGCACGTACACTTTTAGTAAGGTATCCTACGCACAGTTTTATAAATGAGACCCCAGGTTACTACAATATAACTGTAGAAGTGTGTGCATTATGATGCGCCGGGACTCTATGTGAGATCCACCAATCAGAGAGGTTCCTGAATCTGTTGATTTTTTGAGTGGATGAACGAATGAAGACTATCTTGTGTTTTTGCTGGGGGCTCGAGTACACACGGAATCGGCGACTATGATCTGAGATCATTTAGGTTGTTGATAAACATGCAATAGATAAGTGATATTTAAAGGAATATTGCAACAAGCAGTTTTCACTCCAAACATTTCACAAAATAAAGTATTCACAATATTAAACAAAATGCTGTTCAAATGTTCACATACATCTGCGTTTATTCTGCCAGTTTGAACTGACTTTATACATCCAATATAAAATGACACTGAGACCAGCTTGTTAAAAATAACTGTAAAGTGTCTCAGAAAAGAGAAGTTAGTTCTGAGAAAAGCTTGAGCATCATTTGATGGCAGTTTCCTCTTGGTTTGATAAACTGTTTCAAATGTAATGAAACTCAGACACATCTATGAGTGATTTAAGTGTCCAAATACTTTGCAATTATTTCTTAAGATGGTCAGAGAGAAAGAGAAGTTATAGAGAAGCTGACTGTGTGTTCGGTCTCTGTTCTCAAGCTCTCTGAGTCTCTGATGGAGAGATACAGCATCATTCAACACTAACTCACATCAACACAAATACAATCAGGGGTCGTATTCACAAAACATCTTAAGGCTAAAAGTAGCTAACTTGCCGATTTAGGAGAAAATCTTACAAATAATGAGCATGCCAGTCCTAATTTTAGGACTCCTACATTTTTGCTCTATGAGTATTTCCCAAAGGTTTTTAGCGCTAAAGCCAGCTCCTAAATCTGAGAAAAGTCGCTAAAACCAAATCACAAACAATGGATGTTGCTGCCAATCTGCCTCGACACTGAACGCCATTTGAGCCTTGGGTGCTGATCCTTTTCTTCATAAATGCAATAAATATTCTGATTTATAGATTTTAATCTGCAACGACATTATATAAATATTAATTTATGTACAAGCAAAATACATTGAATGACGGAGAATAAAATATTGCGGTCAAGTTGAAAACAATCAATACGTGTATGCACCCTCATAATGCGACTATATTGGGATTTTGGCAATAGGCTATTGCGATGAAACTTTACCTCATGTAAACGCAATACTTTGATCAAACTAATGTGATTAAGATCATAATCATAGTAAACTATGTGGCATACAAAGATAAACAGGCATGTAAACACCTTAAAGGGATAGTTCACCCAAAAATGAAAATTCTGTCATCATTTACTCACCCTCAACTTGTTTCAAACCTGTAAGAATTTCGTTTTTCTGCTGAACACAAAAGAAGATATTTAGAAAAATGTCTGTAACCAAACAGTTGATGGACCCCATTGACTTCCATAGTAGGAAAAAAAAAAAACCTATGTCACCTCCTTAATATGATAATCTCAAAACTTTAAACTGCAGCTGTAACACGGTTGGATCTCAAATCAGCTCAGATGTGACGTAACACTTGGGGGATTTCCTTATTTGGATCTGGTCTGTACCTTTGTCACGCCCCTAAATTTGCATACACACAGCCCACTTTCTGGGCCCAGCAATATCAATGGTGGTCATGCAGTCAGACACAGTTTAGCCGGTGCACTAAGTTTACTGCTTCTGGAATGATCAAAAATACTGACGGTGGCTAGCAAAAAAACGCTGGCGGTGAAAGAGTTAACATAGCTGTCAAATAAACGGCTTGCACACAAACCACTACGCCCAGCAAGAGAGTAACGGGTTAACAATGCGTTCCCTGTTGTATTGCATGTTAAACGGAGAGGCTTTGCTTTGCTTAAATGCGGCACATGCTTGTCGAACAGCACGACCCGTATGAAGGCCTATTCCTCTCCTCACTTGACTTTAGATGTGATAATACCACACAACAATAGCACACATTGTGTTTTAAGGTGCTGATTCAGGCTCAAACATATATGGTTGCACACCTAACGTGTCCATGGTTCACCTCCAGTGAATGCTGCCAATCTTCATTGGGCATGTTACGTCTTTGCTTTGGAGATTCCTCGTTGTAAACCAACCAATCAGCGTGCAGCTCATCTAAATATTCATGAGCATACTGTACTATAACAGGGAGAAAACTGCTCGTTTCATTCTGGGTCTATTTCTCAGGGTTGCATTAGGGCATATAAAAGAGCCACCGGGGCATTTTCAGCCCAACCAATGTGTCATTCAAATCATTCTATCACCCCTTTAAAATGAAAATTATCCCATGATTTACTCACCCTCAAGCCATCCTAGGCGTATGACTTTGTTCTTTTAGACGAATACTATCAGAGTTATATTAATAAACCCTTATTAAATAAGTTTGGAAGCATCAGGGTGTTTATTAATATAAGTATTCGTCTGAAAGTAGAAAGTCATATAAGCCTATGATGGCTTGAGGGTGAGTAAATGATGGGATAATTTTCATTTTAAAGTGAACTACTCCTTTAATCACATTATTACCACTCTGACCAAAGTGCGCTTGTGCTCGGTTCTACACTGATGTCGTGTGTGTTGTTCACACAACTTCTTGAATGAACTATATGACATTATTCTCAAGTTTTCTCTTCTCCAAATCGCTAAACTCTGTACAAATCATTGCGCAGTCTCTGCTCCGTATCTTCATCCAGACGGTGTATAAACATGTATTTTGAATTTGATGTGAGTAGATTAACATGCATACTGAATGCCTATCTGAGTGTGGTATAACCATACTTATTAACGAATAATCAGAATAATGAAAATTGCATGTAAACTGGAGTGTAGAGTTCTGCTCGTGTCATATAAACATGTTACTGCGATTAAGACCTTACTCTGACTATTAGAAATAAACTCATTATTGGTGCACATGTAATCATTGTCCCATCATCTGTGCCGATAGCCTTGTGGGAAGCTCGGCTGACCCGAGGTCGAGTTCCGGCTCGTGAACCTTTCCCGATCCCCCCCACCCTTTCTCTCTCCCACTTCGCTTCCTGTCACTGTCCTATCATAATAAAAAGGCAAAAACAGCAGAAAATAAATGTTAAATAAATAAATAAACAATGTCCAATTACCTATGGCAGTTGTTTTCATGAGTTCACACAAATGATCTAATGTGAATAGAGTAAACGAGTAACATAAGTGTATTTGGCGTGCTGTCCGAGGGGATTGAGGGCTCAGAGTTCATAATTTATCCCAAACCCAGAGTAATGGTCACTATCCCCGACTGGGAAAAGGAACCAGCCGAGAGTGAGGAGTCGAGTGGTGGAGGAATGCAGAAAACTGTCGAGGTAACTTGGTGAGTCAGTTGTGTGTGTGTGTGTGTGTGTGTGTGTGTATATATATATATATATATACAGTGCTATGCATAAGTTTAGACACCCATGCTAAAGTTGACTAAAAAGAGAAATAAAAAATCATCTTTTGGAAATTGAACTTAATGCCTTAATTAAAAAAAATTAGGAAAAATCCAACCTTTAAGGACACCAATTTTCTTTGTGAATGAATAATGTATCGTAAATTAATAAATGTTCTTCCTTAAAATACAGGGTGCATAAGTCTGGACACCCCTATGTTAAATTCCCATAGAGGCAGGCAGATTTTTATTTTTAAAGGCCAGTTACTTCATGGATCCAGGATACTATGCATCCTGATAAAGTTCCCTTGGCCTTTGGAATTAAAATAGCCCCACATCATCACATAGCCTTCACCATACCTAGAGATTGGCATGGTTTTATTTCAGTTAGCCTAAAAGCTGGTTTGATTTGCATTGAGAGATGATCTTATGGAAAGTACTCCATGCCAATCTCTAGGTATGGTGAAGGCTATGTGATGATGTGGGGCTATTTTAATTCCAAAGGCCAAGGGAACTTTATCAGGATGCATAGTATCCTGGATCCATGAAGTAACTGGCCTTTAAAAAAAAAAATCTGCAAAGCTTGATCACAAAGAAAATTGGTGTCCTTAAAGGTTGGATTTTTCCTAATTCTTTTAATTAAGGCATTAAGTTCAATTTCCAAAAGATGATTTTTTATTCCTCTTTTTAGTCAACTTTAGCATGGGTGTCTAAACTTATGCATAGCACTGTATATATATATATATATATATATATATATATATATATATATATATTTATATATATATATCCTCTCGAGATGATGACATAGACCGTTTGAACATCCTCTTCTGGAATTGTTTATAAAGCACCATTTGAATTCAGCAATCTCTAAAGATGCAGACATGTAATAGGCTGACAATTAGCTGAACATATTAATAGTGACCCCTAGCCTATATTTTTAAGATCTTTATTTGAATATGGCAACATTTTTATTTTAACATCTTTATTAGAATATGGCAACATGATACTTATATGATTATATCACTGACAGAGACGCCTCTCCCATCAGCCAATCACTGTGGTCATAGTTAGTAAGCTTGATGACATCATCCATAGCAACGAGGTCAATCCCGCCCTTTCTCTTAGCTTAAGACTTCTCTCTCTCTATTCCTTATTAAAAGTTGATCTCAACAGCTTTGTGAATAGGGTTTAAGAGAAAACTATAAACTAAGAGCTTTTACTGCTATTTAGGAGAACTCTTAGTCATAAGAAAACATGTTTTGTGTATACGGCCCCTGATTTAACTGAACTACTTGAAATAGGAAGAAACATTACAACAAAACTAAGCAAAAATACATGCACACATTGCCTCCATCTTTCACAAGCATTATCACACAGATAAATGCATCATCAACCTCTTTGTCTGATCAACATGTAACATCATCACATAAGATCTGATCAATAAATAATACAATAAGCAGTGAGACTGTGGATTCATAGACTCTCCTACACAACACTCATTATTGTATCCCATCTTCAGCTGAATACATTGCATTAGAAACAGAAGATATTAAGAATATAATAAAATACTCACAGATGAGAGGCAGTGCACTGGAGCCCATACTGTCACATTAATAGACTGTTTTAACAGCGCTGTGTGCTAAAACACACACTTCCTGTGTTTAAACAGTTATTTCACACTTCAAGAAGAGATGAGGGAGGAGGAGACAAAACTCTACACAGAAGTACATGAAAAAAGGAAGAAGAAAGGAAAAGAGAGAGCCATTCTAAGATATTTAGCTTGTCTTTTGGTGTATGCAGGTTGTTTCAGCTCTGTTCATCTACTTGAAAAAAGTTTTTCCAGTGATTGTTCTCGCACTTCACACAGCCTCACACTACAGACAGTGAATACAAAGTGAAATCACCATGTGATATCTAGTTTAGGGCTACTGTGAAAGGTGTTAAGGCACTTTCATGCCGAGCGAGCATCATGCACACACAACGAATGCAAACTGCAAAACGATTGATCGCCTTCGGATAATTAACCCCTGTGTATCTCATACGTTTTTCCATAGGCTTTATAACCTCATCCCCCTTTAAAAAAAAATAAAAAATAAAAAATAAAAGGCTGATGTATACTTGCAATCACCTTGAGTGATGGCCACCTACTGGACATACAAAGTAATGTTTCCAGATTAATTATACATGTTTGACTCATTAAGGGCCTTTTGTACATTGTACTACACCAGAAACACAAACTAGCTATAATGCTTTTCTATAATTATTTTGACCAAATACATCACAAAATCGCAGCTGGGTAACAGATGCACTAGAGCTACAATTAGCATCTAGCTAATCACACTGCAAGCACATCACAATTCATGAGATTATCACTATGGAGAATTTATAGAAATGCTATTCTGTTTAAAGCAATATTAAGTGAACATGTTAAAATAAATCTGTGTCTGACCCCAATGATATCAAGCCATTGTAATTAGAGTCATTTAAGATGCCAAAGGCCTCGTCTTGAAAGCAGACGCAAATAGTGGCTGAAACCAGGGAGAAAAGAGCGGTCGAGTCGGACAACTTTCAGCTCTGTTTGACCAGCACTGATCTGCAAACGCAAATAACGCTACAGCATTGCTTGTTGCTAAAAAAGTGAATGCATTTGAAATATTGCTGCAACATTTATATAATTAACAAGTTATCCAATGTGTTTGTCATTATTTCTGTAAAATGATCAGATGCAAATCTTCTACCGCTTTGCTGTTATTGTATACATCCTCATATTGCACACAGAAGACTTGCAGCGATTTGTCAACATTTCAAGCCCAGTATGATTGATGCTATTTAAATACATGAGAAAGTAAACAAAGACATACATTTCAATTCTTTTACCACTTTCAAAATATCAGAGACCCCAGTTGTAATGAACACCAATAGCCTACAAATGAAAGTGAATAATACAGGTCACACAAAGTGACACAGATAGTGATTTTGATTCAGGTCAGATGGACTGATGATCGGCCGCAACCAGTGTTGGTCAAGTTACTTGGAAATAGTAATTAGTTACTGATTACTTCTCCAAGAAAGTAATCCAGTTACTTTACTAGCTAAGTTACTTTTCAAAAACATGATGCACGAAAGGAATACGCTATAAAGCAATAGACCTTTCTGCTTAATTCTATTCTTTCTGCATATTCCATCTAAAATTGAATCAAATGAAACATTCTTTTTTTTAAACTTGTTTTATTAGTTTCAGTATTTTAACTTTATGCACATTGCATCAATGACTCACTCATTAAGACGGTCGCCTGCCGCATCCTACTGGCGGTTTATAAATATTATTTCTATGTACAAATAATATTTCTTATTTGTATATTCAAAAAATATTTTAAATAATCTCATTACATTATTTAATGCAGTTTAATTTGATTGGTAACAGCCCTTTAGCATCTTATTATTCTATTTTAATTTATTGATCAAATTTAAGAATTTTAAATGAGAGATGAAGCAAATATCATAAATATGCCAATTTATATATGTTAAAGCTGACTGAACTGATGAGAATACTAATTACGGAATAAATTATATTTACAACACACACACACACACACACACACACACACAAATAAATAAATAAAAAATCATTTTTTTTTCCTGTTCAAACAAATGTTTTTACTCGGTCAAGTAAATGACTGACCGAAGGACAAATGAAAAGGCTTAAATGTTGAGCCCTGGTTTATATTTTTTTATTATTATTATTATTCATTTATTTACGCATAAACCTGTCTTTAGGAAGCCATAAGTAACAGTGGCAAGAATAACTTTGTGAAACCTTTGGGGATGGTGGACAGGGTTTACATTAAGACAGGAGTATACCTTAATCTAGTTGATCATGCATTTATTTTCTTTTATTCCACAGCTGATGTGTGCAGTTTTTTATTGCTTGCATTAAAATAATTTTCTCTTGTTTTGTTTTGTTTTTTAATTGTCTTTTTCTTCTGCCATTCATGCTTATCAGCTCCATGCAATCTTAAGCTTTTCTTGGTGCAGCTGTACACAGTCTGAAAAGGTTTTTTGGCAGTTTGCTAAAATAAAAGAGCCATTCTAAGGGCTCTTACAGAGTCAACACGAGCGACATGCTCCCTTTCATAGTCTACATGTCGGACGCAAGCAACTTGCAGTACCGCCCCCACCAACAACGCATAGTATTGCATACATCGGTGCGTCGCCTATCAAAAACTGGGACGACACATTTTGCTACGCATAGACGCATAATGGCAGCCGAAGCGTAGCAATGCGTAGCCTTGCAGGCGTGTATGCGTATCGATGCGTTGACTCTGTAAGAGCCATAAGAGCCATCGTTTAAGCTGTTGACTTTTCTACCTTGAGAAAACGAACAACTTAAAAAGGCATGACAAATCATGACATAAGACTGACATCACTCACAACGTACCAATGCATTATCCCTCATGAACAAATATAACGTCTGATGTTTGCATACATGCATACCAGTATACCATTACAACATCGTTCATGTATAAACATGACGTCTGAACACGGACAAACGGTGCATGTTGACGCATCAAAATTCACGCTTTTCGTTTAAAGACTTTTGAACGCGATCGCCTGCCATAGTGTTGACCACTGACTTTGCGGCGCTCATGTCATTGTCACTCACGAGTCACGACTCACGTCACGAGACAGTCTCGCAGTATAACGCAGTAACGCAGCCTGCTTACGGGGAAGTAACAGTAATCTAATTACTGTTTTTGCAATTGTAATCCCTTACTTTACTCGTTACTTGAAAAAAGTAATCGGATTACAGTAACGCGTTACCGCAACAGGATTTAAAACATGTTCATTTCTTCTCTAAAAGGAGCGTAGCACCATGAAAGTGACTACTTTTAGAAACGAGAAGTGCTTCATTCAATCCTTCCTGTACACAGACAGATGGGTTTGATGGGGAAGTCAATGAAAATGACAGGCACGTTATGTTACTGTGAATCTTTGGTCTTATGGGGATATTTTGAGGTTTATGAAACTAAAGATGCAGAAAGGGCATAAATATTTCCTCTACTCTGGGTAAACCCACAGAACAGAAACAGAGCAGAAGTCAAACCACAACACTGAGCTCACCTCTATTAGGCCTCTTAAACTAAAGACACTCTCAGTCATATTCTCTCTACAAGCAGCTGCTAAAGTTAACAATACATCTTCAATGATGAGCTGAAAGAAGTCTCTGTAAATGAGGTGATTTGCTGTGACTCTGAATTTTCATTTTCAACCACCAATGGCCTCCAAAAATGAAGGCTACTTTTAGAAACAACTAATGCTTTGACTTCCGCCTACAAACCACACCACCTGAGAGAAACGTCTGTAGAACTCACTTTGCGAACATTAAGGCCATTTATATTATCCATAGGGCTGTCAATATTTTTATCATTATTTTTTACAGTTTACAGTTATTAAACATCTGTAGATATATATAGCCAGTGAGGTGGCGACCAATAGAGGGCATGGCCAGTCCGGGATTTAGAGGGTTTTTAAGCAGGCACTCGAAAGGAGACCTCGAGACAGGCTTTGGAAAATGAGATCATGAATATATCACTTAGCGAATATGAACCAAAAGGAATAACTTACTAAAATAAAGGAACTAAAACTTAAACCACTAAAGAGTGGCAACAAAAATTGGATACCGGAAACACCGTAGGCTATGTCAACTTTATGAAATACAATAAGAAGTAGGAGTAGTGAGGATAGCTAAAAGAATCACCAAAGAGGAAAATATTTTAACAAGATTAAGGGTTGGGCATACCAAGCTTAATAAAACTTGAGTGTACGTTGTTATTTGAAGAGAACAGAGCTGATTAAGAGAATTTAGATTTAAAAATAATAATAATTAAGAAATGTGTCCACATTCCAACAAAGTAGGTGGCAATAATACACCTTAACGTTGGTGCTACCCGCCATAAAACTGAAGAGACCTCGAGATGTGGGCTGTGTCCCAATTCAGAGGCCGATCGCATCACAGCAGCTCGATGAAGGCTGTCTCAGTTCGAAGGCTCCTTCAAATGTGTCCTTCGTTTTCTGTGAAATGAAGGCTACAACAGATGGATCATTCATGGCCTTGCCTAGTGATGGGAAACCAAGGCTTTCTGAAGCATTTGAGGCTTTCATCAAATTGTGTCGAAAAAAAGGTTCATTACTCAAAGCTTTTAAAGGTGCAGTGTGTGATTTTTAGCGGCATCTAGTGGTGATCTTTGCGAATTGCAAACATCCATTCACTGACGCCCGCTCCCGGTCTTTTCAAACTCGAATGAGAAGCTACGGTGGCCGACTTATGATAAAACTCTGCTGCTGCGTCTTTTTCTGCTGTTTGTCAATCGAGTTAGTGACGAAACGCGCTCTGTAGCGCTGTCTGTTCGCTGTCGGCTACGGTAGAAACATGACGTCACAATATGTCGACCTTCATAGAAGGGGGTGCCCGCGGTTATGTAGATATAAATGACTCATTCTAAGTTAATACAAACATAACGGTTCATTAAGTAAGGTCTTTATACACCACTGAAAACATAGTTATGGATCTTATATTGCATTTCTGCCATTAGATCCTCAGAAAAAACACACCTTGCACCTTTAACACAATGCACATTAGTGACATCTGGTGGTATTGAACAAATCACAGCAGAGCAGAAAAAGCATGTGACCAAACAAAGCTTCGGAAGTCGATCAATACAGTTCTGTCTAATATCATCGAAATTTATTTGTGCCACTGAGACCACAACTCACAACAATGTGTACCCTGGTCAACGGATTCACATATTGATAAAAAAAAAAAAAAAAGTAAAAAATAATATATATATATATATATATATATATATACAGTGAGGAAAATAAGTATTTGAACACCCTGCTATTTTGCAAGTTCTCCCACTTGGAAATCATGGAGGGGTCTGAAATTGTCATCGTAGGTGAAAAAAAAGAAGAATTTAGAAAGCAACTGGAGGCAAGATTGTGCAATAAATTCTTAAGGTCAATATAAGTCTTTTTGTGGCAAGTGACCCAGGTAAGTGTGGCAAGTGACTTCAAATGTATTGTGTTTATTCATAGGTTAACTTACTGAATGGACATGAATGTGTTAGTTATTTGGCCCCTGTTTTTTCTACTTGGCCATAAGTCAAATAGGCCTAGTGTTGAGCTCATTTGCATATTTAAAATAGATTTTTCAAAGAAACTTGTAAAACAAAAAATGTTACTTTTCATGTATACTTTCACTGTGTAAAGTTTTATTGTGGTAGGAGTAAAGGAAGAAATTAAGCCTATGCGGGTGTATTTTGGGTAGCCTATATTCGATTAGTGTATAGCTCATTTGCATATTCAAATTCATTTTCAAAGAAACTTGTAATACAAAAAATTTGACTCTTCATGGGTACTTTAATTGTGTAAAGTTTCATTTTGATAGGAGTAAAGGAAAAAAATAGCCCCATTGGGGTGTATTGTTGGCCTTATTGGCACACAACTCAGATTGATGAGAATTTAACATATTTCCTCAACTAGGATTTCTTAGGACTTTTAGTATGATGTTCTGGACACCTCATAGAAATGATCTAAGCTGCAAAAAAATATTTTACAATTAGTTCTAGTTTTGGCTCCAAAATTAGTTACTTTGCCTGGACTAACTGTGAAAAGATGCGTATCATCAGTTATCTTACAATAGTCAAATGTATGTTGCGTAAGATATATTTGGTTAAATAATTAATATAGTACTCACACTGAACTGTGATCAAGTAATAGGCTATGTGATTTGATGCATCCTGCAAACTGTGTATAGTATTGAATACAATGCTCAATGCTAAACGTTTTAGAATGAAGAATTTTGCTGACTTGTAGAATTGCCTTCAAAAACAGCGAACTTTGATGTGCTTGAGCTACCTCTAAATATTAATATTTTTGCCCCATTTTTTTTCTGGGGTGTTTTTAGCATAAATGGAACAAATCTAGCGGGTCAGGCTGCAGAAAAACGAAAAAAAATTTTCTCTTACATTTAAAGTGTAAGTTGCAGGTTAACCACCACAGCCAATTAATGTGTAAATTAAAGTGCTCTATATGTATATATTTAATTATTTCTGTCTTAAAATGCGTTAAAATAACATTTATTGGGGTTTCTTCAAAGGTAGCGTGTTTTTTCAGTTACTGGGTGATGACGTCACAAGAGGAACTCGCAACCCATACTCTGCTAGATTCCTACTGTATTATGGCTATTTGGAGAACGACTGAGGATGTGGGAAACCATCAAATTCTTTATGGACCACAGCCCTACAATTTTTAACCGGTCAGGCGTGAGAGAGGGGAGCCATGGTACTCAAAGAGTTATTAATGCTTGGTGTGAGGAGAATGAGTGGAGGGTTGGCCATGTGTCCTGGTGAGTAGCTACGTTAGAGCTAGTCTAGCCTGGTGCAAACTTAACCCGGATAATATAACGGAACAAGCAAGTCTTTTCAAAATATTGCCGTCATGTAGAATAGCAAGGAGGGACAACGACTGAAGACATTATTTACTTACATAGTGTCAGTCCAAATCAGAGCTGTAACCATGGGCGTCAGTTTGGTTTGAAATGTGCTGGGGACAGAGACGCATTCGGAAGTGCATTTTCAGAAGTGCTGGGTACAATGACGCATTCATTTTTTTCTCTCTTTCGCGCAGGTTATGTTTTGGAAGACGATGTCCTGTAGCTCAGGCACGGCCCCACTTTTCAACAGGCCCACCCAAAAAAAAAAAAAAAAAAAAAAAAACTTTTACTATATTCTAATTTTGTCAATAATTATAAAAAAATCGCCAATGAGCTCATTTGTGCTAAAATAGTGTTTAGTTTAAAAAAAACATTTTAAAAAGCTGGTTATATTTTGATGTTTCTGCGCAAGTTCAGCAGACAGTGAGGTTCGGGTTTGTTCCGAATCCGATCAGAGCTCGTGAGTGGAGAGCGCATTTCTGAATATTCCGCTCCGCTCGTCCACTTCGTAAAAGTAATGATTATGAATGATTGTTAATAGGCTATATCTTCATAGAGATATAATTAAACAAAAACTAGTCAAAACACATCTAACAGAACATAGCCTAAGTTGTTTATTTTTTACACCTTGTGTTTTTATTTTGTTTAATTAACGAAATGTCAATCTTCGTGTTTATAACAGAAGATACAATACAATACAAAAATCTTCAAGATGTATAACGGATTGTCACCTTATAAACAGTCCCTTTTTTAATGGAATAATACACCCTTATAATAAAGAAAAAGCTTCAGTGATAAAGAATATGAACGCAATGCATTTAATTATACATTAAGCGTTTTCCTTTCGTAGAAACCCTTTATTATAAGGAAAATAGGTGGCTCTTAACGTGTCTTTCTATGGGAGGATGGCATAGCGGTGCATAGCAAATATTCAATGCATTCAATGAAAATATGCAATGGTATTCAATGCAAAACAAATAAAATAAATAAATTATTGTGGCATTAATTAGCCCATAAACAATATTTATTTTAAAGCCTAAACGAATTTGTTTAAAGAAAAACACCAGCGTTGGGCGTTTGTCTGTATAGGCTAAGTGTTTCAGCCGCCCTTTTCAAACTGCCGCAATAAAATGCAACAGAATTTGATTAGTTAAACATGAAGAGGATTATCCGTCTGGCATGGCCGCTCGCTCTAACGTTAACCTAAATAAATGTTTGCTATTAGGAAGCGCATATCCAAGTGTTTGTGCGGAGTATGGAGCGCGCACTATAGCCTATGTGGATGGAGGCGCCGGTGCCATCACTCGCATTTTCCTATCAACAGTGGAAACAACTTAAAATACTCCATTTCTGGTCATACAGAATATAATAATACATCAGTCGCAACTACTTTTATTTGTGTAAACTCACAGCAACAAGAAAACGGTGTGCCTTTGTAAAATAAAAGAAAACGAAGGTGCCTTTGTAAAATAAAAGAAAACGAACAGGGCGCGCTTTCATGATCTCTGTGAATTGGAGCGCGCCTCAAAAATGAACTGACAAACAGTGTATAGACAAGCCTCACAGACATGAGAAATATAACTATAAAGTTACTAAAAAAAATGTCCACCAACGAAAAAAAAATCCAATCGAAAGCAAATACGGTAGCTACCATCTGGTTATGTAATCCTGTCCGTATGAAAGGCGCATCTAGGCTACATTACAGCGGAGATGTGGAGATATGTATGCAGGCAGCTTACACTGATTTAGAAAAGACTAGTTCATTAATAAACAATTAAAATGCATAGTTATTTTAAAACGACATAAGATCTCGTTAGTAGACATAATTGAGGTGAAAAAATAATATGTATGTGGCAGCAATGCGTCACGTATGATTCTGCTATATTTACAGCCTGTAACGTTAGAGATGCACACACTGCACAGGCATCAATCGCTAGCAGTCTCATCGACGCCTCAAACGTCATGTAATACCCTTCCTCAATCCACGCGTTATCAATTTCTCACAATTTAATTAGCGATGTTTATTGTCAGAAAAGAAAAAGAGAGATCGATGTCCCCATCGCTGTGTTTGTGTGGGCTATGCCACCCAATTGAATCTGCAGTGGAGAGTATGTGCTGCTGTGTGGTGAACGCGTTTTGGAGTTTAGTGGAACAGCTCGACCTGCGACCGGCTGATCTAACGTGCCTGAACCCGGTGCCTGAACCCGTTTGTTTTGCGAATAGCTTATTCTCATTTCAGGCAGGATCACGGTCCCCTTGAAGTCAGCACACACGAGTATGTGTACAATTGAGTTATTTTATCCATCATTTTTTTTATCAAATAAAACATACAACCAACTTTTCTGAAGTTATGTAAGGCGAATATAGCTGCTAGCGTACGGTAACTCTACTAGTGAGTTCCTCTTATGACGTCACGCCCCATCTAGTGGAAGGGAGCGGGAGCGGTTAAAACCACTGTTAAAAGTGCCAACTTTTCATATTATATCAGCATTTTGGTATAAAAAACAATGGTGGGCGGTTCTTATCTTTATGTTTAATAAACACATTGCATTATCTTCGTGAAAAATTTAACCTGCAATTTACACTTTAAGAGCCACCCTAATGTCCACTGTGAGAGACATAATCTAAAAAAAAATCCATAAATCACAATATATGATTTTTTAACTATTTATTTGTATGATACAGCTGCAAGTAAGTATTTGAACACCTGTCTATCAGCTAGAATTCTGACCCTCAAAGACCTGTTATTCTGCCTTTAAAATGTCCACCTCCACTCCATTTATTTTCCTAAATTAGATGCACCTGTTTGAGGTCGTTAGCTGCATAAAGACACCTGTCCACCCCATACAATCAGTAAGAATCCAACTACTAACATGGCCAAGACCAAAGAGCTGTCCAAAGACACTAAAAACAAAATTGTACACCTCCACAAGGCTGGAAAGGGCTACGGGGAAATTGCCAAGCAGCTTGGTGAAAAAAGGTCCGCTGTTGGAGCAATCATTAGAAAATGGAAGAAGCTAAACATGACTGTCAATCTCCCTCGGACTGGGGCTCCATGCAAGATCTCACCTCGTGGGGTCTCAATGATCCTAAGAAAGGTGAGAAATCAGCCCAGAACTACACTGGAGGAGCTGGTCAATGACCTGAAAAGAGCTGGGACCACCGTTTCCAAGGTTACTGTTGGTAATACACTAAGACGTCATGGTTTTAAATCATGCATGGCACGGAAGGTTCCCCTGCTTAAACCAGCACATGTCAAGGCCCGTCTTAAGTTTGCCAATGACCATTTGGATGATCCAGAGGAGTCATGGGAGAAAGTCATGTGGTCAGATGAGACCAAAATAGAACTTTTTGGTCATAATTCCACTAAACGTGTTTGGAGGAAGAAGAATGATGAGTACCATCCCAAGAACACCATCCCTACTGTGAAGCATGGGGGTGGTAGCATCATGCTTTTGGGTGTTTTTCTGCACATGGAACAGGGCGACTGCACTGTATTAAGGAGAGGATGACCGGGGCCATTTATTGCGAGATTTTGGGGAACAACCTCCTTCCGTCAGTTAGAGCATTGAAGATGGGTCGATGCTGGGTCTTCAAACATGACAATGACCTGAAGCACACAGCCAGGATAACCAAAGAGTGGCTCTGTAAGAAGCATATCAAGGTTCTGGCGTGGCCTAGCCAGTCTCCAGACCTAAACCCAATAGAGAATCTTTGGAGGGAGCTCAAACTCCGTGTTTCTCAGCGACAGCCCAGAAACCTGACTGATCTAGAGAAGATCTGTGTAGAGGAGTGGGCCAAAATCCCTCCTGCAGTGTGTGCAAACTTGGTGAAAAACTACAGGAAACGTTTGACCTCTGTAATTGCAAACAAAGGCTACTGTACCAAATATTAACATTGATTTTCTCAGGTGTTCAAATACTTATTTGCAGCTGTATCATACAAATAAATAGTTTTTTTTTTTTTTGATTATGTCTCTCACAGTAGACATGCTACGATGACAATTTCAGACCCCTCCATGATTTCTAAGTGGGAGAACTTGCAAAATAGCAGGGTGTTCAAATACTTATTTTCCTCACTGTATATATATATACACACACAACTATGTGACCATAATTATAGTAATTGTAATTAAAAAATATTTTGGGTGTTCAGTTTAAAAAAAAAATACAATTTATGTGTAACCGGGTGAAATTGAATAAATACACACCGGAAGCAAACTATGCTTTTTTAAATTTGGGGTTTTATTCTGACTGCTGTTTAAAATAAGTGACAGCAGTCAATGGGAGCATAATTAGACTGATAAAAGTCTAATTAAGAAAAAAAGTTTGCTTTGTTCAAAGAGATTTCACTAGTTGAACAAAAAAACAAAAGAAATTTTGAAAACAGTTTACAGTAAATTTGAAGATGACAATCAAATGTCACAAAAACTCAAGTGTAACCAGTGGATCAATGACCAAATCCACAGAATGCTTAACTCAATTCAAACTGAAATACAGTGTAATGCACTGCAACAGGTCAGATTTAAATCGATTTCTCCAAACCAAAATATGTTACAATTAAACACGATAACACAAACTGGAATAGGCAGGGGCTGAGGTAACTTACAAGAGAAATGAAAGCACATTAACAAAGCCACATAAACGCGCAGAAACCGTGGCCATGTGTGTCTGGAGTTCAGCGAGCTCCAAGTACTCCTTCAGTCTATCCACGGAGCGCTCTAAAGTCAACAGCGCTGACTGAATGATGATATGCTTTTATGTCATTTTTCCTTTTTTATTCAGAATATTCACAAATGTGTTACCTATAGCATGAAATATCTGATATTCCGATTGCCAAATACATGCAAGTGGAAGTGTGTTGTTGTTTAAACACCTTTATAACGATCGCATTAGTTGAGCTGTATGCGCGATGGGCGTCGGTGTTACAATATATTCGGTTCCTGAAATATTTGGTTCCAATGGGTGGAGCCAGGCGCGCTGGAAGCTGTCTCATCGAGGGGGGGCTGGGGGCTGGGTTGGAAAATATGTGACGTCATTATGTTGTGGCCAACGACAAGACATGAAATTTCTCTGTACTGTATATGTGTTGTAGCCATTAAAGAAAACATTTAGTTTCATATTTATGCTTAAATATTAAAGGCTAATGTTATTTTTTTATTTAATCAATGTTGATTATGAAAGTGAGCATATGCAGAATGAGAAAGATAAAGATACATCATGAGATGTGCAATATATCTGGAGACGTGGACATGTAAGACATGATTTTTACCACTTCATTGAGTTTTGTTTTGTAGAAAGACTATTTTTAAAAGATTTTCGTTTTGTATAAATTGTATAATAATTTTGATCAATGTTTTATCAACCAAATGCCATTTAATAAATAAGACGCAAATATATAGCAGACAATGTAATAAGGTGCCGACACGATCACTTGCATTGCACGTGAACTGGAGGGCGCCGAAACTCAGCTTGTGCCTCACAGATTTTAGAAATATAGGCTATCTATTATAGAAAGCTTGAAAAGTCTAAAGTCTTTTAAACGTAAATATTCAAAACGAAAAGAAATAGGCTATTCTCTGATTATATAATCCATATGGAATGTGTATTTCACATGCATTTCTCTCTGGCGTTCATGGCGAGTCTGCATCGTCAACTCCATCTTTGCAGCATCACAGAAAACACCAGTTTATTAATAAACAATTAAATGTCTCCTTGCTATTTTTGACACATTCATAATTTTGCCGGTTCTGAACGTAACAAAGCATGACAAATTAAAACTTGATTTCATTTTCTCCGTAGCTTGAACACTCACTTCATTAGGCATAAGAGAGTTAGTTAACGCTGTCCATTTATTTATTTTTATTTCACGTTTTTAATGTACAATATTATGTTAGTTCACACGGGCTGTGAAGTTCACAGCCCCCCACTTGGGGGTGCTGATGCTATGACGAGGGGGCTGCAGCCCCCGCAGCACCCCCCTTCCCGCGCTACTGGGTGGAGCTATCATGAATATTCACGAGACCATAGTGTGGGCGGGCCGACAAATACAAGCCACTGGAACAGAAATTATTAGCGTGAGCGCCTCGTTTTGTTTTATGGATTATTTATTTCAAACAGGTAATAAAGTTGAACGTTGAACCTCAGATCGTGTTTTGTCCTAAACTACTCCTAACTGTTTGTTTCTCACTAATGACTGAGATTAAACTTTTTAAATGTCTATTATTGCATGTTTAAATAAATATTAACAAATATATTCTTGTGTTTTGATTCGTCTCCCAAAGTTGTCTGTAGGCTATTAGAAGGGTTGATTATAAAGGGAGTGAATGATGAGGTGATGATGAGGTGCAGGTGTGGTGAATCAGTAGTCCGGGGAGAGTGAACGAGTGGGCAGATCTAGTGGATCCCTGACACTGAGGTCTTTTCGTTGAGCAATAATTTTTTTGGTCACCTTTGCTTAAACACACACATCTATCTATCTATCTATCTATCTATCTATCTATCTATCTATCTATCTATCTATCTATAAGATATTCATGAACAGCAAGTTCACGTATATAGGTACAAACCCCAGTGTTATCAGTACAGAAAACACAAAGATAAAGTTGGTTAAAATTGGTAAAACTCAAATACCACAGCTGAAAAAGTGTTGAAATCATATTGCTTTGTTGGCAGAAACTGTGAAAAAAAGAGGTGTCATTTTGAACTGAGTTATAAATATCTCTAAATCTAAAGCTGTTCGAAACTGGTAGGTATCATGAATGATACATCTACTATTTGAATACACATAGCCTACATAAAGATTTATTAAATACCATTTAAACAGACAATAAAACGAAAACATGGACAAAATAATTATTTAGATAAAATATGGTTTACATGTAAAATGTAAATGTTTATTTTAGTGCTGGGCAAATATTAATCGCGATTAATCGCATCCCAAATAAAAGTTTGTGTTTGCATAATATATGTGTGTGTACGGTGTATAATTATTTTGTATATATAAATACACACATTTGCATGTATATATTTTTATTTATTTATATATGAATTATTTATATATAATATAAATTATGTATATACATGCAAATATTTCTTAAATAAATACATGTATATGTGTGTATTTATATATACAAAATAATTATACACCGTACACACACATATATTATGCAAACACAAACTTTTATTTTGGATGCGATTAATCTTTGCCCAGCACGAGTTTATTTCCAGGCTTGTGCTGGAGAAAGTGTTCAAATATCCGTATAAGTGGATGTACAGAGAGAAGCTGATGAAGATACTGACCCCAAACTCTCAAACTCAACATCAGGGCAGAACAATGTTACTGCACGTTAAAACATGTGGTTACAGTGTTCCTGGAAACAAAACAAACAGCAAAGTGACAGCAGGCCTCGGACGTGTAAAACCACATGCGATGAGGTTCGCACATAGCTTCAGCAGAGCTAAAAACCTACAGAAAACAGCAGAGAGAGTTAATCAAGCAACTCAAACTCACAATTATTCTTTGTTTAGAGACAGAAAACATTCTAATTTGTTGCTTTTGCCCAGTGTTTAAATTATTTTTTTGTGCATGTTTTAATAATTTGATTTGTTGTGATTGGGGTTTTGTTTTAGGGTTTAACATGTTTGACATTTGTTAAAGGGTACTCCACTTTAAAATGAAAATCCTGTCATCATATACTCACCCTCATGTTGTTTCAAACCTGTATGAATTTCTTTCTTCTGCTGAACAGAAAGGAAGATATTTAGAAGAATGTCAGTAACCAGACATTTTCTGGTCCCACTGACTTCCATAGTATATATTTTTGTCCATGGAGGGACGCACAGACCTCTGCAGGCTAGACAATGGCACCCTGACTGCCATTAGGTATCGGGATGAAATCCTTGGATCCATTGTCAGACCCTATGCTGGTGCAGTGGGTCCTGGGTTCCTCCTGGTGCATAACAATGCCCGGCCTCATGTGGCGAGAGCATGCAGGCAGTTCCTGGAGGATGAAGGAATGATACCATTGAAGGGCCACCACGCTCACCTGACCTACATCCAATAGAACACCTCTGGGACATTGTATTTCGGTCCATCTGACATCACCTGGTTGCACCTCAGACTGTCCAGGAGCTCAGTGATGCGCTGGTCCAGATCTGGGAGGAAATACCCCAGGACACCATCCGTCGTCTCATTAGGAGCATGCCCCGATGTTGTCAGGCATGCATACAAGCACGTGGGGGCCATACAAACTACTGAGTACCATTTTGAGTTGCTGCAATGAAATTTCAGCAAAATTGACAAGCCTGCTGCATCATTTTTTCACTCAGATTTCCAGGGTGTCTTTGAATTTAATCCTCTGTAGGTTGATCATTTTCATGTCCATCAAACGATGTGGCATCCTTTCGTTCATAACACATTACCCAGTCCATATTAGTATAGATATCCAGCATGATATTTTTCCCCATTGAGATCTGATGTGTTTTCGAAGTGTTCCTTTAATTTTTTTGAGCAGTGTATATATATATATATAATAGATTTTTTTAATATGTGCGCTGTGACATAAGTCAACCTGCAAATGTAATTTAAATGAATAGAATAGTGGGTGAATATTAACACCCATGATAGTCTGTTCTTAATTATTCAGAAATTTGAAATGTCAAATAAGTGAAAACTAAGTGAGTTAAGTGAAACTTAAACTACAACTCTCAGCACAAATACAAATGTTTCCATATTTGTGATGTAAATTTTGGTTGCATTATTTATTAAGTAAACATGGCTTAGTGCTTAAGGCCTGTTCCAGTATCCACGTAAAATATCATCCCGCACACGAGCATAAATGTGTTTAGCAGCTCGGCAGTCTGATCAGGGAACCCAAAGACTCCTATATTCTCCTTTAAAGGGTTAGTTCAGCCACAAATGAAGTTTCTGTCATTAATTATTCACCCTCATGTCGTTACAAACCCCTAAGATCTTCGTTCATCTTCGGAACACAATAAGAGATCTTTTTGATGAAATCCGAGACCTTCTGACCCCGCCATAGACAGCAATTGTGATGTTTTTTTTAGTGAATAAAAAAGTAAACTGTATATCAAAAGAATCATAATTCTAACATCTAACCAATTACTTCTCCTTTAGGCCTAACAGAACAAAATGTAGCCTACTGTGAAAATTGTGTCGAAACCAGTGGAAAATTCTGAGATGCCGGCTAGACAATATAAAAAATGTAACAGTCTAGAATAGTCTCATAACATGACATTACATGAGTAATCAACTGTACTTCTAACCTTTTCCATTTCTTTATGATTTGAGATCGAAGTTGCTTCTACCTGTGATGGCTATTCTTCTTCTTCTTCTTCTTCTTCTTCTTCTTCTTCTTCTTCTTCTTCTTCTTCTTCTGTTTTTTATTGGCAACCGCACTAAACAGTGCATTACTGCCATCATCAGGTAGCTTGGCTCAGAAACATTTTCCTATTCCTCTTAACACTTTCTAACCACCCCCACTATATATATATATATATATATATATATATATATATATATATATATATATATATATATATATGTATTATGTAACTTATGTTGTCTTAATCAAAAATGTTCACTAACTTCAGCATTACTGCGATATATTTCACTAGTATTCAGCCACATTCCTATAGGAATCTAATTGATGTCACTCGTGCCATTTCTTTGTTATATATTCTTAACTTCCATTCATTATCTACTTTATTGTTAGAAAATATCATAATTTGTGACTTCTCCACAGAAAACTTAAATCCCCAGTTGTATGACCATTCACCTCATCCACAGCCTTCTGCATTTTCATAATATACTTATTGTTTTTTCCTCTGAACCTTTTATTTCTGCTTCCAAACACATAACCGGATCCATAGTTCCTCTTCCTACCCTAAATCCACTTTGATAAGGTGAGAATTTTCCTTCTTTTTCCAAAAAATACACTAATCTGTCCATTATCATTCTGTCCATCACTTTCCCTACATGAGATGCAAGGGCTATTGGTCGTCTTACTTGGATCCTTCCCTGGTTTCCTTATTGGCTTATTGGTTTCACCAGTGCCTCTTTCAACTTCTCAACTTTGTGGTAGTACCCTCATTTCCCAGATTTTATTATAGAACTCTAACATTACGTTCAACGATTCCTCGCTTAACTGCTTAATCATATAATAGCTGATTTAATCTTGACCAGGAGTAGTTTCTCTCATTCTCCTCAGTGATGTTTTAGTTCCGTCATTCCAAATGGGACATCCATTATATTATCTCTTTCTTCTCTTTTTTTCCAATAGACGAGGATGTTCTTTTAATGTCTCCTCCCTTTTTTTTCTTAAATTCTTCAGTCAGATTTCCCGTACTGTTTACTTTTATAAATGTATTACAAAAAATGTCTGCTTTATCACTGTATTGTATTTACTGCTATAACTTCCCCTTAATTTAAAACAGGATATTCTATCTCCTGTCTTATTCCATTCATCCTTCTGATCATATTCCATACCTCTTCTATTGATGTACTTCTCCCTATTCTGTCACAGAAATCTCTCCAATGTTGCCTTTTTGCCCTTCTTACCTCAATTTGTACTTTTGCCTGTTCTCTCTTATATTCCATAAGTTCTTGATAGTTATGCCTTCTTCTTACCTTCTTGTACTGTCTCCTTTTCCTTCTAATAGCTTCATCACACTCCTTATTCCACCATGGTAACATTTTAATCTTTCTTCTTCCTTTGCTTTTAGGAATAACTGCTGCATTATTTTTCATTACCCCTATCATTTTCTTACTTATAGCTTCTATTTCACCGCCTACATCATTTATGTCTAAACCATCCTCCACCATGTTCACATACTCAGTCCAGTTAGCTTTCTCATATTTCCATTTCCCTTCTCTTCTTTTATTTCTCTCTACACTCTTATTTATTCACATTTTTATCAAAATAGGAAAGTGATCACTATAGTACATTTCCTTAAAGGAACACTCCACCCATTTGCATTAAGCTTTGCATAGAAACCCAGGCATGGTCGTGCAACACTCTCTCATTTTCCCCTGAGACGGGATAAATCCGTATTTACCTCTTAACACTTCCTCCCACAATGACGCAAAAATCGTCATTTTGCGTCATTGTCGGAGGAAGTGTAAAGGGGGGGGGGGGGGGGTTCTCTTACGAGAGGTTCTCTCGTATTGCGTAAGCTAGCTTACGCTACGGGTAAAGTTGTCTTTTCTGGAGATCTGAAGCCAAAAAATTATCCTTAATTTTGTATTTATTGTCAACACAGAGCGGCAGCCAGCAGACCATAGCAGGCTGCATAAGCGTGCTCATTGGCTGTCCTGCGGCAACTGCTGCAGCCTACCAGTGAGCCCCGTGTGACGTCACGCCCAGTGAGGGCGTTTCGCGCCCTCCACACCCCTCTAACCGTCAGAATGGGTGTGGCTAGCGTGTATAAAGGAAGGGCTCACATGCTGGAAATCTGATTTTCTTGTCTTCAGCGAAGCACTTCGCATCGCTGGATCTTGAGAGCCGCCGCCGTTGAATTCAGTGACAAGCAAGCCTAGGAAAGCGCCTGAAGAAGCTGGCCGCCTTCGCCGCCTTCAGCCATCTGTGCCTGCTACGCCATCCGGCGACATATCCTTTCTTTGCTGTGTGTGTTCGCCCTGCGACACATACTTTCTCTCTGTTTATTTCTAAAAGAGCACGAGGCGTTTTTTAAAAATGCCTTGTTTTTCCTGCGGCTCGTGCCGAGCCCCGCTTAGCAACGGAGACCGCCACATCATCTGCGCTCTCTGCCTGGGCCGCGAGCACGCCGCCACCGCACTCTCTACGTGGCGGCTGCCCCGAGTGCGAAGAGCTCTCAATGTCGACCCTGCGGGCTCGACTTGAGGCTTTCGATCAAGCTGCCGCTCCGCCTGTCTCTGCCGGGCCGCACAGGAAGAAGCGCCACTCCCAGAGACCACCGGAGTCTGATGTAGCACTGAGGAGCTCGCCGGAACCTTTCCCTCGAGCTTTTCCAGCCTGTGAGCCCTTTCTTTATACACGCTAGCCACACCCATTCTGATGGTTAGAGGGGTGTGGAGGGCGCGAAACGCCCTCACTGGGCGTGACGTCACACGGGGCTCACTGGTAGGCTGCAGCAGTTGCCGCAGGACAGACAATGAGCAATGAGTCTGCTGGCTGCCGCACTGCGTTCACAATAAATACAAAATTAAGGATAATTTTTTGGCTTCAGATCTCGAGAAAAGACAACTTTACGCATAGCGTAAGCTAGCTTACGCAATACTCGTTCCCTCTTCTAGAGAGAACCGAGGTTACATTGGGTAACCGAGTACGATTTCTGTTGAGACTACAAGCACTAGTTCCCACCCTTTCAAACCCGCCCATAGGGGGTTGGACCTAATGCGCTAACAGACCTATCACAGATCAGTGCCAGTGCGTTTGATTTCCAATGCCATCCTCTTTTTCCCGGACATGTCCAGCCATCGAGATCGTCCAAATTGTCCGGGATTCGGCTTTTGCTTTCTGCGGTCGCCATTCATTGTTTACATGCACACCTTTTGTTTCAATCTAGCTGAATTCATTCCGATTGGTGAATCTGAATGTAGTGTTTACATGAACGCTAAACAAGTGATCGGTTGATGTGCGTTTTAACATTGCTAAGAAAATTCCTGCTCCTCCGTGAGACCAGTGCGTCTCAGTAATGACGCCACCGGCCTCGCGCCGTTGTCCCACGGCCCTCAGCCTCGTCCTGCTCGCCACAGTAAACATGATGAATGGCGACTGTAGAACGCAAAAGCCGAATGCCGAAACATTTTGGGAGATCTCGAAATCCAGGGCAAACTCATCACGGAGACTCGCTAGTAACCTAGCTTTGTTGTTGTCAACTGCCCTCTCTTACCGGTAGGTGTGGCTTGGGAGTGGCTTGGGAGTGGCCTCCTAGGGCAGCGAAGCAAGTGCATTCTGGGAGTTGTTGTCTTTCATCCACATAAGCCAAAAATAAATTTTCTGGCTTTTCTTAGACTAGAAAGCTCCAAATTCAAAAATGATTTCACATTTCTTCTACATAAATGACCTATTTTAAATACACATTCATCTTTCCAGAAGTAAAGTGTCCCTTTAATACCTTCCATTTCATTATTCCCCCTAACCTACTATTTGTTAGAGTTAGATCTAACACCGCTTCTTGACCTGTTCTCAAATCTATTCGTGTACCTCTCCTATCATTCAAACAGAACAAATTAATCTCATCCATTTATTCTTCAATCAGCTGCACATTTCTATCAATCACACTTCCTCCCCACATATTATTATGGGTGTTGAAATCCCCACACCAGATCACACTCTCTCTGCTTTGCCCTTCTATCTTCTTCATCTCTTCCGATGTCATTTGCTTACATGGACTGTAAAAATGAATTATTACTACACTCTTGTCTTCCTTCCATACTTCAACCACCACATATATTTCACTTCCTTTCCCCACCATTCTATACTGTATTCCTGAATTAATAAAAGTAACACACCCATGTAACGACTGAGACAAATCAGACACAAGTATTTGTTATAGTTTAACAAATAATATTTAAAACTCTGTGATCTGTGGTCCCATCCCCCCAACAAGGGCAAGATATTGGTTACCATGACCACGATCAGATAAGTTGGTTTTATTGCTGTTAAAAATGTGCTCACATGGTCAAGACAATGGGGAAGACAGAAACAGTCTTTAATACAGACTTTGCTGCATTAATCATAGGCGAACTTATCTATAAATGAACATGCATCCCAGAAACTGTGTGAATGATTTACTGTCTTGTGTACTATTATGTATTTGATACTAGGCCTGCACGATAAATCGTTATAAAATCGCGATCTCGATTCACCCTGTTCACGATTACATTTTTAAATGACTTTTTTGAAAGGACAGCTCTCACAAAGTTCAGGGCTTCACCCTCAGCCAATGACAAAGCGCCTTTTAGTCACGTGTTTCACTCGTCGAGCGAGCGCGGTAGTTTGGAAATAAACAAAATGGATATTGATGAAAACCCGGATCCTAGTGACGAGAATCAGCCAACCACTCAGTCTCAAACCGAACTTGTTCCGAAAAAAGGCTCACATTCGGTGGTGTGGAAGTATTTTGGATTCAAGCAAGAAGACGAGGGTCAGTCTGATGTGATTTGCAAGGCATGCTTTACCCTTGTTGCAGCACCACAAGGTAACACCACAAATCTTTACCAGCACCTCAAACGTCACCACAAAGTGCAAAATGATGAAGCAGCCATACAAGGCAAGAGGTCTGAAAGTCATCCAAAAACGCAGACATCTATTACGGACAATGCGACGCCATACCCACATAACTCCAGTAGGAGTAAGAAAATAACAGAAGCCATTGCTTATCTAGCAAAATATATGGTTCCAATACACAACGTAGAACGTGACGGATTTCAAAAGATGATCCATACATTGGACAAACGCTACTCAATACCATCCCACAACAATTTTTCATACGTTGCACTGCCAGCTATGTATAAGAAAGTGCGGACTGTAGTCGAGGCAGAAGTGCAGCAAGCGGATTATTTTTCAGCAACGATGGATTTATGGTCCAGCCGAACAATGGAACCGTACATGAGCTAACTGTCCACTTCATAGCGACTGATTTCACCATGAAGAGCAAGTGCCTACAGACTGCTTTTTTCCCCGATGACCACAAAGGTGAGATCTTGGCACAGGGACTGAAGGACGCCCTAGCATCTTGGAGTTTGGAAGAGGAGAAAATGGCATGTATAACAAAAGACAATGGATCAAACATAGTGAAGGCAATCTCCATCAACAACTGGACCAGGCTCCAATGTTTTGGCCATAGGCTACATCTGGCAATTGGTGAGTTGGTGTGTGTGCGTGTAACTGTGACTGTGAGTGTGTGTCTGTCTGACTGACTCTGTGTGTGTGTGTTTAACTGTGACTGTGTGTGTGTGTGTGTGTGTGTGTGTGTGTTTGTGTGTGTGTGTGTGTGTGTGTGTGTGTGTGTGTGTGTGTGTGTGTGTGTGTGTGTGTGTGTGTGTGTGTGTGTTTAACTGTGACTGTGTGTGTCTGTCTGACTGACTCTGTGTGTGTGTGACCAAGTTAGCCCTTGTACTGTAGGGCATACTACTACTACAAATAGATAAATAACAAGTTATTTGTGATACTACAGACTAATAGTTTGTGTTGTACTCATTCAGATTTGTTGTATTTTTCTTCTAGAAAATGCCATGAAAGATCCACAAATTGACCGTGTCACAGCTGGCTACGGAGGAGAAACCTTGCCATGGTCCAGAAAGAGCTCAAACTCCCTGAGCATCAACTGAAAACAGAGTGCCCAACAAGATGGGGATCAAGGCAAGAGATGATTCAGAGGATCCTGGAACAGCTTCCAGCCATTTCACAGGTCCTCAATGATCGAAAGGTTAGAAACCTAGTACCCACATGGCAGGACATAGAAGTCCTTGAGGCAGTGAACAACACCCTAAGTCCTCTGGCTGAATTCACCGATGCCCTCTCTGGAGAACTATACGTCAGCATATCCTCTGTGAAGCTGGTTCTCCACCTTTTCAAAACCTCTGTTTTTGCTGTGCAAGAGGGTGACACAGAATTCACAAAATCAATCAAGTCAAACATCCTCAAATATCTGCAAGAGAAGTACAGTGATCCCCAAACTCTGGATCTACTCGACATGGCCACAACCCTCGATCCTAGGTTCAAGATGAACAACATCAGTGAGGAGAAGAAAGCCACAGTTAGAGTGAGACTGACAGACGAGATGACTGGCATAACTCTAGCTATGGTAAGGTCATTTCCACATTTCAATACAATTGTCTAGTCCTGAACTGTTGTGATATTATATTACTTAATATTGATTGAAATTATTAATTCATTTTAAATCCCCAGCCAAATGCCTCCCCAGCACCCCTCATGAAGAAGGGCCGAAAGACTCTGGGAAGTTTCTTCAAAGCAGCACAAGGCAATGACGACAAGTCCTCTTCCCTAGAGAAAGCAGTGTCCACAGAGCTGGAGGCATATCTTCTGACATGCAACATCGACAGTGAAGATGACCCCTTAATTTGGTGGCGGCAAAATAGCAATGTATATCCACGGTTGTCTGTTGTGTTGGTGAAGAAATACCTATGCATTCCAGCTACCAGCTCACCTTCTGAGCGGCTGTTCAGTACAGGGGGAAACATTGTGACATGCCACCGTGCATCACTAAAGCCAAAGCATGTTGATAGACTTGTGTTTCTGGCCAGTAATATTTAAGTGCCATATTCAGGGTCACATATCGAGTTATGTGAGAAGCCTATGTCCCAAAGAAAATATCATTTAATTTTCTCTTTTGTAATGGCCAAATTAATATTCATTTTCTTTTGTCATTGACGCCTTAGTAGGTTGGCAGATTTGTGTTTTATTTATGCTTATTTATGTTACAATTTTTAGAGCCTAATTGAATGGGGAATTGCATGTTTGTTTTCTTTTTTCATTGAAGCCTTCAATTACAGGTGTGTGGAGTTAGCTCAAGAAACATTTAACTACTAAAAGGCCAGCAATTAAAGACAATGTGCTGCTATATATACACAATAAATTATTAATTTTTGATACTGCAACTGCACTTCAATGGCCAATTGATGCTCCTTTTCTTTAGACACTGAACCCTCAGAATGTTGAATGACGTTTCAATTAGCCTATTTAGAGCCATGTTCAGGCCATATTCAGTGCAGTGCGTTAAACTTCTATTTTTGGTAACCTACTTGAATGGCCAGTTGAATGTTAATTGTACAAAAGGCAAGCAGTTAAAGAGTGTTTCTTCTTTATTCATTGAAGCCTCTATGTTTACAGGCTTGTGGTGATGTGCAATGTTATATAGGTGTCAAAACAAATATTTTTTGGTACTGCCAATTTGTTTTGTTTTGTCATGGTTCATGTGTGCAATAAACATTAAACTTCATGAGAAAAAAAAATTGTTGCAGGGAATCGTGATATCAATTCTAAGCTAAAAAATCGTGGTTCATATTTTTCCCAGAATCGTGCAGGCCTATTTGATATGTATTTTATTATACAACCAACGGTCAGTGTAACCCCATCTGTATCATGACTCCAATCAAATTAATCCTCATTTAATGACTCACACTTTAGTGTACATCACCTTCTCTTAGAATGCAGTGTGTGTTTGTTATATCTGAGCATTAATGGACACAAACGGGAAGGCAGATGTCCAACCACACTTGAGATAGCATCATAAATCCTCCCCACAGAGGAATCTCCCGCTTGGAAATTCCCCCTTTCTTATTGGTTGAGCCAACCCTGAAAGAGTGGACCTTTCTCAGGCTTTAAATGGTCGCTACACAAGCTCTTCTCTCTCTTCTTCTGGTAAACGACGAACGGGTGGGTTGATTTTAATATTAATTTTACTACATTAAGTTAATTATATGAACTGATCCAAATATTCATAATCAAGTATAACCAGTTATTATTGATTATTAATATTTCATAGAGCTAGTTCGTTACACCCACCACCACCACTTTTTCCCTCTTCCCGATCTCTTCTCACAGATACTTATCCTTTTATTACAAAATCTAATTTAGGTTTCAGCCACTCTTGTAGGCTACACATATCACATCTTGTTTTTCCTCCATCTGATTTAGATAACCCTTAAATTCCAATCCATTAGCCACCAAACTTCTAGCACTCCATTGCAATATTACTAACATCAAGATTGTTGTCCATCCCATGATTCTTGACTAGGTTGTACTTGTTGCTCCCCTGGCCTGGTGGGTGTCAGGGGGGTGGGGTGTGTTCTTAAATCCTGTATGCAGAAACAATGAGACAGAAACTTTAGCTTGCGTTCAGCTCAACTGCAGTATTTATTCTGCAGCGCTTGCCTCCTAAAGGGTTTTATGTTCCTCCCGGCTCCCGAGCGCTCTGCGCCATCTAGTGACCTCTTTAAGTATCGCCCCATCACAGTAACAAGTACAATACAATGAAATTTGCCTTTTAGTAACTATTTAATACACAATGTAAATATCTGATAAACTGCATTAATATTCTCCTACACAGTATTGAATTTATATGTTAATAAAAGACATTGTAGTTCTACAGTGTCACCTTGTCTGTTCTGCTTTTATTTTGAAAAGCGCCGTTTTTCTTCTTTTGATGTTTTTTGTGATGCTAAACTTCCCGCTATTCTCCCTTCACAAGGTGGTGCGTCGGAAGAACAGTAAAAACTTGTAAACACGTTAGTTATTTTTCATGTTCATCCATTTGAATCCTGTAAAGAAAGAATTTACATTGTGATTTACTTTATTATTTTTGTATTGTTCGTAGGCCTGCATGTTATTTCTAAAGCCTGTTTTATGCTTCTGCGTCGAACTGCCGCCGTAGCTACGTCGTAAGCCTGTTTTATGCTTCTGCGTCGAACTGCCGCCGTAGCTACGCCGTAGGCTGTGTGTAGCGCGCGTACCCTACGGCGTACCCTGACGTGCACCTCTCCAAAAATGTAACAACGCGTAATTCTACGCGGACACAAGCGCGGTGATTGGTCTGCCAGAACCCCTCCCTCGGGGTTTCACACGCTCCCTAGGTACGCGTCAACGCGGACAACGACACAGAAGTATAAATTAAAACCAACACGTTGACTACGGCGTATAGGCTCCGGCGTAGGTCCGACGCAGAAGTATAATGAGGCCTGTAGGCTGTGTGTAGCGCGCGTACCCTACGGCGTAACCTGACGTGCACCTCTCCAAAAATGTAACAACGCGTCAATTCTACGCGGACGCCAGCGCTGTGATTGGTCTGCCAGAACCCCTCCCTCGGGGTTTCACATGCTCCCTAGGTGCGCGTCAACGCGGACAACAACACAGAAGTATAAATTAAAACCAACACGTTGCCTACGGCGTATAGGCTCCGGCGTAGGTCCGACGCAGAAGTATAATGAGGCCTTAAGAGCTCCGAACTGTGAGGGTGTGAGCTAGAGAGCGTGCTATCTGATGGCGGGAACTTTTTGATTAGGGCCTTTGGAGCGCGGAATGAGGTATGAAGGAAAATTGTGTGGAGTGTGTATTATTATCATTACAGATTTTGTTTAAAGGGACAATATGTAGCTTTTTAGGTATTTTATTATCTAAAATCAATATTTGTATTCATAAATATGCCCTCAATGGTGTACAAATACCTATGCCAATGATCAGACTAATCCTCGTAAACGAAGAATTTATTATCTTTATATACATGGGACGGGATAGCAGATAGCCCAGATAGCTATGTAGCTTTTTAGGTATTTTATTATCTAAAATCAATATTTTTATTCATAAATATGCCCTCAATGGTGTACAAATACCTATGCCAATGATCAGACTAATCCTCGTAAACGAAGAATTTATTATCTTTATATACATGGGACGGGTACTGTAGGTCCACGGAGGCTTCCATGTAGTTCCGCCATCTTGAAAAACTATAATAGCAGAGAGGGACAAAAAGTACTAGGCCAACGCGTTTCCACAACGCGTTTCGTTCAGAATCAGCGTCACGTGACTGAAGCCAGCAGAAGCGGAGGAGCAGAGCAGTTGAGAGGTGCTTGTCACTGCCGCGGCAAGTTTAAAAGGCTGCACTGTATGGTTATTTATACACCGGTCATTCACACATACATATGAGTTACAGGATGAGTCCTCGTCATCGAAAAAGTCCAAAATAGACCGTAAAAGGAAACGTGACCGGAGATTACAAAAACAAGGGTTAATGTCGGGATAGCTAATGCAGGAGAAAGCTTTCAAAAGAGATGCTGAAGTTGCCTGCTTTCTTCTCGACAGGTAAGTCAATGTTACGGTCTTAATTACAAGCTTATTTTTCATTGCTTGGTTGTGAACTTTATTATATAGATAGTAGAACATTTATAGTTATATCTATTTATCTATTCTATTCATAGTAAGTTAAACAGGCTCTTTGATGAATAGCAGCTATTGAGTAAAGTAACGTTAGAGAAGGCACGGATGATGATGATATCTAACAATGCTCGTACTTCAAAAATATAACGAATAAAGGCGGCATTACTACTAACTACCATAGTTAATGTTTTTCACAGTCAGTAATTTATACTGTAACATTCTTTTTTTCGTTGATTCAAGTTTCAGTTTGTTTTAAATAACAAACCTGTTCACCCGAAGAAAAACTCGAAGTGCTATTATAAGACATCCTGTCATAGCTTTTTGGTACATAACGTCTACCGTAGATGCAACGCGCATTTGAAAAAGTGAGGCGCTGGAGAGCATTATTCGTTTGAATGCAAAATACAGTTTCACCACTAGATGGGATAAATTCCTACTTAGTGTCCCTTTAAGGAAAAGAGAATGTCATTACTAAATTTGTTTATGGGTTAATTGCACATGTCATCAATATAAAAACAATCTTTTTTTCTGTGAACAATTATAATGTATTGTATTTCATTTAAAGGAAGCATTTGATATTTTATTTGTGATAAAGGCTAAAAAAAACATATTTCATATTGGTTATTAGTTAAAATGATTTGTATTGGGTGTAAACAAAATTAATATGTGAACACGATTTATGTGCAAATTATTTGTGAAGCTACATAGAAGCATTTTGTATTTCTTCTGTTTATCCTGTGGTTTTCAGGTGTTCATGGTGCTTGTGGTGCTCACTGAGAGGAAGAAATAAATCGACACCCGTTTGAAACGTCTTGCGTCTTGATCAATAAATCCAAGGGGCTGCTACCCATAATATCATGAAAAAAAAATATATGGGTGTCTATTTTTTTCCACATTGTTTATTTTAGCAATAAATGGTAGTATAATTAACTGTACTAACTCAATTACTTTTTTTAACATCTCTCAAGGGCCGTACACACCGGGACGAATATCGGCGCGCGTTATTCGCCAGCGTTTTTCAACGCGTTTTCTGTGTTCACACCCAAACGATTTTCACTGAGGATGAGCCGAGTGAACATGCAAATTCATTCCCTGACATTATTATCAGGGATGGCGCTTAATGTAAAACAGAAATACTCCGCTGTCGTGTTTGTCATATAGTTCTTTATGTTCCGACACCAACGAGACCAGCAGCTCTACATTCATCTTGCCTTGCATCTTCCTCGTCTTATTTCTTCTCAGCAGTGTAGACGCTGCTTGGCATAATCTTCTTCGCCGTTACGTATGTGTGCTCGGCAAGACCGTTTTGTGTTTGAGCGCCCCCAAGTTGTGTTTTACTGTAACTTCAGAAGCTCCAGACACGTGAGCAAAAGCGCCAATCTCATTGGTCAGATAGTTTTTGACGCGGCGCGTCAAACCAAAAAAACGAACCCGAGGCGTTTTTTTTTAAATGACGCTTTTACGCGTGCCGTTTTTCGCGTCGGTGTGCACACTCACATTGGCGCCCTTTGTTTAGTCACGAGGCGTTAAACGTCGGCGAATATCGCGCGCGAAATTCGTCCCGGTGTGAACAGGCCTTTAGGCTATGGCTAACTGTGAACACTTTTTTATTTTTTATTTTTTTTATACCCTTTACATACTTCTGAAGTTAGACCATCTCTAATCATTTCCCATGTTGGCTCAGCCTGCACTGAACCATTTATGACCTCTGCCATGAATAACACAAAACTTGTTTTACTTACTATCATTGTGTCATCTGATATATTGCTTCTCTTTTTCTCATTTCTGATTTGGTCTCTCCATTCCTCCTTCTCACTCTCTTTCTCTTTCCTTGAGTCCACTTTATTATCTGCTTACAAATATTTCCATCTCTTTCCTTTTATATTTCAATTGCCCTCTTTCTAACTTCACATCAAAGGAAGAAACGTGGAAAACGGGGTGGCTGTGCTGTAAGGCTTAAGTCCTACCTGGGTCTCTGGCCTTTGGGACGTCGGGGGAGGTGTTCGGCCAGCGACTCTGTCCGCTGGCGATCCCTGGATCTGTCATATGGGTGGAGTGCTCCCCTGGTCCCAGCCACGGTGACCTCTGAGGGGCCGGTTGCACCTGGGTAGGGTTGCACCAGCCGTTCGTAAGTTCTTTCTTAAATTGGAACGTAAAGTCCACACTAGAGGCTTAGTAACTACTAGCTAGTTTGTAACTAACTCTGAACTTTATTCCGTTGCACCATTTGTTCGTAAGGCAGAACGTAGCTAGTAGGTCGTAAGCTCTCCGTAAAGTAATGCGTAGTCGCATAATATGACGTTTAGCCTCGATGATCCAATAGCAGCCTTCAAATACATGAGCAGATGTTGTGTTGAAATGCTGTGAATTTCAGTTTATCCTTCATTCTTTTGCTTCACGTTACTAACGGTTTCCATTAAATACGATACTTGATCATGAATAGCTTAAGTGTTTTTATATGTAAATAACATTCAGAAACTGTAGCCTATTTGAAATGAAATGAATAAGGATCAATAAATAAACATTGATAAAAAAAAAAAAAACATAAGAAATTATGTTTATTGATTTATGACTGATATTTGACATGCACAACATAGACCGATGCACACAGCGGCATGCTGTTTAGGACGGGTTCGTGTTAAAGATAGCCACACTAACAAAGTAATCTTTTCACATAATGTTCTCTCTCTTAAAATGTAAGCGAGTGTAAATGTCAGCATAATCATATATGTCTAAAGAATTGAAGTCTGTCAGGTAAAAGAAGAGCTTATATTGATGCAGTTCAGTCTGTCTGATATTTTATTTCATCCGCTACTCCTGATCGGAGGCTGCCGTAAATATTTAGTTTATTCGTAGAGTTACGCTTCAACTAAGTCTAATGGTGCAACGCAAAAATATTTATAAGTGCGTAAGTCGTACATTTAATGTCCATTTACGTCAAAACTAGGCTAAGTTATAACTTACGCACAGCTGGTGCAACCGGCCCCGGCAACCAGACTGTCCGTCTGCTTCGGTTCAGGCTTGGGTCTACTCAATTCGAGATCGGTGGTAAATAAGACTTTTATTATAAATGACTTTTTTACTTCGTGTGAGTTGGACTGCTTATTTATTACGGAAATCTGGCTTACCGTCGGTGATTCAAGCCCTCAAACTTTTACCTTCAAACCAGACCTCGCTTAACTGGCCGGGGTGGCGGATTACTCTCTATTATTAAAGACACATTCTCATACCACCAAATAGTACAAAATGACTACAGAAGTTTTGAGCTGCAACTTTTTGTATTTGAACTGAATAGTCCACTTTTGATTGCCTTGTTATATCGCCCTCCTAAACACAACGCAGAGTTTTTAAACGAGTTCGCAGATTTTTTGGGTGAATTTGTACCAAAGTAGCCTTTGATAAATTGTTAATTTTAGGAGATTTGAATGTGAATGTGTGTTGCACAACATTCTCTTTAGCTAAACAGTTTATTACTTTGATAAATGCCTTTGATTTAGATCAGCATGTAAATGTTCCTACCCATCAGGGTGGACATACTCTTGATCTTGTGTTATCTTTTTTTTTTTTTTTTTATGATCTGGAGATAGTGGACAATGGGTTTTCTGATCATAAATGTGTTATATTTTCTATTCCTACATCATCAAACTCTTTGCAACTTATACGGCTAGTCCGTAAATCCCGATTAATTAACTCTGATACTAGTACAGTTTTCTCATCAGCTTTTTGCAATACTATGCAAGCTATGGATGCAAACCAGTATAAATTAAGTGCAGAGGAGCTTTTGTGTGAGTTCAATTTTACATGTGTGAATGTTCTAAACATAGTAGCTCCCGTAAAGACCTTAAAACCTAAGCCAAGAGTTGACCCGTGGATTGATGATAACATGCGCTCCTTGAGGCAGTCCTGCAGAAGAGCAGAGCGTAGATGGAAGAAGGATAAGCTTCATGTCTCTTTTGAAATATTAAGTGATTCATTGTTAAAATACCAAAAGGCCTCGAGAGCAGCAAGATCCAATTATTTTATGAAAATCATTACTAAAAATTATCATAGACCAAGAACTCTTTTTACTGTTTTTAATTCTATTATAAATCCACCTGTTTATGAGTATCCTGCTGTATCAAGGACTTTGTGTGATGATTTTCTTACATTTTTTGTGAATAAGATCAATGACATTAGATTGGGGATATCTTGCCCTTCTTTTGATCCTTCTATCTCGACGGCTTATTCGGCGGAGTTTAAGCAATTCAAACCTATTTCTCTCTCCCATCTGCAAGAAATAGTGGGTCAGTTAAAGCCGTCGGGCTCCTCTATGGATGCCATCCCTCCATTTCTCTTGAAACAAGTTGTTGATGCCGTGGGGCCTTATCTTTTAAACATCATAAATCGATGTCTGGAAAACTCCATAGTACCAGAAGCGTTAAAACATGCTATAGTTCGGCCGTTTTTAAAGAAACCAAACCTAGACTTAAATGTTATGGCCAATTTCAGACCTGTTTTAGAGAAGACAGTGTTGCAACAATTGCAGAGTTTCCTGGATGAAAATAAGGTATATGAGCTTTTTCAATCAGGTTTTAAAAAATATCACTCGACAGAGACTGCACTCCTGAAAATTCTAAATGATGTGTTAATAGCTGCCGATTCTGGGGTTTCTACCGTACTTGTATTGCTAGATCTGAGTGCGGCTTTTGATACGGTAGATCATTCTATTCTTCTTGCTCTCTGGAGCATTGGGTTGGTATCAAAGGAGCTGCCCTAGAATGGTTTAATTCTTATCTGTCAAATAGGAAGTTTAGTGTTAATATTGGGGAATATTCGTCGGTGGCTGCTGTTGTGTCTTGTGGTGTTCCTCAGGGATCCATTTTAGCCCCCATTCTTTTTACGTTAGATATGCTTCCATTAGGGTCTATTTTCAGGAAACATGGGTAGTCGCTCCACTGTTATGCAGATGACACTCAAGTTTATTTACCCCTAAAACCAAATATTGATGGACTAGAAACACTTAGGGCCTGCCTATCTGATGTGAAAGCTTGGTTATCTTTACATTTTCTCAATTTTAATGAAAATAAAACTGAAATTATAGTTTTTGGCTCATCTGATTCTTTTACTCAAATAACCCTAGGTAATTTAACACTTTCTGCAAAGCCTAAAGAACTTGGGTGTTGTTTTTGATGATGGTCTGAAATTTGACAAGCAGATAAGCTCAGTCTTCAAATCCTGCTTTTTCCAGCTCCGTCTTTTAGCCAAAGTAAAACCTGTTTTATCTTTTAATAACTTTGAAAGATGAATTCATGCATTTTTAACATCGAGGTTAGACTATTGCAATTCACTGTATTACGGGATCAGCAGAGCAGCTTTATCCCGGTTACAGATGCTACAAAATGCGGCGGCAAGCGTTCTGACGTACTAGAAAACGGGACCATATTACTCCAGTGCTACGTTATTTGCACTGGTTGCCTGTACGATATCGTGTTGATTTTAAAATTCTTCTTTTGGTATTTAAATCCTTACATGGTTTGGCCCCGCGTTACCTTTCGTATCTACTGACAGAACATCTTCCAGTTATGTCTCTCCGGTCGTCTAATCAGAAATTATTACGTATTCCGAAATCAAATTTGAAAAGTAGGGGTGACCGTGTGTTTTCAGTGGCTGCTCCCACACTGTGGAATGCGTTACCTTTTAGTTCAAAACTTAATGCAAAAAAAGAAGTGCTGCATGGGGTGTATAAAATGTCGGTGCTCTTTGGTTGTGGGATAGTACAGTATATCTCTGAAGACAAGAATTCCAAGGCACTCGAATGTTAGTGAAAAAAGTTAAAAAGCCTTTATTTCATTCATGGCTTACTTAAAAAAATTGGTGAGAAGCACCTACGCGTTGCGGCTACATGCCTTCATCAGGGTGTGTATAACAAACAGCATCTCAGTTCATTTAACAGCAGCTAATTAATCAAATTAGAAACACCTGGTCACTCTGTGTAAAGCAGCTCGAAGAAAAAAAAAAAGAAAAAAAAAGGAATTCAAATGCGTTACCTTTTAGTATTTGCTCCATTCGTGGCTGTTTTTAAAGACTAAACACTTTTTTTTTCTTTTTTTTTATTAGCATATGGTCAAGGATGAAATGTATTGCATTGTGTGTTTTTATTGCCTCTTATATTGATGTAAAGCACACTGGTCAACTGGTGTTGTGTTTAGTAGTGCTATAGAAATAAAATTGGCACTGACATTGACATCCTCCATATGCCACATTATGCGCCCCACCACAATTACAACATTTTGCTTCAACATTACTTCCACATTTTCCATACTCATGTTCTTTCACACAATGTGCACATCTCTTTTTGGCTCTGCATACACTTGCAATATGTGACCACAAAACCAGTCACATGGGTTGTTGTGTCATGTACTGTAATTCATAATGCTACCTAGGGACGTTGTGTTGTAAGAGGAAGAAGAAGTGGGTGAAACAAGGAGAGAGAAGAAGTGTGCTTAGTGCTAAACATGTGAAGTTACTGTTCGGAATAAAATGAGAGGTCTTGAAGATATACGGTGTCGTGCTTACTACTAATACAAGATCTAACATGGGTCAATTTTTGGAAATTGAAATTTATACATCAATGGAAAGCTGAATATAAATAATATAAATAAGCTTTCCATTTATGTAAGGTTTATTAGGATAGGGCAATATTTGGCTGAGATACGACTATTTGAAAATCTGGAATCTGAGGGTGCAAACAAATCGAAACATTGAGAAAATCTCCTTTAAAGTTGTCCATTTATGTTCGCGATTGTGCTGCATTCACTCACAAAAATAAATGTTTTATATATTTACGATAGGAAATTTACTAAATATCTTCATGGAACATGATCTTTACCTAATGATTTTTGGCATAAAAGAAAAATGTATCATTTTGAGCCATACAATGTATTGTTTGCTATTGCCACAAATATACCCGTGCGACATGTGACTGGTTTTGTGTTCCAGGGTCACATATGACCATATCTCTGGCAGTTATAACATCTCATTGGAGCACGCACATATGCTTTCACCTGAAAGCTAACATATCCAACCATCACTTGGTAACACTCCTCTTTCAAAGCGTGACATTACAGACAGACTTTCTTCCTTATTACCTTCCCTTATTCCTTTGCAATCGCTTTGCTTCAATTACATTTCCTCCTTTTATATTCCTCCTCAGCTCTGTCATTGTTACATCCAATGGGACCCCTGTAATTACTCCACATATCCATGTTTTTTCACCTGTTTGCTTACAACTTGAAATCACTTGTTTACACACAACACAACCTTAATTTTCTTTATCCTTCTGTTCCTCATTTTCACTTACCATCAACTCTCCATCCTGAAGTACTCTTGCACACTTAATCTCTCCTGTTTGTTTTCTCAACTCATTTGTTAATTCATTTGGGTTTATCCCTTTTTTACTCCATATCCCTCTTTAAATCTCACAATCATTTTGATTTCCTCTGTCCTTCCACTTATTAACACCTTTCCCTGTCCTCATCTATACTCACTGAATCCTCTTCACTATCTTTCTTTCTCTTTTTTTTTTTCAACACTTTCTCTTCTCCCACCTCCCACCTGTACCCACCCTGTCTCCATTTCATCATGGTTCTCCGAATCATCAATCTTTTGTTTCTGATCCAACTTCCTCTTCTTCTTTTTTTCCGCGATTTCCCCATATTCTTCTTCTCAATATAATGATTTCTATGCTTTTCAAAATTCAGTATGAATTTATTTGAATTGAAATCGAACTTTTCCGTTACTCCGATCTGAAGACACGCTGCTTCCGTCTTCCGCCTACCATCCACGACCCACCCTGTGACACTCAGTGAGTAGTTGTGTGTTTGTCCCTGAGTTACAGGTGATTGCTGGAGGACGTGGCTTTACACCTGAATGACATTATGGCACTTTAAAAGACACTGCACAGTCAAACAGAGATAGAGAGAACTATTGCTCGCTGGTGTTGTTGCTGTTCATGAGGCTACCGGAGAACTGACGGGATGTGTGGGTTACGGGAGATCACATCCCACATCGGAGTTCTCATTTGATCCATCTTCCCCGATTATAATGCATTGATTTGGACCTTTGTGTATGTTTGGTTGGACTTGCTACTTACACTCACATGCTGACATGCTGACTAACAATTACACTGATCACTTCATGTTTCTTACTTTAGTTAAATAAATCGTACAGTTTATGCAGCGGTTGTGTGGCGTCTCCCTTACTTTGTTGCGATCTAAGAATATAAGCGTAACATACCTAGTAACAGAAGGGTTTGCATATGAAGAACCAATCAAATTGTAGGGAAATTATGTAATTTATCATGTCATTTTTGCTCCTATTCTATAAAAATGCTTGTATTCTTTTTGCTGGTGGGATTGTCTCTGAGATTGTCTGAGATCCTCTGGCCGTGATTAAAGCATATCCGAAGGCATTGTCTTGAGTCTGTCAGTTATTATTGCGCAGTAAGTTAGTTTGTGGAGCAAGTTATGTAGCGAAACACTAGAGATCTTACTTCTATTCCTAAGTGATAGTGTTCGAACGGACCGAGACGTCGTTCGACTCTTTGTGAGACTCTTAGGCGGGGTTAGATTGCGGTCAGGTAACTATAATTCTTAGGCATTTTATGCGGTCAGAATAGCTACATTTAGGCGTCAACCCGCGCGGTCAGAGGTGAACTCAACTGAGTATTTTCAGGTGTTAGGGACACTCGGTTCAGGAGCGTAGGGGAAAAATCTACCATATACATGACCACTTTCAAGGCCCAGAAAGGTAGTAAAGACATCGTTAAAATAGTCCGTGTACTCCAGTGGTTCAACCTTAATGTTATGAAGCGACAAGAATAGCGTCTCTAAACTAGGGATGCGCGGCATACCGGTACTGCAAAAATAATGGAATATATTATATTTCAAACGGTACAATATCATAATTTTGCTCAATTCGGTATTTGATGCGCTGCTGTTTCGAAGTTCACCGCTAGGCGGCAATGCGCTACCCAAACTGACGCGGGTCACGCAAAACCGGCAAACGGCGACAATGGAGGAACACGATGGATCAAACAGATGAAGCTCATTCTACACGCCCGAAATTAATAAATAAAGACAGCAGTAGGAATGAAATATGGCATTACTTTGCCTACAAAAGTAATGAGAAAGGTGAAGCAACAGACCTCAATGCACCACTCTACAAACGCTGCTTTAAATTTGCCACGGGAGGCAACACATCAAATCTGGCTAAGCACTTGTCACTTGCTCATCCTGACTTGTTCAAAGAGTTCAGAGATCGACAGGTGAGTCCATCATTCAACTGATTTAATTTAGACTTTTATTCACAACACTGATCAGCACACATAGCCTACATAAGAGCTTATCAGTTAAATATGATACGATAAACATGAAAGCTCAAATGTGCTTGTATGACACGCTAGAAACAATGAAGTTTAGGTCTCATCATTTTTGCACTTTCAAACAATCATATATTAATTGAATTTGAATGAATAAAGAGATTAGTGATATTAATTTTAGTATTAGTGATAGTAAAATGAATGGCATATTACTGCCGCTGTGGCGACCCCTAGAGGAATCAGCTGAGAGAGAAAGAGTAATAGTAGTAATATGAATGTTACTAATATGAATGTTAGAATAACACTTTACAATTAAAGAGCGTTGATGGTACATTAAATAAACCAGTGGGCAGCTCTGGCCCTCGAGATCCACTTTAATCAAGATCTTCAGGATTACTAGAAATATACAGGCATTTGAGTTCGATCAGGGTTCTAACAATTGTTCAAAAGAGCAAATCCAAATGAGTTAAAATCCACACTTATTTATTTAGTCATTTGTTTATACAGAACATTTGATACAGAATAAAACTGGCATGTTTACTAATTACTGAGACGAGTGATCTAGAACAAGCAACATGATAACAACACACACACACTTTTTTTTAATCTTTTTTTTTTTTTTTTTTTTACAGTTTATGGTTATGACAAATATAGTTTTCACAGATTTATAAACACAATACAATTTTTATAACGAAATCAACACATTGGAGGAATGCCCCAATAATGAGTTCCTGAGTTTTATATTTATAATGATATAGGCAAGCAATAAGAGTAAAGAGCAAGAGTGCTGTTCTTCCTGGAAAAGCATATTGCAAATCTGATATAGAAAAGTTTAATAAACAAGTTCGTATGAAGTAAATTACATTTCAGACATATTTTTTTGCTAAATGAAAAGTTTTAAACAAAGCCACATGAGAACAGTTGTTCATAATGAAAGAATCTCTGAATGAATGATTTGAATTAGGGCTGCACGATTGATCACAAGGAAACCGCACCTGATTTGGCAACGGCTGCAATTATTTTATGCACAGTTTTTCAGGGCAGAATCGGTAGTAAATGCTCCATCAGAACACCAGAGGGCGTCACACACTCACTCAAACACACACATGCACGCACACACACACACACACACACACACACACACACACACAAGAGGTTCATAAATGCTTCTCGTGTTTGGAAAGATGTTTGACGCGTGTTGCTTTTTCAAATGCACGTTATAAGTGACTCAAACTCACAGTGTTTACAGAGCCGTACATCAGTGACAAGCTGCGCATAAAAAAAAGAATCGCAGCTTTTGCGATTTCAAAATCGCAATAAGCCAAATCAGTTTAAATGTGATTTTATGTAAATTGCGATTAATCGTGCAGCCCTACTTTGAATGAATGGTTCAATGACTCACTAATTAACAGTGATTTGCCGCCACCTACTGGAGGATTTCCACTGCACTCTGGAGAACAAGGGTACGAACAACGTGCTAAAAACAGAAACGTTTTTCTTTGTACAGATGACAATGTTATCAAAATTATCCCTGTTCACACGGACCCGTAAAAAAAAAAAGACTAATAACATTGTATTACGCATGCCAGACAAGTAGTTGGCGATGTGACTTTGTGCACAGTCCCATAGTCTTCATTTACACACACATTATTTTACATTCTTATCACAAATGACATAATCTATCATGTTTTTTTTTTTGTTTTTTTTTGTTTTTTTTATTCTAAGGATGTTAATCTTGATAATACTGTATCATTACTTTGTCCTCTGGATAAATTTCATCTTCACAAAGCCAGAAACATTCACTATAATCCCAATCTTAAAATGTTCTCCTCTGATATAAAGTCACTTTTATTTCCTTTAAGAAAATGTCAAAACCTTTGAACACAAAGGGTTCGAAAAACAAATATCATCATTAAGTTTGTTGTAAGGAATCTTTCATTTAAAAAAGCCTATAGACTAAACACGCAATAGCCTACGCATGTGCATGATGTCACTGTTTTCACAGATTTGATAAGGGTCTCGGTTTCAAAAACTTGCAGTTTGAAACACGTTTTTAAAAGTTTGCGTTTTTCAGGCCCCACAAACGCCACTGTTGTGTAAATGAACACCCAAAACACACAAAAATTATTTCGTCAGGTTTGTTTTTGCCTGTAAAAATACCTCAATAATAGCCTTTTTTTTGTATCACAAATACATTCCATAATAAATTACAATAGCAAGAATCACTGTTCTGTCAAAAATGCAGGCCTACTGTAAGCTCTATCTATTAAAACAAGCGTTCTCAGGGAATGTTTATGATTGGTGGTGTTGATGATATTATTTCTTTATTCTATATACTATTTGTATATATTATCACCCGCCCCCCCCCACACACACCCTCACCCTCCGCCCCTCACCCAAACCCCCCCCCACACACACACACACACACACCCTCACCCCCACCCCACCTTCCTGCATCCCTGCAATTATATGACACATTTGAAGTCTATAAAAGAAGAACCAACTACAGTATTTTCAAACCATATGTTGACCGAAATAACAGTCTTTTTACTGTTTAATATCAGGTTGGAGTTTCTTCCTCTGCTACAGTGAACTGACTTTGGTCTTCAGCAGCTGAAACTGTGAAATACACACACACAAAAAAAAAACATTTTCAGCATTTAAACGGACATGTTTTATGTTATTATATTCTTTTCACTTTTTTTTATTTTAGAGAGAGAGATTTACATTTATTCATTTAGCTGACGCATTTATCCAAAGCAACTTACAATTGCTATATATGTCAGAGGTTGCACGCCTCTGGAGCAACTAGGGGTTAAGTGTCTGGCTCAGGGACACATTGGTGTCTCACAGTGGATTCGAACCCAGGTCTCTCACACCAAAGGCATGTGTCTTATCCACTGCGCCACACCACCCCAGGTGGAGACAGAGAGAGAGACAGAGAGAGAGAGTGTGAGTGAGTGAGTGTGTGTGTGTGAGAGTGAGTGAGTGAGTGAGTGTGTGTGTGTGTGTGTGTGTGTGTGTGTGTGTGTGTGTGTGTGTGTGTGTGTGTGTGTGTGTGTGTGTGTGTGTGTGTGTGTGTGTGTGTGTGTGTGTGTGTGTGTGTGTGTGTGTGTGTGTGTGTGTGTGTGTGTGTGTGTGTGTGTGTGTGAGTGAGTGAGTGAGTGAGTGAGTGAGTGAGTGAGTGAGTGAGTGAGTGAGTGTGTGTGTGTGTGTGTGTGTGTGTGTGTGTGTGTGTGTGTGTGTGTGTGTGTGTGTGTGTGTGTGTCAGACAGAAGTTTTACCTCTTGCTCTGTAACATTTGTAAAGCAGCACGACTGTCGCTAGCAGATACGGAGAAGCGGCCACAAGAAAACTGAGGATTTTGAGGACAGAAATCTGACCTGAACGTGACACTGAAAAACAGAAACACAAGAACATTATTGAGCAACAAAAGTTTTGTGAGTGAATATAAAAGCTTCCATCACCATTTCCCTTTCAGAGCTCTGTATTAAAGGAATAGTTCATTTAAAAATTCATATTCTGCTGAAATTTATTGACCCTCATTTTGTTCAAACCTGTTTGAATTTCTTTCTTGTGTGGAACAAAAAATATATTTTGAAGGATTCTTTCATTTTCATTGTATGGACAAAAATACAGATACATTTTTCCAAATAACTTATTTTATGTTCCACAGAAGAAAGTGATTCATTTTAATGTTTCAGGGGTGAGAAAATAAATCATTCTCTTCAGAACAAAAATGACACTGACCACATATGAGCACAATCAGATTCATTCCTTCCCGTTTAAATATATATATATATATATATATATATATATATATAATTAATGAAAAGTTGTGGGATGTTGTTTATAAGGTGTTGATTTCACTAAATCTCAGTATTGTCACAATCACCAGCTGAAGTGCCCTTGATAGCCACCAGAGGGCACTCAACCCCAGATCAATGACACTCTGTCATGGACTTCATTACCCATAATCCTCTGCCCGAACTCATCAGCACTCATTGTTTTCAGCTGTGTCTCATTAACCTTGTTAGGTCACCCTTTATAAGCCTGGTCAATTCAGTCATTCATTGTTAAGTGTTGCATGTGTCTTAACTGCATTTCTAAAAGTTTGTATCCTGATTCTCTGCTCGTTCAGTTGGATTTCTCTGTTCGCCTCAGCCCTTAACTCGGTTATTGTTTGCTTCTATATGACCTTTGCCTGTTGTGGATTACCCTTTCAATAAATATTAGTGGTGGTAAGATGAAGCCTCATGAAACATTGAAGCTTTTCAGCCCAGTGGTTCACTGAAGGGTTCATTTCTCGAGGCTTCATTTGCTCACACCACCTGGTGGTCAAAGAGTGTAAAACAAGCAGATCCATTACAGATGACCAGGCCTGACAAAAAGTTGCAAAACGGATGGAAATGGTGGTGCGTTGAACACCCTGTTCTGATGACGCAAGACTTGCTTCTACGGCAGCTGAGAAGGACATTCTTTGTGTTCTTTTTGAAGAACTTTCGGTGCCTGATGAAGTCGGTATAAGTATGTGTTTAATACTGCAAAATACACTCAATGTTACAGTCACTGCCCTTGATGTCCACAATAAAAGAGAACATCCCAATCAATTGAAGGGATTTGTGGAAACTGTGATCCAACATTTGCCTCGCATTTCAGGATGAAAAGACAAACATGTCTTCTAATATCTTCAACTGTTGCGTATACCGAGCTGCAGGACACATTTGTAAGCGACTTTACTTGGACCCATTGTGCGAGCTGTCTAGCGTGTGGTTTATATACATGTTGCTGAGTATTAGGCTGACATTTTTGACAAACCCACCTTACAAGAGTAAACGTATCTCAAACCCCGTTGCACACCGAAACATGTCGTTCAACCCGGAAACTGTAGGAAAACATTGCGCACCGGTTTGAGCTTGAACAGTGTGATCTGTGATCAAGGCCGGAATTAGCATTGAGCTTGACTGGTCTCTGCTGTTACCTGTTTTTTTATGTTTGATTTGTACAGTTATATGCCAGTCAGAAATTATTAGCTCCACTGTCGAGCCAGTACGAGCGAGGGCTATAAACGGGCCAGCCGGGGCTAATCGTTTCCGACTGTGATCTTAGAGGCCATAATCAAACTGCATAAACTGGTATTTATAATAATTTTACATATAACGACTATTTAATATTACATCTAAACTTTGACTATGCTAGGCATGTTGCATATTAACATGTTCCATGAAACTCAAGCATAATGATGTTCTAGCTGAGGTCATTTGTATGTGAGTTTGTCCTGCCCTGTCTGTGATACACTGTATTTTGTGCCAGTTAAGGCTTAGAAATAAAATCCACATAGACTAATCTATTTATATGAATATAATGTGTATTTTCTGGTGGTGTATAATGATTGTATAACATAACTGTGTAAAAACCGTATTGGCTTGACATAAATTGGGCTATAAAATGTGTGTGAATCAATTATTTGGTCATAATATGCATAAGGGGTGTAAAGATCACCCATTGGCCCAACGGCCTGGGCAAAGGAATAATGTGTGTATGTCTTTTCAGCGCTCCATTTAAGTTCACTTAATTTATTGGAATTTAGTTTCAATATTACTTTAGTTCTGCGCTTAATCTGACTCCAATTTCAAATGATAATCAAATTTAGATTGTGTTTCTGATTAGAAAATAGTCATAAATATTGGTTATGAATTAATTTAGATCTTTGATTATTCTGAGTATCCCATACTTTCAATTATTCATTCATTAAGGGACCCGATGCCGCACAGAGTCACACGCCCCGGGTTTACGTGGATCTCACGGACACAGCCTCGCCAGTCTGATCTTGGTCAGAGGGTGCAGGGTTTGCTAATACCTCTTAAGTCGGTTGTCTACTGCTCACGCATACAAAAAAAGTATAGTTTATTTAGCCACTTCCGTACAACTTGCCAAGTCAGTGATGGACAGATATCAAAAGGTCTTCAGATGACGTGCCCACTGCTCCGTTCATATGTGCCTTTAGTTTGACCTATCCTGGACACAAAGCTGCGGTAGCGCCAGCCTCCTCATAATCTACTAAGATAATGAGTTCAGAAAACTTCAGAATAAATCAAGATGTAACATTTATTTGTCAGGTAAAAATGTATTGTGCCAATTACACAAGTAAATGATTAAAAGCCAATTCAGAAATAATAAATACATGACATCATTTACTCAAAGATGACTCTAAAAGTAAGCAATGCATTCCTGACAGAGACACAGTGGTGTGTGTGTGAGTGCTTTCCAATGGAAAACACTGAAACAGCACTGTATGGGGATCGTTCCTGGTTACAGGCTTCCCCCAGACTGCTCTGTCACCTACCCTTAAATACCCAGACCAGAACAAAAGGGTTGTACCAATATTTCTGTTCCCCAGGGGGTAGCATCTGGTTTCAGGAGATATCTTGAAGAGACATCACCCAAAAAGAACAGTATTCTCTTAAGTTCTCAATCTTTCTCATTAAACCAATGACTGCAATGAAATTAAGACCATTTTACCAATCACACTGAGGCACTTAAAATGATACCAAACATGAAAAAGAAAAACAATAGATTCACAAGATACATCATATGTGTTATATAGACATTCTTAGTGAACTTTTGGTGACTTGACTCAGGGGGAGAGGAAGGGTGGAGGGAGAGGGGGATGCAGAGATAAGGAAGAAGAAATGTTTGGACAGGACAATGTCCTGCGCTCTGTCTTTGCTATCTTCTGTCCAGGGTGCGTTTTATGGCTTTATTGCAGGGTGAGTTTGGTCTTAGCAGGAAAATCAGTTCTTACAGGCAGTGTTGTGCGTGAACGAGTTCAAAAGAACGCGTTCATTGAACACGCTCATTTTTTCGTGAACGTTGAACTGAACGCAACACATTTTTTAATAAAGAACTTGAACGTGAATTAGTTCACATTATGTGTCATGAACGGCAGACATCACTGTAAATGAACGTTGGAATTTGTTTTCCATTGAAAACTGAGTGACATCTGTTTTCTCTTTTGAAACGCAACGAGAGAAAGTTCCTCCCTCCTGTATTCTCGCTGGTGCCGCTTAAATCATGTATCACCAGACAGAAATGGTTTTGACATTGTGTGCGCAATGCATTGCGGGCAACGTAGTGTCCGGCTGAGAATAGTTGAATAGCATACTGGCTTCCGCACAACGTTACCCGTGATGAATTGCAGCAGAGCGGGGTAGGCATAGCAACGCCGCGTAGCAGGCAACGACGAGAGCGCGGAGGGCTAGAGGAGCGAGAGAGAGAGAGACAGACCAAAGACGAGAGTGAGAGAAAGCGCTGCAATTTAAAAACAAATGGCTAGTGGAAGTGATGGCACGGAGACGGACACCGATTCTCCTTATGAACATTTAAAACAATTTTACACTCTTGCAAACCAAGACCCCGACGGCAAAAATCTTACCTTTCTGTGTAAGATATGTCCACCTGCGCAGCAAAAACAAGTTAGGACATCAACAACGTCCTTCTCGAATTTGAAACGGCACATTGAGTTAAAACATCCATCCAGTGTAAATGCATATATGCACGCCCTCGAGGGTCATAAGGGAGGAAAGGGAAAAAAGACCCCCTGCCAACCCCAAACGCAAATGACACTGCCAGCAGCCTTCAAGAGGTCCGTGGTGGTCTCACAGGAGCAGGTAGATAAACTGACTATCGACTACATTGTGGAAGATTTACAACCTCTAAGCAAAGTTGAGAAACCCTCGTTCATCAGACTAGTGACAGGTTTGCAACCAACCAGACATGTGCCTTCAAGAAAGCAAGTGCAGGGACTACTGAATAGAGAATTTAAGGAGGTTATCAATAAATTAAAAAGTGAACTTGCCGAGCTTGATTTTGTTTGCACAACAGCTGATTGCTGGTCAGCTGTCAACAAGGGATTCATGGGCATTACAGTTCATTGGCTTGACAAACATGATCCATCACTCAGGAAATCAGCTGCACTTGCATGCCGTCGTGTCAGGGGGTCACACACATATGATGTACTGGCAAAAGTACTGGCAGAGGTGTACAAGGAATTTAAAATCCAGAACAAAATTGTGTGCACAGTGACAGACAATGCCTCAAATTTTGTTAAGGCATTTAACTGTTTTGGAGAGGGTGTTGCTATTACAGCTGCGGCTGCAGCTGCTGATGAAACAGTGGAAGAGGCTTCTGTCCAGGCAATTGACAGTTTGGATGATGGTGATGGTGATGATGATGATGATGATGGGCTTGAGCCAGCACCCCTCTCAGCGTTAGAGGATCCCTGCCTCCCCCCTCACAGAAGGTGCATGGCCCACACCTTAAATCTTGTTGCTGCCGACACAAAGAATGTAACTGACAGGCAGTACAACACACTGGCGAGGCCTGTGTTTTCCAAAGCATGCGCTCTGTGGAACAGAGTTAAACGGAGCTCAAAAGCCTCAGATTTGGTTGAGGAAAAGCTAAAGATTGGCTTTGTCACTCCAAATAACACACGATGGAACTCAATGTTCCTCTCCATGCAGCGCCTGAGTCACATAGCCACATTGACTCCACAGGCCAGCGACCTGATAGCGCCAGGTGATCCAGCTCCTGAATATGACAGGCTGCTTCTGCACAACGTCTGTGATGAGTTCGGCCTTCGGCGGTTTTCCCCACAGGAGATTGATTTCATCCATAACTTTGTGAGTGTGATGCATCCCTTAGCCGCTGCACTAAACATTCTTCAAGGGGAGAAAAACACATTCCTTGGGTACCTGGTGCCTACAATTGTGCAGCTGAGAGGGTTGAGACTTGAGAGGGCTGCTGGATGAGAGCTCAAAGCCTACAGCTACAGAAGGTCTGGCTGCATGTCGTCCTCTCATCCAAACCATGATTCAGGCAATCTGCAAAAGATTGGATGACAGGCTTGAAGAAAAAGAGAACATCCTGGCAGCTGTGCTACTCCCAATGTTCAAGTTGGACTGGGTGTCGGATGACATTCAGCGCTTGCAGTACAGAGTGATGCTGAAGCAAGAAGTGCAATCTATCTCTGTGGTGGAGTCTGAACAAGCGCAAACCTCTGCAACAGAGAGAAAAAGCAGTGCTTCCTCCTTTTTTAAATTCAGTCGAAGCCCAGTAACAGTCACCAAGTCCGAGGTGGACATGTACCTGGATGCCCCAACTGCTGACAACTTCAATGAGTACACAGTCCTACCCAAGCTGAAAAAGCTGTTTGTGAAGTACAACACAGCAATCCCGTCAAGTGCTCCAGTGGAGAGGCTGTTCAGCACTGGTGGCCAGATATTTAGGCCCAGGAGAAACCGATTGGGAGATGCCAACTTCGAAAAACAGTTGGTGTTGAATGCAAACAAAAAACTCTTTGGACTGACCTGAGGGGAGAAAGAAGTATCCAGGGGGTGGGGTTCAGTTTTCAGTTCGCACTAGTGTAACCATGTTCCTGTAGATCATGTCCCCAGCACTGAATTGAAAAGGTCACCAACTACTGTATGAAAGTTGAAGTTACCTACCTAAAGTTGCATAAAGTTCCATCTTACACAAAGTTACATCTTAAAAATCACTGTATCAACCATAAAGATACGCAGTTTCCTTAAAAATAAAGTTTTTTGTGCCTTTGAGTTTTGCCTTCATTACCTTCATTCAAGAGTTTTGCTCATTTCATACACACACATATGTATATATAATATCATATATATCAAATAATATATACATATTTCATATTATATATTCTTTTTTTAATTAAATGCTGGTAGATTTCATTGCACTAAGTATAGAACTGGTCTACCTTGTCTGTACTGCTGCAAGTTTCATCACCTGGTAAGAAACCCACAATTGCAGTGTCATGAGCAAATGTCTACAATGAGCAGCTTCAAAGAACGTATAGTGATTTCTAGCTCGTAGTGTGAAAAAAAGTATTTATTTGAATATCTCACGAAAAAAGTAAAATGAACTGAACTTTGAACTAGTTCAGAATTAAAATTGTGAACTTTGAACGTGAACTGTTCACTTTGAGCATGTATGAACTGAACTTGAACTAGTTCAGAAAAGCTGTGAACTGGCACAACACTGCTTACAGGGGCAATATTATTATTCTAAAACTGGAAAGTGGCTGGGTTTAAACCATGAGTTTATATATATGTCGAAATTTTGCACCAAGATTGGAACCGCTTCCTGAACCAGTCATCAATGACGTCATTGGTCTAAAGCCATACAAGCCTCGATACGAGCTTCACTGAAAGCTTCCGGGATTTCTCGACACACACTCCGAAGCCTCGGCACAGAACGTAACATCACTAATAAATACTGTGTTTGGATCCTCAACCTTCGTGTCTCCGACCAGTAGGCTACATGACAAGTTTATTTTGCATGTGATTTGATGGTTATGCTTTCGTTTATGTGAAACAATAAACACAGATGTCAATAACTGATTTTGATCCAGCAGAAATATGAGCCAGAGACTATAATATATAATAGTATATAATAATGGTGTGGCGTTTCTCATTAAATCATCTCACCGTTCAAGACTCCAGTGACTGAGATCCAGCTGTGGAGTGACTGTCCTCTCTCTGTTTTACAGTAGTAGAAACCCTCATGTGACTTTGAGACAGTAGTGATGCTCATCTCTCCTGTCGTCTGATTCTGGATCAGTGATCCGTCTTTATAGAAATCAGCGCTGAGGATCGGGGAGTTTGTAGATCGATGTAAACAGTGTAGAGTCAGAGTCTCTCCCTCAATCACAGGATCAACAGAACTCTCCAGAATCACCTCACCGTCTACAAACACAAGAAATACATCAACAGATGTTAGTGACGATACAGGCTATATTAATCAGAGCCATACTTCAATTATTAATACGATCTGGAGGGTCAAAATGTCCACTACCTTTAATCTGAGAAACTGATACTTTTATTCAGCAAGGATTCATTATCAAATGTGATGCATTGATCAAAAAATACATTTATAATGTTACAAAAATTTTATATTTCAAATAAATGGTGTTTTTCAAACTTTCTATTCATCTGTGGTGATGCGCTCCATCATGATAATGATTAGGGGCGGATCGGGTATGCGCGGCGAATATAAAAGAGGGACGGAATGGCGCCTAAGCGAGCGCGTCATTCTCGTTCTGGAAGTGACGTCATCCTGGCACGCAGTGTTTACGTTCGGGAGGTAAGAAATGTTGGTAGCTGCTTAATTCTGAATGTGCGTTAGAAAAGATCATTTAAGACTCGTTCAATTCACAGTGCGACTGAGGAGGACTGTAAATTCATTGATAACGTATCCGTTACGGCAAGCCTGTAATTTGCACCCTATTGAGTGCACGGAGCGGTGTGATTCGCCATTTACTGGTGAGTCATACTCATTATCAGGTTCACAAGACCTTAAATGCGCAAATTATAAACGATGTGATATATTGTTTTTTTTTAGTGATTTGATCCTATAATCCGCACCCTATTGAGTGCACTGAGCGTTGTGATTCACTATTTACCGGTAAGTCATACTCAGGTCAACGTTAAGTTTATGAGATTATAAATGTGTAAATTACAATTATCGTGTGTTCTGTTTTTTTAGTAATACAGGGGTGGTGTTACAGCAGGCTTGGTGGGAGTAGCTGGGCTTAGTAACGACCGATTGGATTGTGTTTCCCCCTTGCCAGAAACTCCTCGACCATTTCTCAGTGACTAGTTCTGGAACAGCGTATTTGTTGTGATCATCTGACTAATACTTTCTCTTATCTTTCATCCGTCTTGAGACGGCCGGAACGATAGCGCATTGTCGGCCGTGGTGACGCTTCCAAACCTAGCAAATTCAGTGCTGATCTTTGGGCTGGAGTACAGCGGCGAATAACTGGGTTGTCATTTCTACTTGCTCTTTTAGCAGAAACATTGTCATTTCTACTTGCTCTTTTAGCAGAAACATTGTCATTTCTACTTGCTCTTTTAGCAGAAACATTGTCATTTCTACTTGCTCTTTTAGCAGAAACATTGTCATTTCTACTTGCTCTTTTAGCAGAAACATTGTCATTTAAAGTATTTACGTTTGTGAAATTGTTATTGTGTGTTTTGTTTAATGTCTTACATGTATTTCTAAATCCGACCTGAGAAGGGTACACTTTTAAAATGTTGTAATCATCAGGCGACGCAGTGTTGGAAAGCTATTAATGAGCGTTGGCCAGTGAGTGGTTGCTTTTATTTTCTTTGTAAACAATTGATTCCATCTGTCCACATGTGACTCCGTCCAGGGTTTAACCAAAAGACTATTACGTGGAGCGTGCGTGTGTGCGTGTGTGTGTGTGTGTGTGTGTGTGGTTGCTTATGTCTCAATTTGCCCTCTTTTCCCTTTATCCAGAGTTGGGGTGTCAGCTCAACGCCCACGTCCTCCGGTGTGGTGGTGGTGTTTACCGCTTGCAGTGTTCACAGAGGGTGATTGGGTGCTGTGTGGTGAGAGTGCTAATAGTTGCAGTGTTCACTGGTCAGGCGAACTGAATCCCCAATTCTGAAATGGATAAGTGCTATGGTTGACATATTTACTCTAATGTGTGTTTGTATTATGTCTTTTGGTATCTTTCTTATGTGTATTTAATAAACGATTTGTAACGTTTCCTTGTCTGTTATCTGACCCAGTCACCACGTATCTGTGTGCTTGCACTTGATGTACAACTGGGTCCCCGGCCCATTTTCCGGGGTGGCGTAGTCTATTTTGTGCCATAATTGGTATTGTATTGCGCTTAAAGGAGCAAACTGCCACACATCAAAGAAAAGAAAATGTTTTCCACAAAAATATGAAGCAGCACAACTGTTTTCAACATTGATAACAATCAGAAATGTTTCTTGAGCATCAAATCATCATGGCTGCGTTCAGCCCCGACAAAACGTTGCACAACGTTTTTTAAACAGAAACGGTGATGCGTTGAACACACTAGCCGTTTCTCAATACCAAGTACGCAAAGCTCGGACTTGAGTCCTTGGTAGTTCGGACTTGACAAGTTCGACTCCGGAGAACGAACTCCCTAGGACGGGAGGACGCAAGTCCGATAATTCTGCAAATGGAACAGCGGCGTACTTGATAGCGTCACTCAGCTCGCTCTATCTCTTTATGTATATCTAGGCTACAAATAAAACAAAATATGTTATAAACCACCACTCTGCCTCTTTTCATTTTCATTTAAAAAAATCTTAAACACAATGGCCACACAAATGTGGTTCAGGCCAATTGATTATCTTCACTGCATATTTATAACACGAAATATAAAGCACAACCCTGACTCTTTTTGTTTTCATTTTAAAAATATGATCAATAAAAAACATTATAATATTGGTCATTAAAACTAACATTTAGCAAACAGAGACAGGGTTGTTGTGGGGTGGGGTGGGGTGGGGTGGGGTGGGGTGGGGTGGGGTGGGGTGCTGTGGCGCAATGGATAAGACAAATGCCTTTGGTGTGAGAGACCCGGGTTCGAATCCACTGTGAGACACCAATGTGTCCCTGAGCAAGACTCTGAACCCCTAGTTGCTCCAGAGGCGTGCGACCACTGACATATATAGCAATTGTAAGTCGCTTTGGATAAAAGCGTCAGCTAAATGTTGTGTCATTTTATTTTATTATATATACATACAGTGAAGAGAATGTAGGCAATATATTATTAAAATAAAATAAAAATATTTTATGTTTTAAATATATAAAATAAAATGACATAACCTTTTTTGTTAAATGTCAGTTTTAATGATCAATAATAGCCATTATAAAAGTATAAGTAGCCTAAAAGGTATAAGAAGCTATACAATAATAAAGCAAACGATTCAGTCAAACATAAGTCAGCTCTCTAGGCTACAACGTTAAAGTTAAATAGACTAAATATATAAAGCTATGAAACTTCACTTTGCCCTCAGCTTAACGTTTTGCCAGGGAACAAATTATAAATTAATGAGACAAATAAAATAAATAAATAAATAAATAAATAAATCGTCCGTTAGATATACAAAAGACGATTTATATCTCATGTTAAACCACTAGACTAGAGACATCCGAGCCAGCGGCAAACGTTAGCAGCACTAGCCGAGGAAAGGCTGTTCTCGCGGGGTAGCCTACATGAGCGCCGAACGTCCGATTGCCTGGTTCTCACAACTCCGAAAACGTCAGATCAAATTTTCAAATAGGCGCTATCTTTATAAATAAACCAAAGATTTGAGCTTTAAACAACTACATTCTCGCCTGAAATACTCTTAATACTGACACAATTACAGCAGTATTTTTAAATTACGCGGGGTTTCTCCTCTGCTATTGACGCTTGCTGGTTGGTGTGAGATGCATTCTGGGATACCTGGCTGTCTCAAGTCCGCACAAGTCACCTCTCAATGCATCCTCGGTAAAAGGGGCGGATCAAGAACACATCCGGGGATCTGAACTGGACTTGGCTAGATGTGAACTTTGAATTGGAACAGTACTTGGGCAGCGACTGATGACGTTTCACAAGTCCACAAGAACACAAGTACAGACAAGAACGCATATTGAGAAACGGCTTCTGTTCTGATTCTAGTTGCAACTATGGCAGCTGAGAAGGCCATTCTTTGTGTTCTTTGTGAAGAATTTTCGGAGCCTGATGAAGTCGGTATAAATACGTGTTTAATATTACAAAATATGCCCGATGTTACAGTCACTGCACTTGCCGCCCAGAACAAAAGAGAACATCCCAATCGAGTGAAGGGATTGCTGAAACTGAAGCACACATCTTACCTAATTCAGACTAAAACACATCTATTTAGCTTCACATACTGACTTTATTTGTAGTTCATACTGTTTTAATACCCTGTATTTTCTTTCTCATTTTAAGGAAAAACACTTAATTACAATTGTTTATTTCTATACCAAATGTCATACACTTGCATTGAAGCTAAAAATATAAACAACTACATCATTATGTTGATATCCTATATTTTTACAATAAAACTTACGACAAACATGTCTTCTAATATCCTCAGTTGTTGCGTATACCGAGCTGCATCAAACACATTTGTAAATGACTTTCCTTGAACCCATTGTGCGAGTTCACTTTAATACTGCGTGCTTTATATACATGTTGCTGCTGATTGGACTGCACTTCTGACACACCCACCAAACAAGAGAAAACGTATCTCAAACCCAGTTGCACACCGGTGCACGCCGTTTCCAGGAAACATGACGTTCAACCCGGAAATCGTAGCAAAACGTCGCGCACCGTTTTCAACTTGAACATGCCCCAGATTAGAATGATTTCTGAAGGATCATGTGTAAAAGTTTTTCTTTATCCATTTGTCAATCGAGTTAAAAATTGCCATTGGACAGTACACACGTGGGAGCAACCAATCAGCTTTCGCCAAACCATCTCCCACTTGTAAATGTAACATGCACTGTCATTGGACAGTTAGAGAAATTATACGTCATTACAGCGGGAGTTTGAAGACGGGTTCGAGTGACGCAAAAATTTCAGGTGAATCTGAACGTGTTTGGAGAGGGATTGTGGATGATTTGTGAGCTTTAGCTGATTTCTGCGGAAAAAAGAAAGTCATTCACGGAGTGTGATTTAACGACTGAATTGATTGACTGAGGTGTTGTTCAAGAATGCCTGGAAGCAGTGGCGGTTTCTTCATTTGGGCGACTGGGCGGTGCCACTAAAGTGTGAAAGGGACTTTTTCAGTCACATTCGCATTCAACCACAGAGTTACACTAGCCATCACTGTTGTTCTTGCCTCTGGATATAGTCCAATCAGCGTCAAGTCGCGTTCTGTGATTACCGCCTCTTTTTGATACTCCACAGTATCTTCTTTACTGTAAGTTTTGATCAATATAAGGCAACCTTGTTGAATAAAAGTATGAATTTCTTTTAAAAAACAACAACAGCAACAGCAACAAAAAACTAAACTCTTACTGAGCCCAAACATTTGAACGGTAGTGAATAATGTTACAATATACACTCACCTAAAGGATTATTAGGAACACCATACTAATACCGTGTTTGACCCCCTTTCGCCTTCAGAACTACCTTAATTCTACGTGGCATTGATTCAACAAGGTGCTGAAAGCATTCTTTAGAAATGTTGGCCCATATTGATAGGATAGCATCTTGCAGTTGATGGAGATTTGTGGGATGCACATCCAGGGCACGGATCTCCCGTTCCACCACATCCCAAAGATGCTCTATTGGGTTGAGATCTGGTGACTGTGGGGGCCATTTTAGTACAGTGAACTCATTGTCATGTTCAAGAAACCAATTTGAAATGATTCGAGCTTTGTGACATGGTGCATTATCCTGCTGGAAGTAGCCATCAGAGAATGGGTACATGGTGGTCATAAAGGGATGGACATGGTCAGAAACAATGCTCAGGTAGCCGTGGCATTTAAACGATGCCCAATTGGCACTAAGGGGCCTTAAGTGTGCCAAGAAAACATCCCCCACACCATTACACCACCACCACCAGCCTGCACAGTGGTAACAAGGCATGATGGATCCATGTTCTCATTCTGTTTACGCCAAATTCTGACTCTACCATCTGAATGTCTCAACAGAAATTGAGACTCATCAGACCAGGCAACATTTTTCCAGTCTTCAACTGTCCAATTTTGGTGAGCTCGTGCAAATTCGTAGCCTCTTTTTCCTATTTGTAGTGGAGATGAGTGGTACCCGGTGGGGTCTTCTGCTGTTGTAGCCCATCCGCCTCAAGGTTGTGCGTGTTGTGGCTTCACAAATGCTTTGCTGCATACCTCGGTTGTAACGAGTGGTTATTTCAGTCCAAGTTGCTCTTCTATCAGCTTGAATCAGTCGGCCCATTCTCCTTTAACCTCTAGCATCAACAAGGCATTTTTGCCCACAGGACTGCCGCATACTGGATGTTTTCCCCTTTTCACACCATTCTTTGTAAACCCTAGAAATGGTTGTGCGTGAAAATCCCAGTAACTGAGCAGATTGTGAAATACTCAGACCGGCCCGTCTGGCACCAACAACCATGCCACGCTCAAAATTGCTTAAATCACCTTTCTTTCCCATTCTGACATTCAGTTTGGAGTTCAGGAGATTGTCTTGACCAGGACCACACCCCTAAATGCATTGAAGCAACTGCCATGTGATTAGTTGATTAGATAATTGCATTAATGAGAAATTGAACAGGTGTTCCTAATAATCCTTTAGGTGAGTGTATTTCTATTTCAGATAAATGCTGTTCTTTTGAACATTCTATTCATCAACGAACCCTGAAAAAAATGGTATACAACTGTTTTCAACATTCATAATAAGACATTTCTGAAGGATCATGTGAAACTGAAGACTGGAGTAATCATTTACATCACAGGAATAAATTGCATTTTAAAAATATATCCAAAGAGAAGTCTAGAAAAAGTCCAAGAAATATAAATGCAAACTTGCTCATCAGAAATTGTATCCACGGCTGGATCAATTCGTTATTAAAAGTAAGTCCCGCTCTCTTATTCTGAGGGAAATGCGATCTCTACGTCACTATCCAGGACCAGTTGAAGAGCTTCCTCACCAGTGTAGCGTGTCATCTTCCAAATGCGCAGGAAAGTGAATGAAACTTATAATGAAACTTAATGATCTTTAAGGCATTGTTCTTCACGCTCAGAGGGTTAACTCTATTGGCCTGTGACTACAGTATGTGCGCCTGAGCCGAAAGCTCAAATATATCCAATTAAAACGTGAATTATGTGTGGCTTTAACAAATGCTAACACGTTGCAGGCTAATAGAGATGAGAAACGAAACCCCCCATAACCAACTGAGCAAATAGTATGATGATTTAACATCGTTTGATAATCGACATAGTCAAATCCTCTATATACTATATATGTGGAGTCATTTGGACTATGGATGAATAATGGACATGACTGTATTCAGCTGAACCGAGCCTGAAACACACACAAGTATATGAAAACATCAGCCTTGAAAAGTGTTGTTGGAAGTTGGTAAATAAAGTAATAAAGCTATACATTTTCTCATGAACATTTACTCATGTCCACTATAGTCGCAGTAACCTTAGGTAAAGGCTTGCTGCTACATTTCTTAATACGCATCTCTGCTGCTGTATGCTAGTATTTTACTCCTGCATCAAATGAAAGACTGTAAAACACTTTTCTTAAACATATAAGGCATTGTTTGATTTTTCGTAGAATAAGCAACGGTTAATATTTAAATATGAATGCCCATCCTGGTTCTGGAACCCAGGGAATTTCCCAGAATTCAGTGATGTTGCTTAATGAAGATGCAGTGTCTCACCAAGAGAATAGAAATGTACCGCAAACATTTAGATTTACGAGACATTATTTTACGATATTTGGAATAGAACTCAAATATTTGAACTGAAATTCTATTATATCAGGGCTTGAAAATGTCACAATCTCTGGTGGCCCTTCGGGCAGTTACTCTTCAGATTTTGGTAGCCCGAACTGAATTTTACTAGCCCAAATAAAAAGACAATTTCTAATGTAGAAAATTGGTTAGGAGTAAAAACATCAATCAAAAACTTTCAAAACACAAATATAAACAATCGGATATAAAATAATAAAATCAGAATCATCAATACAAATATGCATCTGGTTCTAACTGAACTGAAATGTGTGTGAACAGTCTGTGTCAGTTTCTGAATCGGAGATATCAACAGAAGAGAAAATGCCACTCGATGTTGAGGGCATAGCGTCTCCATCAGCTTCTCCTCCTGTGCATCAGTCTCCACTTCTCTGCTCTTTTCTCTTGCTGGGGTTTTATGTTTCAGGTGTCTTGAACATATTCCATAAAACATCCAGGAACTAACTGCCTTGTCAGGGCAAAAAGATTAAACCTTTTACCCATTCAAAAACCAAACCATTTTCATTAGGATCATAGAGAAACATAATTGTTTGAACTTTGACAATTTCAGACTTTGTTTTCAAGTTTGTGTATGGATTATAAAATCTTAAATGGCCTGACTCCTCCTGTATTATGTGACTTTGTTCAATTTCGCTCTGAAAATGATGTGAGATCTACCAGATTATCATCCATGAGTGAGTGAGTGAGTGACTGACTTTTTGTGGCCCTGATAGTATGTGTATGTTTTTATTGTATGTGAACACACAGGTATTGTCTGTGTAATTTTATGTTAGTGTTGACCTATCTGGGGAAAATTTGCCTTTGGCTAAATCCGGTACAATGCATGAAATGGAAATATTTATGTTAAATATTGTACATGGTCGCTTTATAAATAAATAAATAAAACAAATTTATGGAGAGTTGAATGAGATCATTCATTGTTTCAGACTAGAGAATTACAATATGATGTTTTCACTCGGTTCATGCAGGAAAATCCTCTCTCACAGATGGCTGTCGACGGACTTAATTTCACCAACAACAAGATATGAGAGAGGTGTTCTGGATTCTCAGTGAGGAGTTCTTTGTACAAGCAATCTAGTTTGCAACCCCGGTGCTCTGAAAGCCACAAAGATCACAATGTTCTCCACTGCACACGCAATCTCTGTCACTTAGCAACAATAAATTAAGTGAGAACGGCACTGCTTTATAAGGGGTGGAAGCACCAGTTCTCTTCACCAAACGTCAGAACTTGCAGTTGGATGGAGAAATAATGACTCTTTGAAGCTTTGACACTTTTCTCTGATTGTTCTGGTACAAGATTCTAAGCATCAGGAGTTTTGAAAACAGTGTCGCCTTGTGGCAGATCAGATCTATAGCAGCCATAAAGCAGAGCGCTGTTGTTTTAAAGCCTGACAACGCTAAAAGTGTTAAATTACTGATGTAATAATTCACATATTGAAGTGTAGCAATAAATAATAATAGTAATAATAATAGTAATAATACCAGACTTTGAGGCAATTAAATGGTGCTCTAATTATTTTATGCTGTTTATATAGCAGAATTTATGATGGTCAAGTCACCTTTATTTATGTAGCGCTTTTTACAATACAGATTTTATCAGCTTTAGTAGTAGTAGTAGCCTTTATTTTCACTTAGTCACAAGTACCAGCGAAATTAGCCATCAACCTGTCCATACAAACATACATACAATATGACAAGGGGGTAGACAGGACAGATATGATTGCATATCTGTATATATATGTAAGAGTTTGTGTATGTGAAGGCCTGGAGAGTCGCTACGCCTGGCATCATAATCTAGATGCCTCAGTCCGCAGGATTGTCATAGCGATACACAGCAAGTTGCCATGGAGACAACCTTGATCAGGTCCCAGACAGAGTCAACAATCAGCAGGTGTCAGTGGGGAGTGGGGGAAGGAACGCAAGAGCGGCTCTTCCGGGGGAGTTGTTGTTCCAACAGCGGCCTTGGCCAAGGCCAGTGCTGGTTGAGGGGGGCCGAAAGCAGATAAGATTGGGATTGTTTGGTCTTGGGGCGAATAGCCGCATTCCAATTTACACGGCTATTCTCCTGGTCCATTTTGGTCTCCGAAACGATCCATTTGCCTTTGCAAAGCTGTGAGCTTCTCCATGATGTTATCCATATTGTGGTTCATAGACCCAGTCTGAGTGCTGGCAGCTCTGCCCACTGCTTCAATCATGACGGGCAGCCTTGTGGGGCTTTGGACAGCTGTCAACGTCTTCTTAATTCCTCGATAAACCAGGGCAATGCCTAATCCAATCAGCAGAAGACCTGTTATCATGGTTCCGAATAGGTAGATATCTTCAATGTCCTCCACGGAAAGAGCCGCCAGACACACGACCCGCCACCTCTCCCACGCGTCCATCGTGTAGCCAGCTGCGAATGTTCCGGCAGGGCAGTCAGGTTCCCCCGAACCCAAGCTTCTCGTCGAGAAGATGGTGTCAATTGCGTTGAGAGACCAGTTGATCAAATCCATAATTTCTTACAGTGATAGTGTGTTTGCACATGGATTCAAACATTCTGACACGCTAAGTAAAGCATTCATGTGAAAGTGGAGCTTAAATTTTTATTGATCATGCGTTTCTCTTAAAGGTCCCGTATTATGCCTCTTTTCACAAGATGTAAAATAAGTCTCTGATGTCCCCAGAGTGTGTATGTGAAGTTTTAGCTCAAGATACCCAACAGATCATTTTTTTACAGCATGTTTAAATTGTCATTTTTTGGGGCTCAGAAAAACACGCTGTTTTAGTGTGTGCCCTTTAAATGCAAATAAGCTGCTGCTGCACGGCACAGGGGGCGGAGCTTCATGAGCTTGCACTCAGTCTCTCAGGACAATTTCATCTCACGGAATGATGATAATATCAGAAACTCTCAGTAACGGCGTTCATTTCGAGTCGGACAATAATGCCTACAGAGTCAGAGTGCTGAATAGAGATGGAACAGGTATAGTTTAGTAGTTTAATTACGGTTATAATGTATTTGTCATCTGCTTGTATGTATCCACTATTAATAGCCTACAAGTCTGCTGTTTCGGACCAGGTCCGAATGATGATCAAACATATACTGATGAGTTTAAAAGTTTATTGTACATCACACAAAAGATGAAGCGTCAGTTTTACTTCAGAAAATCACCGTAAGAGCTGAGTAAACACAGTAAGTTATAAGAAGTGCGCAAGTACATAAACGCATTTCGGTAGAGTTGAGGGAGCATTTTCTTTAAAAACAAAATAATTCCACCTTGTCTTGGCTGCCTCAGATTTCGGGAGTAAATAGAGAGTGCTATGTGGATTAATACATCCAGCCACACAACACCTACAACTCTTGGGAGACATTCTCGTCAGTGCAGCAGCTGTGAGCTCGATCAGGGCGGGTCTATGTTGAAACGGCAGTGTCTGTCAACACTCGTGGGCGTGGCCTGTGCTTAGTGACGTCACTAAAACAGCATTCTGAAAACAGATCGTTGGGAGACACTGCTGATGATTAATGGGGATTAATAAAAAAGGAGTGAGTGGATTTTTATCACTATTGGCTGGTTGTGTACACACACTGTCAACACACATTTATGTCCAAACAGCATACAAAAGTGAATTTTGCATAATAGGGGACCTTTAAAGGAGTCATAACCTAGTATTACATTGGATACCTACTGCTGTATTATAGTCTTTCAGGCCCTTCTAAAAAAGAAAAGTGGAAAAAAAATAAACACAGACCTACTTTTACCCTTATTTCTGAAGGCATTATTGTCTCGCGAGATCAATGCGATGTTTTGGCTGTCGTGGACGCTCATTTTAATAATGCAAATGAGGGGCGCGTTGATTGGTTGAAGGAAGGAGGGGGGTTGACACGCAGGTAACTTCAGCATCATTACAAACTGACATCATGGCGCAAGTGGTGAATGAACCCGACTCGGCCGCGACCTACGGGATTCAACCCTACATGTTTGAGCCGGACTCTGAACCAGAGCTGGAAAGGGAAGATGTAGAGTTGGATGGACGTCTACATCAAGATGTCTCTGAATGGTAAAGACAATCATTTTGACTGAGACATACATTAACATCGGTAACGAGCTAAAAACGTTTGTTGCTATTTTCTCCCACATAGGTTTACCTTTTATTTAATGTCGATTACATTAACGGAGATGTAGTCTACTTATTTTATCAGCTTACAGTGGTTATTGAGATGAGACGTTTACTATCATGTCACATGTGCTGTTTTTGCCTTGTTTCACGTTATTTAGACATTCAATATTTTTCTTCTTTAGACAGGTAACGTGTTGTTTTTCTTTATGTTTATTATTACTTGACTGTTTGTTTTATTTATCTATGTATCGTTATCGTTATCTATGTATCGTTATCGTGGCTCATTTGCTAAAATACCATCCTGACTCCTGACACTGTAGTGGACATTATGCATCAAAGTGTCAATGTCACAATCTCACTCTTGTCTACTCCTAGCAGTGTTTTTGTAATTTGACAGATATATCAAAATCATCTAGTCATTCGTTTGCATACAAGCATTTTTTGTAAATGATTCAGCTGTAAAATGTTTAGCGCACACACATAACGATACGCCAGTTGAAAGGGTTGTTGGGACAGCGTCATTAAAAATGAATTTCATCCACTGGTCCCTGATAGTTTCGTCCGATTTTGAGAGATAAAACACATTTACATGTTTTTTATGGCAATCAACCACAGAGCAAGTCCGGTGTGCACTCGGTTTCTCCATCTTTCTCGACTGAACTGACTATGAGGGGGAGAGGGGAAGCAGGGCTTCCTGCTGCGGTGTCCATATATGGTATATCCTACTACCTCATGACGTCAAGAGGGAGCTGAAATCAAAATCTCGTATTTGAGTGCGCGTGCACGCGCGCTGGTTTATTTACCCTGAGGTCAACAAACGCTTCACTTTTAAATATCGGCTTCCCGGCCAGTGTATAATCGTTAGTCGATCATTAGTCGATAACATACATTGATTCTCGTGGAAAAGTGAAAATTGCAGGTTATGACTCCTTTAAAACAGGCACGGAGATTCATAAGAAATTGCGCTGCGGATAAATCAGCATGATCAAAAACTTGTGCGGTCATATTTTTCCTTAAAATAACTAGTCAATGTGAACAAAGAGAGGAATTTGATTACACTATTTGAGATAGCCCGTCAGACAGGCCGGTTATGCATTTTGGTAGCCCGACTGGAAAACACAATAGCCCCGGGGCGTTGGGCTTAGGGCTGCACGATTCTTGCTAAAATGTGAATCACGATTTTTCTCCATGGGAATTGAGATCACGATTCTCTTGCACGATTCTCATTTTTTTCAACCAAAATTTATTGCACTCAAGTACAAAAAAAACAACAACAAAAAAACACAGGACATTCCGTATAATAAAGTGCAGGAGTAACAAAAAAATAGTCTCTTTTCTTTATTTAAAGTGAATAATTTTAAAGGGGTCATATAATGGTACATGCACTTTTACAAGTTGATTGCACTGAAATGTCTGTTGGCAGTGCCTGTACACAACCATCCTATCATGATTAAAATCCATCCAGTGGTTTTGTTTTAATCTCCTTATATGTTTGACCATCTATGAAATCAAGCCGTTCGATATTGTGACGTCATAAGATCGTATGCCCCTCCCGCGATTGTGATTGACAGCCGTGCTTCAACACAAGACCCGCCCCGAGCAAGCTGTGACAGCCGTCGTCATAGTAGTCCGCCATTGTTGATATGCTGGAGTAGAATGGCGTCTACGCGATTGTGGTGTTCTGTTCTTAGATGTAATAAGGAACACAGCAGTCATTTGGATGTTCCTAAATCTGAGCCGTTATAGATGCAGTGGCTGAGTTTTGTTTTTGAAGCGATATGCCCAAAGGATTGACGCGGGGATTCCCTCACGGGGATTCCCCACGATCGTCCATGCTTTCATGTTTATGCAATCATTTCACACCAGACAGCTTTACAAACGAGAAAAAAACGGATCGGTACCAACGTGTTACTGCTGAACCTCCAGAAGATGTGAGTGTAATGTTTTATTAACCTTTATATTAGTATTTATATTAATCTTTGCGAAATTTGCAAACCTTGCTGCAGGCTTCACATGAATGCATCTAAGGTTTACACTCAGGGTACATTACAGCATGTTTTCTATGTACGACGTTCTCAATATAATTCATAATCCCACGTTTATAATGAACAACGCGTGGTTATTGTGTTACAAACGGTGTACGCACAGAACAGAGGGGCGGGGTGAGCAAAGCTCATTATCATTTAAAGACACATGCACTGAAACGGCGTGCTGAAAACAGAGCTGTTTTTGACCAGGTAAAATTTGTGTTTTCTTACAATACTAATGAGAATTTTTAATTAAAGTATATTACAAACTTTTAATTTAGACCCTAAAGAATCATATTAGCTTGTACAAAAATGGCATTATATGACCCCTTTAAGGCTTTATGTTGTTGAACATAAGAGAACATTAACATATACAATAATAAATAAAAATTAATAAATAGAACCTGTGCTTTTTGCTCCATTTGGCACAGAATGTACATAGTACTTACATCTACTGTGTTTACGGGAATACTCGACCTGGGGCTTATATATGGAGCGAATTATGTGCCATAATTTAACAAACAAATCCAGCATTTTGCAAACAAACTCAATCTACTTCGCAAAGGAAAACTCGACTCGCAAACAAACTCGATCCGCTTTGCAAAGGAAATCTCGACTCGCAAACAAACAGAAAGCAATGTCTACACTTGAACGAATCTATTTCTTTCGTTCTCCATACATTAATGAGAACATTTCATTTAATTGAAAGGAGGGTCCCACTTATTTATTTATTTGGTTGGAATTCAGTCAGCTTAACTGTTAATGTAATAAAATAATTAATGAAAAAAAAAACAAAAAAAAACAATATAGGCTACAATTGTTAAACCAGGGACAACGTGGATATGACGCCATTGACGGCGACAAAACGGAAATAAAGAAACGGGACGTGTCTTCGAATTAAATTACAAATTTCTCCTGGTTTGAAAGTTGTTGGAAAAAGTCGGGATAATGTATACAACAAAAAAAAAATATATAACATAGATTATATACATGATTTTTGCTATTTTTAAAGCAAAAAAGTTACATATTGTGCCTTTAAGAAATGAGATCGCATTTATGTTTGAATCGAGATCGTGATTTTTTTTTCGATTAATCGTGCAGCCCTAGTCGGGCTAATATCTATTGTACATGAGTTACATTGCTAATGCGTTACTACTTGGCATTTCATATCTGTCCCATACAATGGTTGTCAACAACACAATTTGAGAGTGAAACCCACATTCTGTCACTCCTGAACTTCGCACCCTGCACCGACTGTCTGTCCTCACCACAGCATAAACACTTAAGTTACTCAATGAATGACATATAGCCGTGAGAGCAAAACTCATCTCAGCCCGTGCGATCTCAGAAGGGCCGCTACATCAATGAGCGGTCCAAACTGCAATGAGTCTCTTATTTACACTCCTGTTGTGAAGCAAATACTTCTGCAATAATTAGCAAATTCAGTGTCTAATTAACCGCAACGTCTGCTAGTGTTTGTATTGCCGTTGATATTTGCTAACATTGCAATCTGATTTGTTATTCATGTTGCTGCTGTACAAATATTAGGATTTACTGTAGCTCTGTTAGATATGTGAATAAACAAAAGCCTATCTCACTTTAAAGAGTTCAGCAAGCTTGTCTCTGTCTCCTTACATTGGCTGCATGCTGCTGCATAAATGTAAAATGCATATTATCTAGCTGCTAATGCTAGTAATTCACTCTAAGCATTAAATCATGACTCTTGACATGACACAAGATTTAAACCTTGTGAATGGTTAGTGTCAGAAATGTATTTTCTTTATCTCAGCTTTGTCCATTGCAATAGCTTTATTCATAAATATGTTTTGTCCAAGAGCATAAGTTTTGTCCAGAGAAGAAAAGGCCCTGTGCTGTACAGTAAGAAAGCCTTGCTTGCAAATTCTTTTGTATGTATGTAATCTCACATCTGTTTCATATTAAGAAGGACCCTCAGAGTTTGAGGGAGAGAGGGTCTCGTTTTCTTCCATATATGATACAGAAAAGCCTTCGGACCACAAGGCTCAGAAGGAAAACTTTACCGGATATGTACCATTTATAGGCTTGTTATATAAGTATATCTGATATGATATGATGTCATTTATAATCTTATTGGTTAAGATCGTGATACTCCCTATACATTTTCAGTATATATTCTTTGATTCAGAATACTGGAAGCTTTAAGCTATTCTTCTGAGCTTCCCAGCGCTGGTTTCTTCTTTTGTTTTATTCATTCACTACCAAATAAAGGACGGAAAGAAAAGGCACTTCGTGTTGGAATAACTTTATTTCTCACAGTTAGTTAAAGGTGGGGTATGTGATTCTCTTTTTTGGCCATTTTTTCAAAATCACTTGAAATCCTATTCCTAACCCACTTACAGCCACTGAGTTAGAAGCACTGAAATGAAAATTAAGCAATTTAATCATCTGTGGGACGGGCAGGACTCGAAAAACTCCAGCCAATCATTTCCAAGACCACCTAGAATCATTGGACAGTAAGTTTGTCAATCAAACGGTCGTACCATACCCCCCTCCCCCATCCATGTCCATGTTCTTCGAATGGGTGGAGTCAAAGGAAAGAAGGTAGGACCATTTGAGTTGTGTATTTTCAAAATCTGCCGGCCGTTTTGCAAATCACATACCCGACCTTTAAGGAATTGCTGAAGCAGATTATACAAACCACATAGTGATATAGCATAAAAACCTATGCACTTATGTTATATGTTGAATTTCTGAAAGCGGGACTGCTAAGGCAAATACTATCCAAGTATATAGGCCTATATGAAGGTTGAGCAGTGATCTCATTGGCTACTGATACAGCAGGAACCAATCAGCTGTGCCCTATAGATAACGATGTGATTATGAACAGGTGAGTAAAGGACCTATTAGCCTGTGCCATCTAGAGTTTAATGCCAGAACTTTGTATATGTCTGGAGGATATAGATAATGTACTCTGAAAATACAATATTATTATTGTTCACAGTATTATTATTCTCAATAGTTTAATCAGTAAAAAAAAAAAAAAAAAAAAAAAAAACTGATTAAAGTTTTAAAGATAAAACTGAGCGTTATTGCTAGTGAAGTGTAAACTGTTGTAGTGTCCTCATGGGAATGTAATGGTCAGTTTACTGAGATGAAGAGCCTCATGACGTTTGCGGCAGATAAATGTGACCTCCGGAGGATTCAGCCTTCGAAATGAGACACAGCCGGTGACTCCAGGATTTGATGATCTGTTGAGATTGAGAATGTGTGTGTGTTGTTCACCATGATCTCTGAGTGACTGAACTTACTCACAGCGACCTTTCTGGAGCCCATAACCACGAGTGAGAAAGCTTTAGAGTTCAGGGTTTATGGGACGGTAAGTTAAACCTGCTTTCTGGAACAGTCTCTGTCATTATACTGTTACTGGTTATAGATGTTAAATATTAGCAGAAACGACTAAGCAATCACAAGAAAAGAAAAGAAAAAGAGATCAGAAGGCAAGTGGATGTTTGTATTTTGAACGCTAAAGTTAATCGAGATTTTCAGATTTGAATCTTACATTTCTCCTTAAACACTTCTAAAAATATATCACACACATGAGGCTGAAATAATCAACAAAAGAGTATTTCTGTTGGAGCTTAAATGTGCACATAATGCAGACAAAACATCTGTTTTCTATGCAACACATTAACTAAATGAACTGATATTCATATCCAGACTTTATGTTTTCCATTCTGAGCAAAACCGCAGTCTCTTGATTGTATGTGTGTTTCACTAGTTCACACTTACAAATAAGTCAGATAGAATAAATGCGTATTTGGCGTGCTGTCCGAGGAGAGGGCTCCGGGCTCGGTATTCGGCCCGAACCCAGAGTACTCCCCCCGTATTCCTGGCTGTAAAGATTAAGCCAAGAGTGAGGAGTCGGGGTGGTGGAGGGATGCTGAAAAACTGTCAAGGAATATTAGGTGAGTTGACAGTGTGGATATATATATACTTCTAGTCATGCTGATTAGGGTAGACATAATTGTTTGATGACGAGTAGATTGGATTGCTTATTTGAACGTGCTCCTCCCGAACTTTGTTTATAAAACATCATTTGTAGAAAAGGGGGACACCACTATTATCCATTCATCAAATATACAGGACAAGCCTATATACTGTAGTGATCATGTCCCAATCATGCGAACGGACAGCCAATCAAACCACAGCATTGGTCGAGTGACTGTGTGCAGAACTTTTTCGTTTCGTTTTCGCTCTATCATAGAGAGATGGTTTGTGAGTTGTTTTTCCCTAATTCCTGCCAGAGTTGTGTGCGTCAATGACAACACACACACACACACACACACACACACCACACACACACAAGTGCATAATGACCACCCATACCAATGTAACCAGTGAACTTGATGGACATTAAAGTCATTTAAATGTGGATCCTATCTCTGTGTTCTTACCGACACACCATAGCGATGACCAAACCTAAAGAACCAGTCCACCTTCATTACAGTGATCACAGTAGAGAGAGTTTAAGAGGACAATGATGTTCAACTCACCCTCCACAGAGAGATAAACAGCAGAGCTTGATGTTGATGAGTTTGGTCTTCTATTTCTCTGTCCTTTACACCAGTACTGACCCTGATCAGATGTTATTACTCCTGTGATAGTGAGAGTGTCTGTGTTTACAGTGTAACGATCAGACGTCTGTAATATTTCACTGCCTTTATACCACTCATATCTCCATTTACTGTAAGAGTTTATCTCACACTTCAGATTGACTGTTTCTCCAGTGAATACAGGACTGTCTGGTACCACACTCAATGTAGATGTGGGTAAATCTGAGAAGAAAGACAGAAACACAAAATGACTCAAACATCTCTTTCAGTAAAAAAGTAAAAGAATTACATTTTGTAAATGTTTTGAGGATGTTGTAGATCTCAATGATGAAGTTTTATTGCAGCAACAGTGACAAAGTGCATTAAAGCCCCTGCGTTCATCAGAGTCAGAATAAACCCTGAATAATCTCTGCTCAAACATTATATACTGTATAACATTCTTCTTCCAGCTCTACATGTAAATTAAGTTTTGTCTTAAAAGTGAATTGAGGATAACAATGAAAGTGAAAGCCTTCCGTTCCCACATCTTTGATATTGTTTGAGACGGGAACTCCAAATCCACTGACGGATTGAAGCCAATTGTCTGAAGCCTTTTCTCTACTTTTACTTGCAAACATCAGCATTTATACAGGGTTCAGGGGGTGTAACAGCCAACCAATGAGAATATACATTACATTCTTATAGAATATGAGACAAGTCCATTTATGGCCACTTTCCGGCTGAAGGCAGCCCTATCAGGCCCTCTCTCCTAACAACTGCAGAGGGACCCTTTCTAGGCTGCTGAAACACACTCACATACATAGTGTACATTAAAACAGATGTGTGCAGAGAAGCAAGAACATCTCTCCACTGCAATCCCTGTAGCCTCAAAGACCAAAGAGGAAGAAAACAGGGTGAAACAGAGACAGAAAAGGCTGATTAGATTTATCTTGCAGAAGGCTAATCAAATAAATAACTCTGCATGGTCTTCATATCCTTTTTAAAGTTCAAGAGCAGTGAGTTTTTTTTTTTTTTTTTTGTCCTCTGTTGTTTGGTTAACATTAACATAACACCAGGATTATTAGGATGCTGTCACTTTAAGGCTGAATGCATGGATCATGCGTTTTGTGTTTGTGTTCGCTTAAGACATAACCGACTAAGTAGGACTATATTTTTTGACGTAATTTTGAGTGAATTTGTCCACTGAAGCGCAGGTAGGCATGAAAGAGAGCTCAACTTCACACACTGTCTGAGAGAAGTGTCTTTCAGGGCCGCGCTTCAGATGTTAAACACACACAGCACACGAGTTACGAAATCCCTTTCGCGTGTTTCACTTCCTTGAACATTTACATTGGAGAGGCTGAAACTTTCGTGACGATGAAGCACTGACCCGTCAACTGTACAGAGCGTCAATCACGTTTGTTCACGTTCATGTTGTCTCAACACTGCATTTGTTAGAATTGAAAAAATTGTTACTGGCAAACTGGTGACTGACAGCGTTTCATACACTCACCGTTTTATATATACTGTATCTTAGTAGAGAGAGTTTAAGAGGACAATGATGTTCAACTCACCATTCACAGAGAGAGAAAGAGAGCTGAATTTTGATGAGTTTGGTCTTCTATCTCTCTGTCCTTTACACCAGTAGTGACCCTGATCAGACTCAGTAGCTCCTCTGATAGTGAGAGTGTCTCCGTTTACAGTGTAACGATCAGACGTCTGTAATATTCCACTGCCTTTATCCCACTCATATCTCCAGTCACTGTAAGAGTTTATCACACACTTCAGATTGACTGTTTCTCCAGTGAATACAGTACTGTCTGGTGTCACAGTCACTGTAGATGTGGGGAAATCTGAGAAGAAAGACAGAAACACAAAATGACTCAAACATCTCTTTCAGTGCAAAGTAAAATAATTACATGTTGTAAATGTTTTGAGGATGTTGAAGATCTCAATGATGAAGTTTTATTGCAGCAACAGTGACAAAGTGCATTAAAGCCCCTGCGTTCATCAGAGTCAGAATAAACCCTGAATAATCTCTGCTCAAACATTATATACTGTATTACATTCTTCTTCCAGCTCTACATGTAAATGAAGTTTTGTCTTAAAAATAAATTGAGGATAACAATGAAAGTGAAAGCCTTCCGTTCCCACATCTTTGATATTGTTTGAGACGGGAACTCCATGTATCCTTCATGTATCTTCTGAACACAGGATTATTCTCGACGTCACACTGCCGTTTCACACTAGAAGTGATCGAGTTTCACTCCGGTGGTGTTTACATATTACTGAGATCAGGAGGAATCGTCTCTATGATAATTAAGCTCTTTTAGGGAAGAAACATATTCTAATACATATCTTGAAGTGGAAGCGGAGTCGGGGCAGACTAACATTTCTCACACTATATAGTTTATAGATGATTTTATCTCATATTTCTTAGTTGTGTTTTGCTGTTGTACTGTCATTAGTTTTGTCATGTCAGTTGTTTTGAGGCTCTGGCTCCGTCACGATCTCAGACAAACACCTCTGACTCGCCATAGAAAGCAGAATGAAGCTCCTGAAGGAGAGATGAAGATCTCCAACTACAAGCTCATATGAGGAGATACTGAGTCTGAATCAACTTCATCAGACTATCTGAAGACTTCATGAACTCATTTAACATCATTATCTGTGAGTCTCGTCATTCTCTCTGACTTCAGTACAAAACTCATCTTTATTGACCTCAATCACTTAAATGTCCTTTTCTGTTCTCATTATACTCATAAATATCTCCTGTAACCATAGTGACAGTAGCTGCATTTACATGGAACCTAATAGGGTATATGTCGAACGTCGCATGACGAAACCGGAAACCTGGTCTCATCGCATCCGCTTGTCATAGAAAGTGTTAACAGCCGTATGAACTGACGCCGATATCTATGGAATTTTAAGGTAATCAGCTAACCTACCTATCTCACTTTGTTATTGGCGTTTTATTCTATTTAAATATCTAAACGTTAGTGTGAAGATTTTTTTTTTTTTTTACTTTTAAATATCGATCTTCACATGCGAGGGACATTGGTTATGATCATCTTTGCTCGCTCCTTTTAAGTTATCTTGAGTAAAACAGTAAAAAAATGCAAGAAGCACATACAAAAGACCTGAACCGGAAGCGATGCGTTCTGTTTTCCGGTTTCGTAATGCGACGTTCGACATATACCCTATTGTAACGACTGGACGATCAAACACCCCTAACGAAACGAAAATATATTTCCCATATGAATGATCAATATATTAAATGGTTTAACCTTATTTTTGAAAATTTACAGAATAATATATTGTTAATATATTACAATATATTGAATAATACAATTTATTCAGGAATTGCCACTTTTCATATATTGCAAAATGTATATTTTTATATATAAAATTATATATTTTATGACAATATATTTACTAATATATCATAATGTATGTAATTTTATATTTAGAAATACACTTCATAATATATGTGTAATATATTTCAGATATATTTACTCATGCAATTAACAAACACATATACACATTATATTTTTTTAATTATTTACATTATAAATGTTAATTTTTTTCAAGCTAGTTACTTTTAAAAACACAAGCACACCTGCATGTACTAAAGTATTTAACCAAGAGACTATCACTGTTCTGAGGAGTGCACAACAATTGCTTTAAAATATAGTAATTATAATCTTAATGGTGTTTAGTCAATCATCAACAGAATCACAGGCTCTACTCTTCAGCATAAATGACCCCAGAAACTCACACATACCAGAAGAACTTTTATATTCCAAAATAATAGAACATTAAACACTAACAGATCTCCCCCTATATTAATATTAATTTTAGAAGTCAGTCAGAAGCAAAGCATGCTGGGAACTAGAAATATGTTGTAACTCATTCCGTGAATGTGTGTGTTTGTATATGTGTGAACATACATTCACATTTACATGGGAACATGTATGTGCAATATATGTTCACATTAAAGGATACAACTTTGTGCATATTACATTATGCTATTTTTGTCTTAATTTATAAATATTTTATATTCATTAATATATAGCCATACATGGACAATGCATATAATGCAGTATATTGAAAAATATAAGCGCTAGTTTCCCATATATGGAAATGTATTATGTAATATATCGCATTGTATTTTGCAGTCTATTCCGATATATTTTTGTCACACCATCGTTCCACTTAATCTTTACAACTCCTTGCCCAGGAAGACTCTGTGATGTCTGGTTTCCCCACTGTGAATTATTACCCTTTTGCTCCACTCACACACTTCAAAGACACTATTGTTCTCAATGAGAGAACAGTAAAGGCCATGAAAAAACAAAACAGACATGCAATCCCATAGAAATGGAATTCTCTCCACTAATTCATTGACAAATCTGCTTAATGAATTAACATGCATTTCCCCAGTACATTTTGTGTATTATCACTGTTTGTATGTTGTCTTTTTATATTATATAATGTTATGCATGCCTGATGATAGAACTAGTTGTTAATGTAACCCCATCTAGGGGATGTCTCCTATAAAAATATTCTTAATTCAATGACTCACACTTCGGTGGACAAGTGTTTTTTTCTTAATATCCAGTTCTCCTGTTGTTCAGTTTACTATTTGACTCAAGGTAAGGCTATCTTTGATTCTCTGCTTATTTAAAATTTTTACCTTCACATAAATCTGTATTTTGTTTATACGCGTTCCTACTTTAAATAACAGCCCGCATCTGAAAATAATTGCAGTTTGAATTTTATTACACTTAAGTACAGCGCTGTCCAACAGCTAGTTCCAATTCCTCCCATTTTCGGATTATTTTCTTTTGCTGTGCTAATTGCTGGGCCGAGACAGCTGCCCTCACTCAGCGATGAAAGCATTATATCTATGTTGTTCAGCTCTCGTGTTCAGCCTCCTCGTGTGAAGACCGATTCAGGTAAAGACCATCGACTCTACCTGTGCGACTCCCCAGAGCAAAGACACCAGGAAGGCACTTAAGTATCTTCTTCTCCCTTTCCTTTCACACTTTTATCTTATTTCCCCTTACTCAACATGTGCTTTCAATACATTCCTGTTGTCTCTCGACGCTCTTTCATCACGTGCAGAAGGCAGCGCAATACTGCTAATCTGCGCACCATTCTCTCATCCTCACACTCACACACACCTCTCTCTCTTTCTGTGGGTCTATGGAATTGTCAGTCAGCAGTCAATAAAGCTGACTTTATTCTAGCCTTTGCATCTCAATCTACTCTTAGTATCTTGGGCTTGACCGTCCAGAAGACTTAGCAACCCCTGCTGCTCTCTCTCACAACTTCTCTTTCTCTCACTCCCCTCGCCAGTCTGGGAGGGGTGGGGGTACAGGGCTTCTCATTTCTAACAATTGGAAATACTCAACGCTCTCTTCTTTATGCAATAACAACTCGTTTGACTATCATGCTATTGCACTTACAACTCTCATTAAGATCCATACTGTAGTAATTTATCGCCCCCCAGGTCAGCTGGGAAGCTTTGTAGAGGAGCTGGATGTGCTGCTGTCCTCTTTCCCTGAGGATGGCACCCCAACTTGTAGTCTTTGGTGATTTCATCATTCATCTAGAGAAGCCGTATGCAACAGATTCCATCTCTCTCCTAGCCTCTTTCAATCTCAAATGGCTCATCACCACAGGTACTAACAAATCAGGCAACCAACTGGACCTGGTTTACACACGTAACTGCAGCACAGACAACATTTTGGTCAGACCTCTCCATGTTTCAGATCATTTCCTCATTACTTTCAATCTACAACTTCCTACCCATGCACCACCAACCCCACCACCAGTCACTTTCAGGCAAAACCTGCTCTCACTTTCTCCCTCCCATCTCCGTCCCATCACAATTCTCATCTCTGGATGTGAATAGGTCTCCCACACTTCTACCAGCACTCACACACATCATCAACTCATCCCTCCATACTGGCACTTTCTCTAACTGCAATCAAGCAGGCTCGGGTAACTCCACTTCTTAAAAAATAACATTAAACACATCACTTGTAAATAATTACTGACCTGTCTCTCTCCTACCATTCATTGTGAAAACACTTGAGCGAGCTGTTTACAACCAAGTAACATCCTTCTTGTCTCTGAACAACCAGCTGTATGTCAACCAATCCGGCTTCAAGAAAGGGCATTCAACTGAGACTGCATTACTATCGGTCACAGAAGCCTAGGGCTGCAACAAACGATTATTTTGATAATCGATTAATCTAACGATTATTTAGAACGATTAATCGACTAATCATCGATTATTTCGCCGACTAATCAGTCATTTTGGAACGATTATTCAGCTTTTTCAATTAGTTTCACACACCTTGCTAGTTCGGATTCATTTGCACTCCGTCATAATTCACGCTGTGTTTTCTTCTACCACAATAGCATTTGTAACGGCTAGATTACACTCTAGCGCTACAGCGCCGTAGCGGTCAAATCGCGATATTGCAGGCCATTACATTAGGTCACGTGAGATCAAACGACTACTCGACTAGGCTTGGGCGGTATTCGAATTTTGATACCGTCAAACCTCCTCCCTATTTTACCGGGGTATACAGTATTACCTTGACTAATTCAAAATTATGACATAATGGGCTCAGACGGCGTCACCAAACTGTTGGCTTGTGCCTACACCGTTCAGAAACTGAATGCCAAAAAAACAAGCCCAACCCGTGCACGTTGTGTCTGAGTCCGGCCGACGGCATTAACTGTTATTATGAGCCCGAGTCCACCATTATTCAACATAATATCTGTGTGCGTGCAACAAGCAAGAAGTGCCTTTGTAATCCGGTGACGCGTGACCATTGATTTTTATTAATAAAACTTTTCTGCAAAGATGGAAGTTGACGATCGCCATCTCTGTAGTGAACGCGCATATAGAGAGAAATGCACATCATTACACAATCAGGGAGTGGCCTTTTTCTTTTCGTTTTGAATTGTTTCGTTTAAAGAAATTGACGATCGGCATCTCCGTAGTGAACGCTATAGAGAGAAATGCACATCATGGATTACAGAGAGTAGGCTAGTCTATTTATTTTCGTTTTGAATGGTTTCGTTTAATGAAATTGACGATCGCATCTCCGTATGAATGCGCCTAGAGAGAAATGCACATCATGGATTACTTAGCCTAATCAGTGAGTAGCCTATTTTTTTCGTTTTTAATTGTTTCGTTTAAATAAATTTCAAGCTTTATTTATATATATTTGTCATGTGTGTGAGGCATAGCCTACACTGAGTTTCGGTTAATTTATGAGATTTCAATGCAAGTGACCGCGGCATGCCCATCATGTCATGATTATCCAGGCAATTGGTTGATGAAAAATTTATTAAAATTAAGAAACAATATATACAAAACGAAATTCGTTTTAAAGAGGCCTTTTACAAAACGAAATTTATTGAAGTGGTCAAATCGTCTGACTCCCGATGCATCCCATCTTATTTGTGCTGTTCACTTTTCATAATCAACAAAGATGGAAAAAATAACAACATAATATTTTAACAAATACGAAACTTAATGCGCTTATTTAATGAACTCGAGAACAAAATGCATCCTGGCAGCAGTGAGTGGGCGGTTGTTTCGGAGATGCGACATTAGGTTAGAGGTGTTTACATCTCTTGTATTTACAGCCTCTCCCTTCTCATTCGGTTGGAACCAGAAATATTGCCAAACTGCAACCACACATAAGCATTTTTTAGGCAATAAATAAATGATATATATTATAGGCTATATGAGTGCCGGTAATGACGGTATTGAAACTGATACCGGTGCTATTTTAAGATCCCGCGGTATCCGATATTACCATAATACCGCCCAACCCTATACTCGACAACAAGATATTTTGTTGTCGACAATGTCGACTAATCGTTTCAGCCCTACAGAAGCCCTACGGATCACAAAAGCTGCTTCCAAATCTTCAGTTCTCTGTGAATCATCAGATCCGTATGTCCACCCTCTCATCACTGGGCATCACAGGAACTTCCCTTCACTGGTTCGAGTCCTATCTCACAGGTAGGTCCTTCAGGGTTGCATGGAGGGGCGAGGTATCCAGAGCACATCAACTGACAACAGGGGTTCCTCAGGGTTCAGTTCTTAGTCCCCTCCTCTTCTCCATCTACACCACATCACTGAGACACAGCATACAGGCACATGGTTTCTCTTACCATTGCTATGCTGATGACACACAGCTCTTCCTCTCATTTCAACCAGATGATCCCAAAGTAGCTCCACGGATCTCAAGCTGTCTGGCGGACATCTCGACATGGATGAAGGAACATCACCTGCAGCTCAACCTGGAAAAGACTGAGCTTCTCGTCCTCCCTACCAATTCATCTCTACAACACGACTTCACCAGCTAGATTCATCATCAATCACCCCATCAAGGTCGGTCAGAAATCTTGGAGTAATATTGGATGACCAGCTGACCTTCACAGATCACATTTCAAAGACAGCTCGATCATGCAGGTTTGCACTGCACAACATCAGGAAGATCAGGCCTTTCCTAATTGAGCATGCAACACAACTTCTCATCCAGGCCCTGGCCATTTCTAGGCTTGACTACTGCAATGCTCTTCTGGCTGGACTTCCATCATGTGCAACTAAACCTCTACAAATGATTCAGAATGCTGCAGCTCGTCTTGTCTTCAACGAGCCCATGAGGGCCCACGTCACTCCTCTGTTAATCTCTCTGCACTGGCTACCACTCGCTGCTCGCATCATGTTCAAGGCTTTGACGCTTGCTTAGAGATCTATCACAGGCTCAGCTTCCTCCAACTTTCACTCACTCCTACGAGTCTACATCCCTACCAGAAGCCTACGATCGGTAAACGAGCGATGTCTCGTGGTTCCATCACAGAGAGCCACAAAATCACTTTCCAGAACATTCTCATTCATGGTGCCTTGCTGGTGGAATGATCTCTCCACCCTCATCCGGAATGCAGAATCCCTGACAACATTCAAAAGACAGCTGAAAACTCATCTCTTCCATTTTCTTTAATCCTCCCTTATCGGGCTTATGCTACAGTACTCTGACCAATGCCTGACCTTCATATTTTGAGCGTTGTTTTTTGCCACTTCACGATGACTCGCTTAATTTAGTCCTAATTTGAAAGTCGCTTTGGACAAAAGCGTCTGCTAAATGACTAAATGTAAATGTAAATGTGTATATATATATATATATATATATATATATATATATATATATATATATATATATATATTGTAAATAGGTAAAATATCCTAAACTAAATAAAGTGCAAAAACTCTTTTAATTTTCATTAAACTTACAGAAAAACACTGTTATTTTACAGGTAATTACTGAATTATTGGTAACAAACACATTCACTTTAAATCAACCAGAAATAGCATACATGAAATCTGAATTAATGTACTGTAACTATATGCCACTGCATCAGCACAGTTACTGATACTTAACTAAAGTAACATGCAGCTTATCATCAGTGTTTGTTGGTCTTCTCCTGACTGAAGCACAGGCTCTACTCTTCAACACAACGGTGACCCACAAAACTCACACAACAGAAACACTTTAAATCCCAACAGAACTTTAAACACTAACAGATCTCTCAAGATCTCAGCGTCTTCACTTATTACAATCCAGACTTTATTTCTTTCATACTAAAGTTCTTATTGAGAATTAACAGAGGTTTAGGTGTTGTTGCTTTATTGAAAATAATAAAGTTTGATGTCACCATGATGGTGATCAGAGTTTGTTTTTCTTGGGCTCTTGACCCTTGACTTTTTAACATTAGTGTTTCTGATACACATTTGTTACGACAAAAAAAAAAAAAAAAACCTGATCAGATGATAATGGTCAATTTTTTGTGAAGATATAATCATCATGTAGCGGCCTGATTCACTGATATCACTTGAAGTCAAATCTATGAGTATGTTAACTGTTAATTTCACTTGATTACAGTAGTCTTGTAATACTGTGGCATCAGTATTATAGTAGTGAAGTAGACAATCAAACAAAGCTTTTTTGTGACTTTAGTAGCTTGTTTTGCGACTTTCAGAGTTGATCTGAATATTTTGTTGATTCCCACCATTGTTGAGATTCATCCGCTGATTCTTGATGTCTGTGTGAAGATATGATCCTGTCAAAACATTTTCTGCATAATGACTTTATAAGATCTTTCCGAGTATCACAGCACAGCAGGAACTTCTGCAGTAGTTTTGGCATGAGAAATAACTAATATTAAACAATTTAATCAGGAATTAGACTCTGGTATCAGTGAATCAGGCCACTACATGATGACTTTACCATCACTAAAGTGCGACCAATATTATCTGTACCTATATTATCTGAGTAATATTATCAATATTAACTTACCAGTAAGTTTCTAAACCTCTGTTAATTCTCAATAAGAATGTTATGAAAGAAATGGTCAAACTGGATTGTAATAAGTGAAGATGCAGAGACTTGAGAGATCTGTTAGTGTTTAATGTTCTGTTGCTGCCAGTCATTTAAATTAATTCAGGAAATACCTGTAAAATAACAGTGTTTTTCTATAAAACATTTAAGAAAATTTGTATTAAAGGTTTTTGTCCTGTATATTAAAGGTAGGAAATCTGGGAAAATGCTAACTTTAGCCCTATAGCAGTAAACGTGTACAGTGGTGATGGCACAGTGGTGCATTGTTTATCCTTTTGATCTTTCATTCAAAAAAATCACAAAAATCTAACCTTTCATTGAAGTAAAAGAATTGAAAGTGGGGGGTAAATCACATTATAAAATAAATGTTTTTCTCCAAAACACGCTGGCCATAATTGTTGGCACCCTGTTATTAAATACTTTTTGCAACCTCCTTTTGCCAAGATAACAGCTCTGAGTTTTCTCCTATAATGCCTGATGAGTTTGGAGAACACCTGACAAGAGATCAGAGATCATTCCTCCATACAGAATCTCTCCAGATCCTTCAGATTCACAAGTTCATGTTGGTGCTTCTTCTCTTCAGTTCACTCCACTCATCAGGTCAGGGGACTGGGACGGTCATGGCAGAAGCTTCATTTTGTGCTCAGTTACCCATTTTTGTGTTGATTTTGATGTTTGTTTTGGACCGTTGTCCTGATGGAAGATCCAACCACGGCCCATTATAAGATTTCTAGCAGAGGCCGTCAGGTTTTGATTTTTGATCTGTTGGTATTTGCTAGAATCCATAATACCATGTATCTGAACAAGATGTCCAGGACCTCCAGCAAATAAATAGGCCCACAACATATAAGATCCAGCAGTATATTTAACCGTAGGCATGGGGGACTCTTCATCCCTGTTTGCACCAAACACATCTGCTGGGTTTGCTGCCAAAAAGCCCTTTTTTTTTTGTTTCATCTGACCACAGAATCCGGTCCCTTTTGAAGATCCAGTCGTGTCTGACAACTGAATATGCTGGAGTTTATTTTTGGAGGAGCGAGGAGGATTTTTCTTGAAACCGTCCCAAACAACATGTGGGGATGTAAGGGTTGTTTGATATATTTTTTTTAGGCTTTCTGACCTCACCGTCCATTAAGACAATATAGCAGGGTTCTCAAGTTTTATCAAAAGCTTGGAGTGAGATCACATGCGGTTAGGGGAGGAGCCCTAATGGAGCCCCGCCCCCGCCCGTCCGTCCCCGCCCCCCAATTTTAACCATTGTTCATAATTAACCAGCACAAATTGAAATTATAACAATTGGTAAATCTGATAAATGACAGAGCAATTAATCACATCAAATATAGGCTACTCTTTAATGTTATATTTCAAAATTACAAATATACAAAAATATAACAAATTGCTAGCCTGGGTGCCAGCCCGAACCCCGCCCACAAAATTTTTTGGACGGGAAGTTCGGTCTGGACTCGATCCATTCAGGAGTAATTATGCTCGGCTTCCAGAAGGCCAAGCCAATCAAATTGCCGGCAGGGCGGGCTTTAATCGATGATGGACAGCAACAGTAACGTAATCATCCACGTCATCAACGAGCGCTTGGGTTGAATTCGTTTACAACAAAGATGCATAGACAGTAAAATAAAAGATGACTGCCTCTGGAGAATTTAGATTTCACACTTACAAATAAATCAGATAGAATAAATGCATATTTGGGGTGCTGTCTGAGGAGAGGGCGGGCTCGGTATTCGGCCGAACACACTCTCCCCGTATTCCAGGCTGTGGAAGAACAAGCCGAGAGTGAGTGAGTGGAGGGATGCTGAAAACTGTCAAGGAATGTTAGGTGAGTTGACAGAGTGAATATATGCTTCCTCTCATGCTGATAGTGTAGACATGGTAATCGTTTGACAAGTTGGTTGGATTGATTATTTGAACGTGCTTTTCCCGAACTTTGTTTACGAAACGTGTAGATTCGCGTCATCGCGTCTGTTATAGAAGATATCGACAGCGCATTCATTTTAAAAGAGGAACAGAGAACCGCGATCAAGGCATTTGTCCATCGGAAACATGAATGAAAAACATACGTCACTTACTCTGTTGCTGTGATTGGCTGTAGGCCTATCCAATTGAGTGCAGAGGAATTTTCTTTCCTGGTTCGGTTGAAACACGCCCCATAATCAAAGCTTAAAGGGATAGTTCACTTTGAAATTAATTTTTGATATGTTTTAGCTTACCTCAAGGGCATCCAAGATGTAGGTGTCTTTGTTTCCGCAGTAGTTTCAATTTTGATATTTTTAGGTCAAACCGTTCTTGTCTGTCAGTCATATAATGCAGGTCTATGGTCACTGGCTCAAAACTCAAGCACAGAGTCCAAATTAAAACAATTCCCCTTCGTCCAAATGAAACAATTCCCCATCATAAGTACACACTGATGGCCTAAGACACGAAACGAGCGGTTTGTGTGAGAAAACGAACAGTATTTATATCGTTGTTATCTCTTGAAAACAGCACACGTCCAAATGGTCTGACGGCGCGGGCGAGTATAGATGTATACACTAGATGTCGCTTTGCTACGGTTTCGTTCCAATGAACTGCAGTAGCCAAGGCGACATCTATGTATACATCTATACTCGCCCGCGCCGTCAGACCATTTGGACGTGTGCTGTTTTCAAGAGATAACAACGATATAAATACTGTTCGTTTTCTCACACAAACCGCTCGTTTCGTGTCTTAGGCCATCAATGTGTACTTATGATGGGGAATTGTTTCATTTGGACGATGGGGAATTGTTTTAATTTGGACTCTGTGCTTGTGTTTTGAGCCAGTGACCATAGACCTGCATTATATGACTGACAGACAAGAACGGTTTGACCTAAAAATATCAAAATTGAAACTACTGCGGAAACAAAGACACCTACATCTTGGATGCCCTTGAGGTAAGCTAAAACATATCAAAAATTAATTTCAAAGTGAACTATCCCTTTAATGGAGCAGTATCAGACTCACATTCTGACTAGAATATGAGTATGACGAAGTCAGGCTAACAAATTGCTCCATACAGTTTGGAAAAACAAATCTTTTTGCATTTGGAATGTGTCTAGTCTAACCCTACCCTATTGTAAACAAATGACATAGTATTAAGGTGTGTGTGTGTGTGTGTGTGTGTGTGTGTGTGTGTGTGTGTGTGTGTGTGTGTGTGTGTGTAAGTGTGACCTGGTAAACCTTACATTATGGGGACAAAATGTCCCCACAAGGATGGCAATATCCGAAATCCTTGTTCGTGTGGGGACATTTTTTGGTCCCCATGAGGAAAACGGCTTATAAATCAAAAAAGTTCTGTTTTTTTGAAAATGTGAAATTGCAGAAAGTTTTCTGTGATGGGTAGGTTTAGGGGTAGGGTTAGTGTAAGAGAATAGAATATACAGTTTGTACAGTATAAAAATCATTATGTCTATGGAAAGTCCCCATAAAAAATTAAAACACTACGTGTGTGTGTGTGTGTGTGTGTGTGTGTGTGTGTGTGTGTGTGTGTACACAAGAGTACACACTGCAGCTTATGAAATGTGTTTTGTGTTGTAAGTGTTTGTTGCACATTTTGACGCCTTGATAACATTGATATATTTAATGTTCTGGCCTAAAAATGTTAGACGAGCTTTCTTAATTCCAACTTACCTTCTCCATCACGACCAGATCACGACGTGTGTTCGCGTGATGTTGTTGGTTACTTAGTAACGAACGTACGGCGGCCGAGAATTTTCCGTCAACTTCCGTGTGTTTGCGCCTATGGTTCGCGCATCTATGTTGCCTAGTAACGAACGCAATCTGGCCGAGATACGTGCTGGCGGCAGGAAGCTTCACTTTGTGTGCCTGCGCCTCGTATACAACGTTATAAAGCTTGCAGGACAACTTGGTTGGCATTGCCTTTTCAGCGTGAGAAATACACGGTGTGGTGTGTGAGCGTGTGAACTGGTTGAATTGCGTGTGTCTCACGGCCAATGCGTGAGACTTGAGAACCCTGCAATATAGACACACATCCTCTTCCTGGCAGATTTGAAACATCTTTAGTTGATTATAACTTAAAGGGGTGATGAACTGAGAAATCAAAATTTACTTGAGCTTTTGACATATAAGAGATCATCATACTATAATAATATCCTGTAAGTTTCAGAACTGAAAACTACCTTGTTAGTCCAATAAAAGCTTTTATAGACATCAGGCTCAGCAAACGACTCGTTTTTCAAAGTGGGGAACTATGACGTCAAAGAGGATAAAACACCGCCTCCACAAAAGAAGATCAACGCCTACTTCAACACGGCCTGTTTAGCCCCGCCCACCGATTCGCCCAAACATGCTAATTAACATAGGACGACATGATGATTGCTTACCGGATCGAGCTACTTCCAAGCAATAAACCAATAAACATGCTGTTTACTAAATATTGTGCAGTGCCTGGTTGTGGAAGAATACAGTCTGCATAAGCTTCCTTCGGATTCCAGCATGGTTAAACTTTATTAAATCAGTCAATCACAATTTCCCGACACGGATCTGCCAGCAACATGTAAGTAACCATGTGTACTCTAATGCCTGATCTGCGATCAGTGGTTTCTGTGTAATCATTCAAGTTCAGATTCTCTTAAAATCGTTCAATACTGTTTATGCATCAGTGACTAAATGATCAACTTCACATAATTTCTCGTAGTATTATGAAAATAATCCTTTTTAAACTGTTATTAAATTAGATTAAATCAGAAAGCGATCAAAGAACGATCCCTTTCCATTCGCCCAAGCTGTCAATCAAACAGCACAGCGCGAGCCGCGAGAGCTTATCTGGACACTTACCAAACGAAATAATGACACTGTTACACTACACCAGTGTTGTATAAAGTACTAGAAAGCAATACTTGAGTAAAAGTACAAGTATCGTACTAGAAAAAGACTTTGGTAGTGAAAGTTACCTTTTAGAATATTACTTAAGTAAAAGTCTTAAAGTATCTGATATATACTGTACTTAAGTATCAAAAGTAATTTTCTGATATTTAATGTACTTAAGTAATTGAAGTAAAAGTAAAAGGTTTTTTTTTTTTTTTTTTTTGGTTATGCGTTGAATTCAGCGATCACGGAAACGCGAAAAACTGGAGGGACTGTGTAGCCTGTACTGTACTACTTGTGTTATCGTTTATTTCCCACTGCATGTACCTTTAGCTGTAAAAAAAAATTGCATCACAATAAGTGTATTGTGATTGTCACTAACATTTTTGTAATTAAACTGAATTTTATTAGGTTTAATGACATGTTACAATGTTTAGATGGTACAATTTCTGGTAAGCTACGCTTTTTTATTATTTCAATTCAATTGTGATTTGATTTAATATTGACTCATTTGTATAAATATTAGGTAGGCTACACAAGATAGGCGTTAATTTTTCTCAAAAAAAAAACAAACAATAAAAACAACTCACCTAATGCTGTAAACATACAGAGAGCCCTATCAGCTGGTAGTAGGCTATTATTTAAGGTTAAAAATAATTAAATATAATGCGTTTTTTATTATTATAATAAAACCTTTAATGATATAAGTAAAAATATAATAAATATGTAATATAGAACACATATTTAGCAAAATACTCTCTATAGCTATTTTTTTTCTTGCCAACTGTGCTATAGGCTATAGCCTATGTTTATTAAATGGCTTTCCTGAGGTAAATGTGACATAATTGTCCTTCAGCTATGTTATTGACCTCTTCACGCTGATGAAAAACACTTATTGATCGATATTATGTATGAGGAACATACATTTCGGTAAGTTGTCATAAAGTAACTTGCTTTGTCTAGTCTGTCGGTCTCCGTGTCCTATTTGCTTCGCGATTTTTCTGTGCGTGAGAAAATGGATGTGTGGCGGGACAGCGTATGAAAAATGTCAATTGCGTGTGTCTCACGGTGAATGCGTGAGAGTTGGCAGCTCTGGTTAAACGTGCTCCAGGTCCTCCAGCAGGTGCTCGTGCTTCCATGGCGGTTTCAGTTGTGCTTCCTCCTCCTTTGGCATGGCAACAAACAAGCATTACGCTGAAATAGAGCGCGCGCCGTGCGGAGCGTGTGTACTGCAATCTAGGAGCAGTGATTCGCCAAACCTCCCTTATTGTAGTCGCACACATTTCTTCCGATTTTATTTTGTAGTAACGAGTAACGAAGATGCTTAGTGGAAATATAGCGGAGTAAAAGTATACATTTTATCTAGGAAATGTAGTGGAGTAAAAGTGAAAGTTGACATAAATTTAAATAACGAAGTAAAGTACAGATACGTGAAATTTCTACTTAAGTACAGTAACGAAGTATTTGTACTCCGTTACATTACAACACTGCACTACACAACAAAGCTCTTACTGTGTATTCACATCGTGTTTGCATTGTGATTTGGTGTAAGCATTTGTGAGAGTGCAAAAATTGCGTTGCAATGATAAGATCTTTATTCACGCGATCAACAGACTGTCTGTCATCTGCTCAGTCAAAGCTCATCATGCTGCAACCTTTCATGTGATGGAATAGATTTAAATATAATGCTTTAAACGATACTTTTAGTATAAAAGTATAGATAAAAGCCCTCCCGCACTTACAATTGATTGGTTGGGTCCTTGTATGCGCTTCGTGAGGCACACTGGCACACACACACACGCAAGGTCTCTCGCTCGCTCCCTCTCTCTACACGTTCTTCCGGCCGGTAGACGTAGAATCCACAGCTAAATCAATGAGAAGCCCTATGATTACAACGAACGACCATCATTTGTCATTGTCATTGTCACACAGTTCTGAAATTATCGTAGCCTACATTATAAGATTTTTTCCATTATTGATCGTACATCGTACAGAGGTCAAAATTATCGTACAAATACGATAATTATCGTACATCTGGCAACACTGATATGCAAGCATGTCAGCCAATCACAGCAGTGGGCGATTGCACTGCAGTCTCACAGCAGACACGCCCCTTAAAACGGAGCGTTCAAATCTGAGCCTGAAATCAGGCTTGGAAAAATGGCTTTTATTTATAAATTATGACAATTTTTGATGTAAAAATCATACTAACATTATAAGGGCACCCCAGGAAACATTATAAAATAATAAAACAATCCAGTTCATGACCCCTTTAATATAATTATTGTCCTGATGGTCAAAATGGGGATTTTCAATTCTTTAGATATTTTCTTACAGCCACTTTCTATTTTGTGATGTTCAACAATCTTTTGCTGCACATCAGAACTATATTCTGTGGTTTTACTCATTGTGACGGATGATTAAGGGAATTTGGCCTTTGTGTTTCCTCATATTTAAACTCCTGTGAAACACGAAGTCATAGCTGGACAATTTCATGTTCCTAGTCACCCTGGTGTGCTAAAAAAGGTAAATATTAATGGGAATATACTTCAGACATATTTTTCACATAACAAATTCTAGGGGTGCCAATAATTGTGGCCGACGTGTTTTGGAGAAAAACATTTATTTCATAATGTGATTTACCCCCCAATTTCAATTCTTTTACTTCAATGAAAGGTTAGATTTTTGCGAATTTTTTGAAGGAAAGATCAAAAGGATAAACAATGCAGGTTTATTTTTTTACAACCATTTTTGTTCATATTTACCAGGGGTGCCATCAATTCTGACCACCACTGCACGTCCCACCCTCCCTGCAAATCGGCGTCCAAAGCCACGCCTGTCACCATTACATTCAGTTCATAGACTTTCAGTTTGTTTTCATTCAACACCTGTGTTTCCCTGTCTGTTTCCCGCCACCAATCTGCTACCATGGACACTGATCACCTTCCTCACAGCTGCCTGTCATTTGTAATCATCATCACTGTGTATTTAAGTTCCTGTCTGTTATCAGTTCTTTGTTTGGTATTGTTTGTGTTTCACCTGTTCCTGTATATCCTGAGTTTATATTATTAAAGAAAGTGTTTGTTACTACTTTCATCTTCGTCATCCTTCCTTCAAGCCGTGACAATGCCTCCTGAAAGCATGAATGCGCACAGAAGACCGGAGACAACGTTCCCGTATACATCATGTGTCATTCACCGGTGAGAAAACTTTATAGTACAGTTAGTAACAGTACTACAACTACAAAAATAAAATAAAAAACTGAATTTGATGCAGCAAGTCTTCTGTTTGTTTAGCAAGCAGAACTTGTCAGTGTGTAATATTTCTTGCATGACAGGGTTTCCACGATGAGAGTCTGCTTGGCTCTGATGAATAGATCGTAGATCCTTTGCCAGTGCCACTTGTTGTCGGTTCAGAAGGAAAGTTTGGTTGTTGCAGCTTGCCTGCCATTCTCGCTCTGTCTGATAGCGTATACGTGAGCGCGCTGATGGTGTATGATGTCTATGAGAACAGGCTGTGCAGTGTGTATGCAAACTAGGGTGGCTATACGTCTGGATTTTGGCCGGACAGTCTGGATTTTAAGCCCCCTATCCGGCGCAGCCTCAAGCTGGACACTCATTTGTCCTGCTTTTTGGAGTTGCACTGCACACTTTGCAAGACAGGTTCATCTCAGTGGTCAGTTTTTGAAACCGACATCAATGTCTTGAATAAATACAAATACTGTGAACAAACACTTTTTTGCCTCTTCTGTTACAGGTCTACATCAAGATATCTCGTAGATCAAATTGTTTGGCAATGAATAGAGTAGGTTATTTCAGAATCACTGTATCATGATGCCATTAATATGATGGACAAAATTGTATTGTAGTTGCTGAGAGTTGTCTCACTCCTCCATAGGCTTCTAAGGGACTGAAACTTGCTGGCCCAGAAAATGTGGTGACGTACAACACAGACGCGCTACGCTTAAACACTACTTGAAAAGACCCGAGGCCCAGAGAGAAGGAAATGAAAAGTGGAATAAAGTCGTTATTTTTGTTTGTTTTTGCGCACAAAAAGTATTCTCGTCGCTTTATAAACTTAAGATCGAGCCACTGGAGTCACTTGGACTATATTAACGATCTCTTTAGTACATTTTCTGGGCCTGCAAGTTTCAGTCCCTTAGAAGCCTATGGAGGAGTGAGACAACTCTCAGATTTAATCAAAAATATCTCAATTTGTGTTCCGAAGATGAACGAAGGTCTTACGGGGTTGGAACAACATGAGGGTGAGTAATTACTGACAGAATTTTCATTTTTGGGTGAACTATCCCCTTAATATGTGAAATGCCAAGTCCTAACAGATGAACGTTATCATTTCAAGTGAAGTAAATTGTAAATCAGTCAAGTCAACTGCATTAAATTGCACTTAATAGGCCCAAGCTCACAATCCTGATTTGGAGCAGATGAGCACTGGATTGATCTGACACACACTCCTCACATCAACAATTGGCCCTCATGTTTGCCATGATCCATGCTCAGGGATGTAGTGGAGGCTAAACGCACCGTTACGCACGTAAACGCCGTTTACGCACCTCCCAAAATTTGGAAATAGCGTTTGCCCACCTCCAAAATGCGTTTATCCACCTCTACATTGCGTTTATCCACCTCTAAATTTCACGTTATTTGAGCGGACTTTGCTTTTCCAGTGCGTGATCGCCGATCGGCACATGATTCGAGCATTTGGGCCGTTAACGACTGAGCAGAACGCGCAGCGCGCAAACACGGAGCAGAGAGCGCAGCGCGCCGACACACACACACACACGGAACAAAGAGAACGGCGCACACACGTAGCAGAAAACACTCGCTCGTGAAGTTACTAAACAAGCTGCGCGAGAATGAAACTTGATCGCAGGCGCAGCCGCAACAGGAAATCATTAAAACGATGCAAAAAAAGGTGATTTTTTTTTTATTCATTACAGGCAGCTGGTTTAATGTAGGGAGCATGTCAAAACCCAACTGTACAAGAGATTCAGAGGGAATCAAGCCTGCACCAGGTTAAAGACTTTTCCCTCCACAGGAAAACACTGATCCACATTTTTCTGATAGAACAAACAACTAATCAATTAATCGAAGAAATATTCAACAGATTAATCAACTATGAAAATAATCCCAAATCCCTAATCATTATGCACAAGTGCATTGCATTGGAAGCCCTGGATATAAGCCTCCCTCTCGATCTCTCTTAAATATTTTTTGTTCTCTCTGTTTTGTCATTTAGTGAACTTTATAGATTTCAACCATATTATTCCTTTTTGAGTCTCTTTAACAAGAACTTAGATTAGTGCATGAATTGAATAGTGATTGTGTGACCTATGATGAGGGAGCAACCAGTGATACCCTTGGTAGTACCATCAAATGATAGCCTATAGCGATGTCATCAGGATACACATACACCGGTAGGCAGTGGCCCACCTTACCGGGTGACCACGTCGTGGTCCACCAGAATTGATAGTTTACCCACCTCTTTTTTTACCACTACACCACTGATCATGCTGTGCCATCATTGCCACTCATGGCCCAACTCTGGCTGACACATGCCATCGCCGACAGGAGGCCAGCAGTGCCAGCTTGAGGCCAAGATCGCTTGCTATGTGGGATCCGCTGCCGAATCTGTTTCGCCAATATAGTATTACAGATTACAGAATCAACTTGCTTGTGTTTGAGGGACTGTTTTACACTGTAAAATCCAACAGTTGTTTTCACTAACACTTTTTAGTTAACTTTACTAAATGTTTTAAACTTAATTGTAAAAAAATCTAGCAATATGTACTATTCACACACTATGCCTTTTTTACTCAGAAAACCCAAGTTTTTGAGGTGGGGCAATTCTTAATAGACTTTTCACTCATTTCCTCCACTTTTGCAGTTATCTTTCTCTGTTTGTATTCGTTCATTTCCCAATCGCTTCTCTTGTTGCCCTTCGTCTGAAAATTACAACCAAAAGCCGCACAATAAGACATTGTATAAGTATTTTATTTTCCGAGTTGTTGCGGTAGAAATTGCAAAAGCCAGCAGCTCACCGAGAGCAACCATTTGACGTCATCATGCAGAATGCACTGCGCACCTAGAATGGCGCCCTCCATTGTCTAAAATATGTAAACAACGATGTGGATTTTTTAAATAACATAAATCTTTCATTTCTATTACATATTTCAGTAGACATAATTTACGTTATATTAAGCCATACAAGTCTTAATACCCGGGGTTCTCTTTAATGCAGGAAAAACATATATATTTTCAATTAAACACACCTCATTTACTACAAATTAATTAAAAATGGATCACGTTTCTTGTACTTTTTTTGTTTAAATGCAAATAAAAGATTTGAAAACATTCTGCACATTTCAACTCTTTGTTGTTACAGTGATGAGTTGCAACCACAGTTAGATACTGTAATAAAAAAATTTCTTAAATACATTTGTCTCACTTTCTCATTTCTTATTAAACAGCATTGTGGTAATAGAAGCAAAAATCTGCAAACATTGGCAGTATTAACAAACAAGTAATTCTGTCTGAGGAACACATGAACTCACTCACCTGATACTGTCAGTGTAACTCTATCACTCCTCTGTGTGTACTGTGGGGTTTCAGTCTGAGTTCCTCTACAGCTGTACAGACCAGCATGAGACGGATCCACAGATGTGATTATATAGATCTGGTCTGTTCTTCTGCTGTTATCTTGATCTTTATACCAGCTGTACCTCCAGACTAGTGATGTTACGTTCGTGAACGAATCGTTCTTTTTGAACGAATCCTTTAGGTGAACGAATCGTTCTCGTTCACGTAATCCATTGACTCATATTTCTCGTTCACTGAAATCCCTCCCTCCACAGCAGCGCGGCGCTATTAGCAGCGCATGCGCAGCTCAGTGAACCGGTGTTTTCAACCTGTCAAAGAATGAACCTCGAGCCAATAGCCTTCGAGTATGAGATGTGACGGAGCATGTGATTTGTTGGATGTAGTGAACGAATACGCCCTTCACTGACTGACCGAGTTGCTTTTGAGTCTGAACCATAGGTCTGAACGAGAGAGAGATCTTATCGTTTGTGTACGAGTTGAACGAACTGGTATGTCGTTCATGAACGAAAATAACCAGTTGTTTGAACGATAATGATGGCGAACCGATAGAGCTAGGTTTGTGTAGTTAGCATGTTTGCATCAAATAAACAAATTTACACTTTACCATTGTAATGAAAACAGGTTAATAACGCAATATATTGGTTAAATATAACAAAGACAAATTAACATAGTCATTTTTTACTTGGTTTGAGTTAAGGGGGGCGCACTTGACTGTTTACTTGATTTAAATTTACACTTCTCGTTACCTGCTTTTCTTATATGTTGGTTGTGTGTTTTAGTCTTAGTTTTGTGGTATTTTGCACTTTGAACAATTTACTTGACTACTTGTGTTCATTTTGTATTATCAAAATGAATTCATTACGTTTTATTCATGTCATATGCACTTCTCTAAAAACTAAAACAAACCAAAAAAATATGACAGTATTGGTTAGGTCTCATAACGTCAGCAAATAGCATTTCAGTTCGGGCTGTGAAGGGGCATGTATTTGGTTGGATCTACTGAACGAATTTGCCTATCACTGCTGAGATCGCTCTGTTTTGAGTCTGAACGAGAGGGAGAGATCTCGTTCGTGAACGAATTGAACTGGTACTTTCGTTCGTGAATGAGAGTACTGGGTAGATCGGTCATTTAGCATGTGATTTAATCTAATTCAAAGCGCAGTTTTAGGTGTGCACATATAATTGTTTATATTCATAATTTCATATTCAACATACAGAACATCAACGTTTAATATAATCCCAGATTTATGAATGTGTATGTCTGACTAAATAATTAAAATGTTAATTATGCAAGAAAACCTTGGTTTGGTCATCTGAACCACTTATTTAGACTTATGTTATTAATTTAGTAAATAAGGCACACATTTTAACAAAGCCAAATCACTTTTTTTTGTAACAAGTAAATACGTTCATTAAAACATAACATAAAATACACTCTTTTTCGCCACCTGCTGCAGCAGTATATATCTAATATGAAGAAATTATCACTGAACGAATCAGTGAACGAGTCTGAACGAATCATTTTGGTGAACGAACTGAAAATGAACGAGTCTCTGGAAAGAATCAAACTTTCCACCACTACTCCAGACTCCTGTCTCCTGTATGTCACATGTGAGAGTGACTCTCTCTCCTCTGAACACACGAACATCAGGCTTCACGTTCACTACAGGTTTGGGTCTCACTGTGAAATGAGCAAACACACACTTCACATGTCTGAAATTATTTCAGATGATTTGTGCAAAACTCAATGAAATTGCTTTTTTTAATTAATGTTTAACTCAACTGACAAAACATTGTTAAATCAGGACAGTAATTTTCATGTTTACATCAAACACGTTGCATTTTAATACAAAAAGTTTTAATAAAAGCAAAAAACTATTTACCTCTCACTGTTATCTTTATTGCATTACTGAAGTGTGTGTAGTGTTTTCCTCGCTGTGCTCTACACTCGTATGTTCCTCCATCAGAGACTCTCACAGAACTGATTGTTTTAGTTCCTGCATCATCACTGGATTCAGGGTTTGAGTCTTTCCACCAGTCAAACGTCCATCCAGTTGAGCTTCCCACGTCACAGCTGAGAGTAACTGTGTCTCCAGTGAACACTGAACTCTGGGGCTTTACAGTCAGAATCGGTTTATCTGGAAGTGAACACTGAACAGTGATGCAGTGTTGAGCTCATTTATATTATTGGTCATATCTTGTCTTGTCTTTTTTTTTTGTACAGTAAACTGTGATTTATTTTGATTTAAAGGGATGTGTCCTTTCTTGCTCCCACTAGTGACACCACTGAATAGAACAGCAAAAATATTGATTTTGAGAAGTCTTCATTTAGGCCTACAGAACAAAACAAGGAAAACCACAAACTGAAGAGTTTATCTTAAACTAAACACAGATGAGGAACATAATTAATAAGCAAGGAAACAAATGAGAACATGCACCATAACATGATCAAAACATCTTTGAACAGGAATCAATAAGATGTGTCACTCTTTCAAGATAGCCAAAAGTTAAAGTCTCAGCTAAGCTCAGGTCTAAGGCTACTTCACACTTCTGTTACTTTGCTATTGCTGGATATAGATGGTTAAATGTCTGATAAAAATAAATAAAAGAAAAAAGAAAGAAAGAAGATGCAGATAAACGTAAGAAATACAAATATAAAAAGAATGCAAGTTCTAATCATTCTGAATGCTGAAGTTAATGTGAGATTTTCAGACTTGAACCTTACATTTCTCCTAAAATGGGCACTTTAAGGCTTCGTTTTAATTTTTTAATTTTCATTTTGCCCTGAAAGAACTGAGTTTTTTTTTTATATTACAATTATGATAAATATTAATTTATTTATATATAGGCTATGTTTTGTATTATTTACTTCTGTATTTTATGTATGTATTTTAAGTATATTTCTATGTGCTTATTTCTAGTAAATTGTAATATTGCCCCTGTGGTGACACATTTATCTAGTGACAGGAAAGTCAAAGTCTAATGGTCCGCTGCTTCTACACTCCTAAAACATTATCTCTGACATGAGGCTGAAATTATTATCATAGAGTCACCAGTTGATATTTGAGCTTCAATGTGCACATTAATGCAGCCGAAACATCAGTTTATCCCACATCTCATTTACTATGAATGAATATAAAAAACTACATTGATTTTATTATTTTATTTTCATGTATGCATTTCAATGCAACATCGGATCTATTTAAAACATGCAAAATATTAAAAATAAATAAATAAAATAAATCTGCAGACTCAATGTTATTACAGTGAAGGGATACAGCCAAAGTTACTGGTTAAAATGAGCAATGAAAAATACTCTCAAATCAAAAGTTGCAGCTGTGAATATTATTTAATGGACCTCAGCTAACATGAACTAACAATGAATAGTTGTATTTTTATTAACTAATGTTAACAAAGATTATTAAATAACAAATGTATTAATATGCATTAACTAAAATTAACAAATGGAACCTTGTTGTAAAGTGTTACCAACAAATCTAACAAACAAACAAGAAATTCTGTCTGAGGAACACATGAACACACTCACCTGATACTGTCAGTGTAACTCCATCACTGATCTCTGAGTACTGTGGGGTTTCAGTCAGAGTTCCTCTACAGCTGTACAGACCAGCATGAGACGGATCCACAGATGTGATTATATAGATCTGGTCTGTTCTTCTGCTGTTATCTTGATCTTTATACCAGCTGTACGTCCAGACTCCTGTCTCCTGTATGTCACATGTGAGAGTGACTCTCTCTCCTCTGAACACACGAACATCAGGCTTCACCTTCACTACAGGTTTGGGTCTCACTGTGAAATGAGCAAACACACAGGAATCAATAAGATGTGTCACTCTTTCAAGATAGCCAAAAGTTAAAGTCTCAGCTAAGCTCAGGTCTAAGGCTACTTCACACTTCTGTCACTTTGCTATTGCTGGATATACAGTGCCCTCCACTATTAATGGCACCCCTGGTAAATATGATCAAAACTGGCTGTAAAAAATAAATCTGCATCGTTTATCCTTTTGATCTTTCATTCAAAAAATTTGCAAAATTCTAACCTTTCATTGAAGTAAAAGAATTGAAAGTGGGGGGTAAATCACATTATGAAATGAATGTTTTTCTCCAAAACACACTGGCCACAATTATTGGCACCCCTAGAATTTTTTACGAGTAAAATATCTCTGAAGTATATTCCCATTAATATTTACCTTTTTTAGCACACCAGGGTGACTAGGAACATGAAACTGTCCAGCTATGACTTCTTGTTTCACATGAGTTTATATATGAGGAAACACAAAGGCCAAATCCCCTTAATCATCCATCACAATGAGTAAAACCACAGAATACAGTTCTGATGTGCAGCAAAAGATTGTTGAACATCACAAAATAGAAAGTGGATGTAAGACAATAGCTAAAGAATTGAAAATCCCCATTTTGACCATCAGGGCAATAATTAAGAAGTTATAATCAACTAAAGATGTTATGAATCTGCCAGGAAGAGGACGTGTGTCTATACTGTCTTAATGCATGGCGAGGATGAAAGTTTGAGTGGCCAAAGACTCTTCAAGGATCACAGATGGAGAATTGCAGAGATTAGTTGAGTCTTGGGGTCAGAAAGCCTAAAAACTAAAAACAAAAATGCTCCTCGCTCCTCCAGAAACAAACTCCAGCAAATGTAATTGTCAGACATGACTGGAACTTCAAACGGCACAGGGTTCTGTGGTCAGATGAGACTAAACAAAGAGCTTTTTGGCAGCAAACACACTAGATGGGTTTGGTGAACACAAGGATAAAAAGTACCCCATGTGTACAATTTAATATACTGCTGGATCTTTAATGTTGTGGGCCTATTTTTCTGCTGGAGGTCCTGGACATCTTGTTCAGATACATGGCATTGTGGATTCTATCAAATACCAACAGATAAAAAAATCAAAACCTGACGGCCTCTGCTAAAATCTTATAATGGGCCGTGGTTGGATCTTCCATCAGGACAACGGTCCAAAACAAACATCAAAATCAACACAAAAATGGGTAACTGAGCACAAAATGAAGCTTCTGCCATGAGCGTCCCAGTCCCCTGACCTGATGAGTGGAGTGAACTGAAGAGAAGAAACACCAACATGGATCTGGAGAGATTCTGTATGGAGGAATGATCTCTGATCTCTGGTCAGGTGTTCTCCAAACTCATCAGGCATTATAGAAGAAGACTCAGAGCTGGTATCTTGTCAAAAGGAGATTGCAAAAAGTATTTAATAAAAGGGTGCCAATAATTGTGGCCAGTGTGTTTTGGAGAAAAGCATTTATTTCATAATGTGATTTCCCCCCCACATTCAATTCTTTTACTTCAATGAAAGGTTAGAATTTTGCACATTTTTTGAATGAAAGATCAAAAGGATAAACGATGCAGATTTATTTTTTACAGCCATTTTTGATCATATTTACCAGGGGTGCCATTAATTGTGGAGGGCAATCTTAATCCTTAATCTGTAGATGGTTAAATGTCTGCAAAAAATAAATAACAGAAAAAAGAAAGAAAGAAGATGCAGATAAACGTAAGAAATAAAAAGATAAAAAGAATGCAATTCTAATCATTTTGAATGCTGAAGTTAATGTGAGATTTTCAGACTTGAACCTTACATTTCTCCTAAAATGGGCACTTTAAGGTTTCATTTTTTTTTGTGAATTTTCATTTTGCCCTGAAAGAAGTGAGTTATTTATATTACAATTATGATAAATATTAATTAATTTATATATATGCTATGTTTTGTATTATTTACTTCTGTATTTTATGTATGTATTTTAAGTATATTTCTATGTGCTTATTTCTAGTAAATTGTAATATTGCCCCTGTGGTGACACATTTATCTAGTGACAGGAAAGTCAAAGTCGAATGGTCCGCTGCTTCTACACTCCTAAAACATTATCTCTGACATGAGGCTGAAATTATTATTATAGAGTAACCAGTTGATATTTGAGCTTCAATGTGCATATTATTGCAGCCGAAATATCAGTTTATCCCACATCTCATTTACTATGAATGAATATAAAAAACTACACTGATTTTATTATTTTATTTTCATGTATGCATTTCAATGCAACATCGGATCTATTTAAAACATGCAAAATATTAAAAATAAATAAATAAAATAAATCTGCAGACTCAATGTTATTACAGTGATGGGATACAGCCAAAGTTACTGGTTAAAATGAGCAATGAAAAATACTCTCAAATCAAAAGTTGCAGCTGTGAATATTATTTAATGGACCTCAGCTAACATGAACTAACAATGAATAGTTGTATTTTTATTAACTAATGTTAACAAAGATTATAAAATAACAAATGTATTAATATGCATTAACTAAAATTAACAAATGGAACCTTGTTCTAAAGTGTTACCAACAAATCAATCAATCAATCAATCAAACAAACAAACAAACAAACAAACAAACAAACAAACAAACAAGTAATTCTGTCTGAGGAACACATGAACACACTCACCTGATACTGTCAGTGTAACTCCATCACTGATCTTTGAGTTCTGTTGGGTTTCAGTCTGAGTTCCTCTACAGCTGTACAGACCAGCATGAGACGGATCCACAGATGTGATTATATAGATCTGGTCTTGTCCTGCGCTGTTATCTTGATCTTTATACCAGCTGTACCTCCAGACTCCTGTCTCCTGTATGTCACATGTGAGAGTGACTCTCTCTCCTCTGAACACATGAACATCAGGCTTCACCTTCACTACAGGTTTGGGTCTCTCTGTTAAATAAGCAAACACACACTTCACATGTCTGAAATTATTTCAGATGATTTGTGCAAAACTCAATGAAATACCTTTTGTTAATTAATGTTTAACTCAAGTGACAGAACATTGTTAAATCAGGACAGTAATTTTCATGTTTACATCAAACACATTGCCTTTTAATACAAAAAAATAAAGTTTTAATAAAAGCAAAGTATTACCTCTCACTGTTATCTTTATTGCATTGCTGAAGTGTGTGTAGTGTTTTCCTCGCTGTGCTCTACACTCGTATGTTCCTCCATCAGAGACTCTCACAGAACTGATTGTTTTAGTTCCTGCATCATCACTGGATTCACAGTTTGAGTCTTTCCTCCAGTCAAACGTCCATCCAGTTGAGCTTCCCACGTCACAGCTGAGAGTAACTGTGTCTCCAGTGAACACTGAACTCTGGGGCTTTACAGTCAGAATCGGTTTATCTGGAAGTGAACAGTGATGCAGTGTTGAGCTCATTTATAGAGTTATTGGTCATATTTCACTATGAACTTGTCTTCATCACTCACTTTTTTTTTGTACATAAAACTACACTGTAATCATCACTGCACAGTAAAATTCAATTAGTTAGACTTATACTTAAAAAAGTAAAAACTGAGAAATGCTTTGCAATCTGCTAGCATTTTTGTCTTTTGTGTCCGTGTCTGCGTGTCTTGTTGTCTATTGAGCATAAGTTTTGTTTTGTCAGCTTCTTCTTCTTCTTCTTTGGTGTTTATTGGCGGTTGGCAAACCAACTTGTAGGTGCATTACCGCCACCGACTGGACTGGAGTGTGGACAGGATACATGCTTATAGGATTGACATAATGCGACATATGAATGAAAATTCATGAGGAAACAACAACAAAACAAAACGTAAAAAAAAAAAAAAAAACCAGCCTAAATTCTTTTACTTAATTTCGTTTCTTTAATAAACTTAATAATACTATCATATATAGCTTTTTCCTTTAGTATACCTATTATAGAAAAATCTTTATGCTCAGCTTTAATTAGTGACTGAATGAAATTACGTCTTTCATTGTTGTATTTCCTGCAGTGAAGTATTACATGTTCAACTGTCTCTTGCTGACTACAGTGATTACATTCCCCTGTTGGGTGCTTGCCAATTTTAAACAATGTACTATTCAATCCTGTGTGACCTATTCTCAGACGGGTAATAATATTCTCTTCACTTCTGTTCCTGCTCTCTCTCCTCCCAGCACAAACTTGTTGTTGAATATTATATAAGTGTCTTCCTGTTTCAATACCATCCCAGTGTACCTGCCATATTGATTGTACATATTTCCTAATGAACACTTTAGCTTCTGCTCTACTTAATGGAACTTGTAAATCTATCTGCTTTAACTTTAAAGATTGTTTAGCCAAAACATCTACCTTCTCATTACCCACTACACCAACATGAGCAGGAACCCAAATAAATTGAATTGATATACCCATAAGCTTTATGTTATACAATTTATGGAATATTTCATTAATTATATCCATCCTAAAAGATGATCTGCCAGATTTTATGCTTTCCAGTGCCGAGTAGCTATCAGATGCAATAACTATGTTATTCATTTGCTTTTCTTCTGTCCACTGCAGGGCCATTAAAATTGCCAATAGTTCTGTAGCATAAACTGATAAATGGTCAGAAACTCTTTTCTTAATATGAGAATCATTCATTGGAATATACACGGCTGCACCTGCATATCCTGTCTTCGGGTCTTTTGATCCATCCGTAAACAAAAACACTGAATCTTGGAAATGCCTCTCAAAATAATTCCGCACTATATACCACACTGGAAGTTGTTTGGATTGATCCTTTATTTCCTGTTGTATACTGAGGTCAACAGTTGGCAAGGGGAATAACCAAGGGGGGATGGAGGATATTGAGACTGTGTTGCTATACTGTAATTGATTTAATCCTATATTCCTCGCCTTTGCATCACCTATCCACCCAAAACTCATAAAATTGGTTTCATTATGTTCCCAACAATCTGTCAGTACACTTTTTACAGGATGTGAAACACTTTGTCCCTGGATATTGACCCAATATGCCAACATTAACTTCATTCGTCTTATACCTAATGGTATTTCTCCCATCTCCACCTGCATAGCTGATACCGGTGATGATTTAAATGATCCACTACAGATTCTTAGGGCTTGTGCTTGCAATGCATCTAATTGTTTGAGGTTTGTTTCTGCTGCTGACATATAGGCAATGCATCCATAATCAAACACAGATCTCATGAGTGCCCAGTATATACTTTGTAGGGATGCCCTACTAGCTCCCCACTCCCGTCCTGATAAACACCGAAGAATATTAATAATATTTTTGCACTTATTCTTAATTTTATCCAGATGAATTTTCCATGTAAGTTTTTCATCGAACCAAACTCCAAGAAACCTTATAAATTTTACTTGCTCCAGAGGATTCCCATATAATTTCAAAGAGAGGGGTATGCTTCTGAGCTGCCTTGAAAAACAAATGACCTGCGTTTTTGATACAGATAGTTTAAACCCCCATTTATTAGCCCACTTTTCAACTTCCTCTATCGCATTTTGCATTTTTTTATGAACATATGTTATATTGCGACCTCTAATCCACAAAGCCCCATCATCTGCATATAAAGATTTTCCAATGTTATGTTCAACTTGTGAAAAGATGCCATTAATCATTATGTTGAATAATAACGGACTGCATACACTACCTTGTGGTGTTCCATTCTCTACTGTATACATTCTAGAATATTCTTCACCTACTTTAACTTGTATTTTTCGGTCAAATAAAAAGTTCTGAACCCAGTTATATGATCTACCACCAATTCCTAAAGACTTTAACTTAATTAATAATCCTTCTTTCCAGAGCATATCATATGCCTTTTCCACATCAAAAAAGATAGCTACCACTACTTATTTGTTTGTCTGTGCTTTTCTAATGTCTGATTCTAGACATAATATAGAATCCATTGTATTCCGTCCCTTACGGAATCCACTCTGATAAGGGGACAGCAGATTTTTACTCTCTAAAAAATACGTTATTCTTTCTGTGATTATTCTTTCCATTGTTTTACATAATTGAGAAGTTAGTGCAATAGGCCTATAACTAGAAGGATCTGATGGGTCTTTCCCAGGTTTAAGAACAGGTACTATTATTGCTTGTTTCCATATTGAAGGGAGTTGACCAGTTTCCCATACTAGGTTAAATAATTTTAATACTATTTCCAGCGTATTATCTGTCATGTTAGCCAGCATTTTGTAACACACTCCGTCTCTTCCTGGAGTAGTCTGCCGAGCAGTTTTGATTGCTCTTTTTAACTCAAACATGTTTATAGGTAAGTCTAATAAACTATCTGACATCTCATCTTCCTTCACCAAATTAAGATAATTCTTTAATGTGCTACTCCTACACTGCTTTGCTTCTTTTGAAAGATTATCTGAACTATGAATTTTCTTAAATGTTTCTACCAAAAGTTCAGCCTTATCTAAATTGGAGACAGCCATTTTGTCTGTACCTATAATCACTGGTAACTCATAGTTCCTTCTAATCCCCCCCATTTTCCTGATCATATTCCATACATCTGACAGATGTACTGTTCTTCCAATACTATCACAGTACTGCTTCCAAAAAAAACGTTTTTGTGTTTTTATTGTTTTTCTTACAACTGCCTGGGCTCTTTTATACTGAATCATAGCATCCATAGAATGCTGCTTTTTAAGTTTCTTAAATGCTTTATTCCTTACTTTTATAGCTGCTTTACAACCATCATTCCACCAAGGTACATTTTTTACCTGTCTTTTTCCTGTCGTTTTAGGTATAGTTTGTTCAGCCGACTGAATTATTTCATTAACTAGTTTACTGTTGTATATATTTACATTCATCTGGGATTCTTCTTGCAAAGTCATACATCTATTTTCACAAATTACTCGAAATATCTCCCAATCTGCCTTTTCCAACTTCCATCTAGGACTTCTCTTTTCTTTTTCATAGCATATTTCTGTACCAACCGTAATCACTACCGGATAATGATCACTCCCTATTGTATTATCATTATTTACATTCCATGTAGTGATCCCTGCCATTACAGAAGACACAAATGTTAGGTCAAGTGCAGTCTCTGTATTTTTTATACTGTTATATCGTGTTCCCTCTCCATTATTAATGCACACCAAGTTATTATCATCAATGAATTCTTCAATTAGCTGTCCATTCACATCTGTATTATTACTTCCCCATAATGTATTATAAGAATTAAAATCACCACACCACACTACTTTGTCATGCAAAGAACCTACAACAGCTTCTAAAATAATTTGACTTAATTTTTCACATGGATTATAATAATTAATAATATCTATACTCCCTCTTTTAGTCCATACCTTAATTATTATTGATTCATATTCTTTATTTATTTGTTCTACCTTATATTTCAATCCATTTTGTATAAATGTTGCTATTCCTCCTCCTCTACCATATTCTCGATCTCTTCTAATTATATTATAACCATTTATTATAAAATCCAACTGTGGTTTTAACCATGTTTCCTGAATACATATTACATTAGGTTTCTCTGTTAACATATCGATGTATTTCTTAAGCTCTTGGCCATTTGCAATAAGACTCCTTGCATTCCACTGTAGTAAGGTCAATAACATTACGAAGATCCAGCACATGCCTGAGAAGACTGTGTCTCTTCAGTAAGGGAGTCTCTTATGGTCTCCCATTGCAGTCCTTTGACATCTAGATATTTCTCTGCGGATTTAACAATTATTTTAATCCTTTCATTTCTGCTTTTTGTCTGTGCAGAACAATTTATTATTTCTGCCATGAACATTACAAAATCATTCTTTTCCACTATCAAAGTATCCTCCTTCAATTTATTACATCCTTGACATTTCTTTCCTGAGTCGGCCATATCGTCGTTGCGCTCGGCCTGCTCCGCCAGTTTGGCCCTCTGATTCATTTCTTTTCTGCTAATTTCTGATTGCTTGATCACTGTCATATTCTCTGAAACCTTCTTTGCAGCTTCTGCATAACTGATTCCTTGAACAACCTTGATTCGTTGCACTTCGGCCTGCCTCTTACTAACCTCACATCCTCTGCGGCACTGTGTTCCCCTCCACAATTACAACACTTCAGTTTTGTACCCTCCTGGCATTTTCCATACTCATGTTCTCCACTACATTTTCCACATCTCTGCTTTCCCTTACACACCGCCGCTACATGCCCATATCTTTGGCATTTAAAGCATCTGATTGGAGGGGGAATATATAACCTTACATCGTAGCACATAAAACCAATGTACACTTTTTCTGGAAGTTCTTCCTGATCAAAATTGATCATAACCGAAAGACTATCCTGCATATTGCCATTTCTGTTCACTTTTAGACGTCTTACTTCATTTACTCGAGCGTTTGTTATGTTTCTTTTCACATCATCAACCGATACGTTAACCGGAATCCCTGTAATGACTCCTTTTGTAAATTTCTTGTAAGTCTTGAAACATTCCACTTTCTTTCTATTGACTATGTTCATTTTGATTGCTTTCCCTTGCTGTTTCTCATCCTTACACACAATCATCAGGGCTCCATTTCTTAGTACTTTGGCACTCTTTATTTCACCAATTTCCTTATTTAGCGATTTTGTTAGTTGTATTGGATTCATACCTCCAAACGAGTCCCCGTCGTCCACAAGTTTTGCAAAAATTACATGCTCCTCCCTCCGCTTCTCCTCCGTATTTGATCCTCTGTCTGAGTCACTTTCATCAGTTTTATTTTGCCTTTTCTTTTTCCGTTTATTATTCCTAACCGACTCCCAGCTTTCATATATCCCGCCACCTACTTCCATCTCTCCTGGTTCATTTCCTGATCCGTCACTTCCTTCCACACACTCCTGTCCATTCACAGTCCAGCTGTTGCCAACCACCCTGGGAGTCGACATCCTTCCCTCCACACACCTCCACCAGACCTGTTTTGTCAGCTTGCTGTGTGCTCTGCTGTCATTGGGGCTTTTCCCCTCCCACTCGTTATCCTTAATTATCTTTGTGTTCACGTCACACCTGTTGCTTATTATTCCTCATTATTCTCCCTTATTTTAGATGGAGTTTTTTGAAGGAGTTTTTTGTCAGACCGGTGTTGTATGTAGTTACGCAGTCGCTTGTGACCTACTTTTCGTCATCGCCTTTTCTTGCCGTGTCGTGCTATTTCTGAATCAAAGTGCATTTTTATTTTTTGTCCTGCTTTCTCTCCTGTTTCCTTGGCTGTCTGCCCTGGCGATCTCTGTTCTGTTGAGACTCGGATGCACCGCTGTCTGCCGGAAGCTAGTTATTTTAGTTGATTAAGTTTTAAATATGGATAATTTTCTTACACAATTGCTTTGCTTCAGAAGGCCTTTATTAGCAGCATGAATTTACTTTTATGATGAAAGATGCACTTTTATGATGAGTAGATGCACTTTTATGATGAATAGATGCACTTTTATGATGAATAGATGCACTTTTATGATGAATAGATGCACTTTTATGGACTTCAAAACAGAAACGGCCATTCACTTCCATTATAAAGCTTGAAATTTTTTTTTTTTTTAATATAACTCCTAGGATGGCTTCAGGGTGAGTAAATCGTGGGCTAATTTTCATATTTGGGTGAACTATCCCTTTAAGCATTAAAGGTGTTCTAAGCGATGTCACACGTTTTTTGTTTTTTTAGGCCAAAACATTTTTTGTCACATACAGCAAACATCTCCTCACCATCCGCTAGCTGCCTGTCCCCTGAACACACTGTAAAAAAACACGGTCTCTGTAGACAGCCCAGGCTCCACAAACGGCAACAAAAACAAACTGGGCTCACCCGCACCATGAAACATAACAAACTGTTCCAGCCAATAACCGACAAGGATTTGGGGCTGGGGTTTGGGGGGTTACTGTGCGGATGAGGAGGAGGGAGAGTCAAGCTAGCCTCCGTTTTGTTAATACTACCGACGTTGTCTTTGCTGCTATATATTTATGTTTAAAATAAAGTATAGGCCTTCCACAACTCTCTCCCCATATGTCAAATATATCACCAATGAGGCTTATGTCACCTAGCAGCAACGCCGCGTCAGACACGTTTCTGGTGTGCAAAGACATAGAAAAAGCCACACAGCTGACACGCAACAGAAACAATTGGCTCATGCCACGCAGCCAGTGTGTCGCTGGCCTAATCATCACCATCATGGTAATGCCAAATGAAAAAGAAAAAAAAAATCGAAACCTCTCTTAATTCTCACTAAGAACTTCTGTAGACGTCTGACAGAAATAAAGTCAATCTGGTGAGTAATAAATGAAGCTGGTAATGATGATTGTGGAATTAATACAAAATATTTACAGAATATATGTATTAGGGGTGTAATGGTTCAAATTGCTCATAGTTCAGTTTGGTATGAGCTGTGTCCAGTAAAAAAAAAAAAAAAAAAAAATTAAGAAAAAATATTAATACAATAGTGTTAGACTTAGACTTAGAAAACTTTAATGTCCTCAGAGAGGCAATTTGTTGTACAGTACAGACATATTGACACATAATCCACAACATAAACATTATCCACATGCACAATATCATAAATAAATAAAAACTACTTCACATTCCTTCACATATATTCTCAAGTCATACCCCTCCCCACACCTTATTTGATTGGGTTATTGCCATGGGAATGAATGAGTTTTTTGCTCGATTGGTTCTAACTTTGGGGTATCTATATCTACGACCTGAAGGGAGAGGCTTAAACTCCACTGAAAGTGGATGGGTTTTATCCATGCAAACCTTGTCTGCCTTCTGTGCCAATCTCATCAGGTATAGTTGGTACAGGTCTACCTGTTGTTTCCCAATGATTTTTCCACAGGTTTTAACAATCTTCCCCAATTTGTTCCTATGGGTGATTTTTGAATGTCCATACCAGCATACTATGCAGTAGGAGAGAATACTCTCAATAAAGGACTTATAAAAAAGAGTCAACATTTTATTATCAACCTTAAAATAATTAAGCTTTCTAAGAGAATACAAACGTTGTTGACCCTTTTTAAAAACAGCATCAGCACACTGATCCCAGGATAATTTACTATCAATGATAAGACCAAGATACTTGTACTCCGTCACCATCTCTATCTCCTCTCCTTTTATTAGAGTCGGAGTGGGTGAGGGTGCCCCATGTCTAAAATCAAAAACCAACTCTTTAGTCTTAGATGCATTCAAATACAACTGGGAGGCTTTACACCAGTCAACAAATTCATGCAACACTAGACCATGTTCAGTTTCATCTCGCTCCAATAAACTAATCACAGCAGTATCATCTGCGAATTTAATTATATAACGTCCAGGGTAACTACTGCGACAACAGTCAGTGTACAATATATATAATAGTGGTGACAAAACGCTACCTTGTGGTGTCCCAGTTGAAGTGAAGCGGACCCCAGATAATGTTTTCCCCACCCTTACTCTTTGTGGCCGTCCACTCAGGAAGTCCAGGATCCATTTTATTAGTATTGAATTTAGCTGGAAGTTGTCTCTAAGTCTATTTCCTAAAATTTGTGGGTGGATTGTATTGAACGCTGATGAAAAGTCAGCAAATAAAATGCGAGCATGTGTTTTACAACCTTCCAGGTGTGTATACAAATAATTTAAAAGCACTAAAATGGCATCGTCCGTCCCCCTCCCAAATCTGTAGGCAAATTGTAGAGGGTCAAGAGCATGTCTACAGGAATTCATGATGTATGTTTTGATGATCTGCTCAAATGATTTAACTACAAGAGAGGTGAGGGCGATGGGCCTATAATCCTTGGATGAGGATGGATGGGAGACTTTGGGAAGGGGGGTCACAACTGCTGTCTTCCAAAGCAGTGGAACCACCTGGGTGTCTACTGAGCGTTTGAAGAGGGAACAGAAAATTCCACTTAATTGGGCCGCACAGTACTTAAGCACTCTGCCTCCTATGTTATCCGGCCCCGGACTTTTTCGTACATTAATCCTCTCAAACACTCGCTGAACCATCTCCTCCTTGATGATCAAAGTACTCTCCGTCCCAGCATCGTCCGTCACAATCTGTTGCCAGGCAGAGACCTTATCGCTATCATTTATTTCAAAGCGGGTAAAATGTTCATTTAGGTTGTTGGCCAAAACAAGGGATGCGGTGTCATCCATATGGTCAATGTTTTTTTCTGTCTTGAAGGGGGCGTTTGCCATCAGCTTTATACCTGTCCATGCAGCCCTTGAATTCCCCGCAGCCAGGGTGCTCTGTATCTTATCCTTGTACTGACACCTGGCCTTATAGATCTCCTTGTTGACCTTCCTTTGCATATCTTTTCTGTTTTGTAAGCTTCCTGAAGCGAAGACTCTCTTTTTCTCATTTAGTATGTACTTTAGTTCTTTCGTCACCCACGGTTTATTGTTTGGGTACACCTTGATGATCTTAGTTGGAATGACTGCACTCACACAAAAGTCTATGTAACCCGAGATAGCCTCTGTCTGTTCGTGCAAGTCAGCTGAAGAGTCCTCGAAGATGGCCCAGGATGTACACTCCAGGCATCCTTTCAACGTCTCTATACTGTCCGCATCCCACACCTGGATCTGCTTTTCCACAGGCTTAACCCTTTTCAAAATCTGTTTATAAATAGGTCTTAGAAGGACTGTGTTGTGATCTGAGCCACCCAAGGGGGCCCTGGCGCTGGATGAGTATGCCTTGGGGATGGAACCGTAGCATAAGTCAATGATTTTATTTTTTCGTGTTGGACAGGTGACATACTGTGAATAGGTAGGCAACGTTTTTTTGAGGGTACAGTTATTAAAGTCCCCCATTATAAACTTGGGCGCATCTGGTGAGATTTTATCCAATTCTTGGGTGATATTAAAAATAATGTCTGCTGCCTTATTTATATCTGCTCTTGGGTGTATATAGACAACAGTCAAAAATATTTGTGGGAATTCACGGGGAAGATACGAGGGGCGCATAGAAACTGATAAAAGTTCAATATCGTAAGTGCAAATCTTTTTTCTTACCACAGTTGTTTTGCACCATCTGTCGTTTATCATGATGCACACGCCCCCTCCGTGTTCCTTGCCTGTAGCCTTGCTGCATCGGTCCAAGCGTACTATACTAAATCCTTCAGGGCAAACTTCAGAGTCTGGCACAGTATAATTAAGCCAGGTTTCAGAGAAGGCTAAAATACAGGCTTCCCTGTATTCATGCAGGTAACGAGTGTTTGCTCGCAACTCGTCTGCTTTTCCTTTTATCGATTGGACGTTAGAGAGAATGATAGTTGGAAGTGGCACTTTTGTTTTCCTCTTCCTGAGTCTTTGGCGCACTCCTCAACTCTTTCCTCGTTTTCTCTTGTGTTCCTTGTCATTGACAGTTCTTATTATCTCCGTGGGTATGTTAACATCAGTATGATTCCAAAAGTCCGCGTAGGCGCTCAGTTGTAGAAGAAAGTCTCTGCTGTAGCGTACATGTGATTCCGCGTTGCTGGCCGGTTCACCTGCCACGCTGATAACAAACAGTATCGACCCGACTATTAAAGCCAGCTCCCATACTCGACTCATAGTGACTGATGGTAACGGTCCGTAGACAGTGCATCTAATGATGGTTTGTACCGAAAATGATCGCACAAGCAACTAAAAAAAAAAGAAACAAACACAAAGGCAAAGGACGAGACAAACAGCCTGTACTACTGGTCGCCACTGTGCAGCGCCCCCTAAGTGTAAAGATACAAATAAAATAAACTATGCTTTTCAGGTTTTTCGGGTAGTTATAACATTAGTTTTCAGGTAGAGAAATTGAACAAAGTAATCAAATGTAAAATAACATTGCATATTTGACTATGAATTAAAGATCAAACTTATAATTACAAAAACTATTCAATCATGAGCAGTGAGTGATTTCCTTGTCTTTTATTGTTTGATTAACATTAAAAACACAGACTGCAGGAAAATTAGGCTGCTGTCACTTTAATACATAAAGCATGGATACATCACACTGATTCAGTTACATGTGTTGTCTCTCTTGACTGTATAAGTTCAATTAAGGCATAACAGACTATGTCTGCTAGGATACTTACCAAGTCGGGCATGTTGACGATTTTTCTGTGAATTTGTCAAGCACAAGACTTGAAAGAGAACTCAGTATAAGTCAATACGTAAGTTTAATTCTAAATCTTAATTCGTAAAATAAAATGGCATAAGGTATTTAAGCTTGATTAGATCAAGCTTAAATACCTTATGCCATTTTATTTTACGAATTAAGATTTATCTAATCAAGCTTCCAAAGAAAGGCGACCTCAGCAATTGTAACAACTACAGAGGAATCACACTCCTGTCAGTGCCAGGCAAGGTCTTCAATCGGATCCTTTTAGAGCGAATGAAAGACTCTGTCGATCCACAACTACGAGATGAGCAAGCTGGTTTCCGGCAGAACCGATCATGTACAGACCAGATCGTAACCCTGCGCATCATAGTAGAGCAGTCCTTGGAGTGGAAATCACCACTGTATATCAACTTCGTCGACTACGAGAAGGCTTTTGATAGTGTGGATCGAGAGGTCCTATGGAAGCTCCTCCGATACTACGGCATCCCATCCAAGTTGGTAAACTTGATAAAGAGCTCATATGAAGGCATGACCTGTCAAGTGATCCACGCAGGACAGCTCACCAACAGCTTCCGGGTGAACACTGGAGTCCGACAAGGATGCTTGTTATCCCCGTTCCTTTTCCTCATCGCCATCGACTGGATCATGAAGACTTCTACCAGCGAACGCAGAAATGGGATTCAGTGGACCTTATGGAATCAACTCGATGACTTAGACTTCGCCGACGACCTCGCACTTCTTTCTCACAGCCAGCAACAGATGCAAGAGAAGACCAATGTGTTGGCAGCTGCATCAGCACAAGTTGGACTCATTATCCACAAAGAGAAGACCAAGATCTTTAAAACCAACTCCAGCAACATCAACCCAATCACACTGAGCGGAAGTCCTCTGGAGGAAGTGCAGTCATTCACCTACCTGGGCAGCATCATCGACCAGCATGGAGGAACTGAAGCAGATGTCAAGGCAAGGATTGGTAAAACAAGAGGCGCTTTCATCCAGCTCAAGAACATCTGGGCTTCCAGAGAGCTGACCTTGACCACCAAGATCCGACTGTTCAACTCCAACGTGAAATCAGTACTGCTGTATGGCGCTGAAACCTGGAGGACAACCAAAGCCACCAACAGTAAAACCCAAACCTTCATCAACACCTGTCTCAGAAGGATTCTCCACATTCGTTGGCCTGAAACTATCAGTAACACCAATCTATGGGAAAGGACATGCCAACTCCCAGTGGAGGTAGAAATCTGGAGGAGAAGATGGGGTTGGATAGGGCACACCCTTCGCAAACCGCCAACAAACATCACCAGGCAGGCTCTCAGGTGGAATCCTCAAGGCAAGCGGAAGCGAGGCCGCCCAAGAAACACATGGCGACGCGAACTCGACGCAGACATCACAAGGATGGGCTTCAACTGGAGTCAACTAGAAAAAATGGCCCAGGACAGAAATCTCTGGAGGTCTACTTTTGGCGGCCCATACCCCGGGAGGGGTGGAGGGCATAAGTAAGTAAGTATTTAAGCTTGTTTCCTGGGAAAAAAATAAAATAATTTAAGTGCATTTTTCTTATTTTGCGAATTATCTGCCAGTGGGGTAAGAAAATGTTCTTGGTTTTCCGTTTGCATTAAGATTTTTATTTTTTTTTACCCACTGGCAGAATTGTCCTTGTTTTAAGTAAAATGCACTTAATTTAGTAATAATGCGTCCTTCCGTTTCCCGTGAAATTAAGGATTCAACAGATGGATAATTTTCGGCCTGGCCTACCCCAGAATTTCTTGTGCACCGGTCACGACAAGATTATTTTGACAGAAATGGTTAAATCACACTTTTAAACGCAATACTCATAAAGATACGGACCATGGTGAACATATTTTGACAGGTTGTGAACTCTGTTTTGTTTTCAGACAGTTGAATATAACTTTAAAAAAAGTCCAGTCCAAACGTTACTGTTGCCAACTGTCACAGTTGCTAGGCGACCAGAACAATCCCCTTATGTAGCCCCGCCCCTTTTCAGCACTGCGCTCGTTGTCTTTTGACTTCCGGTCTGTATTTTCTTAGTGATATTGCGTGTTTATTAATGAACGGCTCGTTTTAAAATCTTCCCGGTCTACTGACATTTGTTAAGACGTCTGCTTTAAACATTACAATCCTCATGATTAACTTTACATTAAGTACATCCACTTCAAAAGCTAATTACTCCTGGACAGCAATGCCATAGGAATATATACCATAGACAGTATATAAACTAGACACAGCGACCCCATAGGTTTCAACGGAGAAAAGTGAAGCAAATTAGAAGCACTCACTTCCTGATGGCTGAGCAAACTGCACAGACTCAAACTGAGCTTGACGACGTGGATGTGACGTGAGCAGCCTGTCTGACAGTAGTAAGTCTTCTAGTAGCTGTGCCAAGTGAAATCTGAATCATTCCCTTCCAAATCTTGCAGAGACGGAGAGCGTGAGTAGGAGCTGTCCATGAGCTAAGAGCAGGAGCAACTTTATGACTCTCTATGGGCTTCTCCCTTGACTTTATCGGACTTTATGCCTCCATGTCCCCCCGATTGACTGCGAGCTTCTCCTCCTGTCTATACGGTAATTTCCAGAGAATCACGTGGTTATGACGCAATCGTTAGCCTACTTTTACAAAAACTGCTTCTACGGGGCCATAACGTAAGATACAAGGTAATGGAGCCTTTTATACATTGTCATGTTTCTTTAGAAATAAATAATGGACAAATGGAGTCTTTAAACACCTCAGATATAAAGTTATTCGCTGTCAAAGTGACGCCAAAATGAATGGGAGTCAAAGGAATGCTAACAGCAGGTGAAGGCTTGTTAGTGTGATGGAAAATTTTTAAATCTGACTACCTAAAATAAAACTGTTACTGTGTACTAATCGACACAGAGCGTCTACTAATCGACACTTAATAAATGAAACTGTTGCGTCTACTCATCGACACAGAGCGTCTACAAATCGACACTTAATACCCTTTATACTCTAGCTCTTGCGTCTTCAATCGACAACTGACTGAGTTTACTAACCTAACTTCTTTGCTGCGCAGCATAAAAACAAATGAGACAGACTTCAGTAAATGCCCCTCAGATGGTTTATTCAAAACGGCCGGGAGATTTCTCGAGCAATACTCAGAGATTCTCGGCCCAACATAAAAATACAATAGGCTTTATAGGGTAAAGCCAGACATATCAAAAAAGAATCATCATGACTAACATGTCATGCGCTATCAATATGATTGGTTGAATTGTTTAAAGCAAGCCCCCCCTTGTCATTACCCTTTGTTAGCTACATCAGCAAAATATCAAAAACATTGTAAGGGGTTAATATTTCAGTCAATCATTTCACAATACAGTCAAAATAAACAGAACATTGAGTCCTTTCTAAAAGTTCCATTCGACCAAGGGTTACACTGAGTCAAAAGTTTGTTAGAAGGTTAGATCAAATCGAAAGTTCGTCTGGTGGCTACATCCTAAATAAAAGGAAGTAAAAGTTATCCTGTTTTATTGTTAGATCTGTAATGGAAAGTTAGTCACCATCAGACATATAAATGGGAAGTGTAATAAAAAGCTTATCATAAGATGAAAATCTAAGTTCAGATTTTCATGGTTAGTAACATAATTAATCTTATCTAATTAATTCTACTACATTAGCCAATGGCAGCCGCCGGGGGTGGTACGGTTTTCGAGTGCTGGATTGACCCCCTGGAATATACAGAGTGACTGGAAAACGGAAGTTAAAAAGACAATATTCTAAAGATGGCGGCGCCCTCGTTTCTCTGGCGCATAAGGTCTTATAGACTGTCCCATTTAACAACTATTTTTTTTTTCAGTCGCTGCATTCTTTTCCTCCTATTTTCCTTTTACTGTGCATTTGTGGTCTGCTCTCTTGATTTAATTTACGATATATCCCATGAATGATGACTGGAATACACTAAGAATCTCTTGTTTTTCTCCTCACATTTCTTTCCAGGTTTGTTTTCACACAGATGCTTTAAAATGTAATTATATCTGCCTTTTCACTTTTAATCCCATAGCAGCATTTAATAGAATGCTCCTAAAGCAGATAAATATAGGCTAATAATTATTGTCTGGCAAAATGATTGAAATCACTTTGAAATATTATCACTCAATGTTCCAGTTAATGAACATTTTTAGAGATGCACGTTGCACCGATTACAATTTTCTATTTCCGATTTTTCTTTGACCTGCCGATACTGATTTTAGCCGATTCTGATTTCATTTTTTCTAACCACTTTACAGCACACACAAATATTTATTTTCTATCTTTTCTTTAATAGAACATTTTACAATTTGCATAGAACATAGAAACATTTTTGAACAGATAATTGCTATAAAATAGAACTATATAAATTACTCCTGGTGTGGGAAATGCACACACATCTAAAGTGCAGTGTTATAGAAGAACCTTCTTTTCATATCCAATATACAACAATATATATATATATATATATATATATATATATATATATATATATATATATATATATATTTAGCAAACTAAACTTCTGTATGAAAACAGGGAAAGGCAATAAAATAATATATAAAGATATATTTTCTGGCTAGTTTACTTTTTTTTTTTTTATAATCATAACCATGCAACCAAAACCGAATGATTAAAATAAGTTCAAATGGGTAAATCTTCTACAAATATTTTTAAATCTTAATTAAATATTAAATCTTTTCTGGCATACTCCAGTTCTTGTTAAAACACACTGGACATGTTTATTCTGTGCATTTTTAGCAAAAATGTTATTTTGTCCATCAAAAGTGTGCTTTCACTTTAATTGAGCGTGAGCAGCACTGCAAAAATAGGCCTCGCTTCACTACTACTCACGCGACGCTCCTGCTTGACGCTCAACGCTGCTCCTGCTCCCGGTGTGAAACGGCCGTAATTCACGAGGTTTATGGAGTTAATATTGTGCCATAATTAAACAAACAAATCCAGCATTTTGCAAACAAACTCGATCTGCTTTGCAATGGAAAACTCGACTCGCAAACAAACAGAAAGCAGTGTGCAAGTACAAAGGTCAATTTGAGCGAAAATGAGGTCGAGTAACAAACACATATGTATTGTGTTTTACAAATTTAAATAAATGAGCCTTGATAATATTTCACAAATAAATAAAAACCATACTAAAAAATTGCATGTAACCTTCAAACAAGTAACAAATCTAGTGAATACAACTGCATCTGTCTGTAACTGTTATGAGACACGTGGCTTTTTATGAGATCTGTCGGCTCGATTTCCTCACAAATTTGTCCAGGCCGATTTTCTCACAAATTCAGTTGAGCAACTTCCTCTTCTAAAACAGTAGATGGCGCTAAGATAGGGGATTAATTTAGCGCTAGTCTCCCGGGAGAAGCACTGATTTGAAACTTGCCTTTGCCGACAGCCGAGGAAAATGACAGGTGAACAGGCGTGCTGATCTGTCCACACAGCAGTTTACTTAATGTTGGCATGAAATGGAAATTCAATCTATTTTCTAAATGCACGTTACTGATCCTATTGGGAACAATTCATCCATACTGTATTAAATTTTTTCCACCCTGTAATTTTTTATCAAAGTATTACAACTGGATCTTCAGATGAAATGACAGATTACTCATATATATATATATATATATATATATATATATATATATATATATATATATATATATACTGTGTATATATATACAATTTAGTCCACTTAAACTCTACATGTTTCTTACAATTGATCACAAGCTCACATTCAGATCTTCCTCTGTTCTTGAGTGGAAAATTCACATTTCATAATACAATCAATAAACAGTGACAGTTGAAGCATAGAAACAAGGCCCTGCCATAAAGTTATTTCACTACTTCTGTTTCATTCTGACTTTAAAATATTGATGTGAGTCCTGAGAGTTATAAACTCTATAAAGTCACTTCAGTTACGAAATACAGTTTTCACTCTCAAAATCACTGATAACACATTATATGTCTTATAAAGATACACTTTATGTCGTTGTGCATCTGACAGAATAATGATGACAAAAGGTGAATTACTTCAGTCCTCTTGGCTGATTCAGAAGAATATAAGAAAAGTGTTGAACCACAAATACTGAACAGATTAAAACAGATGTGAATATGAACACTCACCTGATACAGTCACTGTAACACCAGCATTGATGTCTGATCTCGTTGCTTCACATCTGTATTTATCACCATCAGACACAGATGTGATGTCGTAGACTCTATCAGTGATGTATGGAATGATTGAACCTTCTCTAAACCAGCTGTATCTCCACTGAATGTCTCCTCCTCCCTGTACGTCACACGTGAGAGTGACTCTCTCTCCTCTGAACACACGCTGATCTGGCATCACCGTCACTACAGGTTTCACTGAGAAACAGAAGTAAACATTGAAAATGTGTGTTATGATGTGTGTTATGAGCTCAAAATGTCCTTATGTGAAAAACACCTTGATATTTTTGACAAAAAACAAACAAAACAAAAAAATATTGGTAAAAACCTGTAGTCTACTGTACGTTAGTACAGTGAAAAACTGTACGTGAAAAACATGAAGGAAAACCTTTGAATCATTGCATGTGTCCTGTTTCACACTAAAATACCCCATTATGTTATTTTTAAGGTTCCTAATTTTGTTTTGGAGTCTCCAACAACAGGTTTACATGCATAAACATGAATGGTTTACATGAATTCAGTTATAATTAAAAGTATCTTAAGGATAAATATATATATATATATATATATATATATATATATATATATATATATATATATATATATATATATATATATATATATATATATGCTAATGCTGTAAACAATCGGGAGCCCTTACTATACTATAATTTTAAAGGGTAACAGCATAGCCTAAATTCAGTTTATTTTATTTACCATATATATATATATATATATATATATATATATATATATATATATATATATATATATATATATATATATAAAATCAACACTCAAATAACACATTGCATTCAACCATGTAAACTGCACATTTTGCATTAACCAGTTTTTTGCATTAACTTCTAAATCTAATTACTCCAATTCATTGTTGAAATAATCATTTACAGTGGCTGTCATTTTCATGACAGATATTTTAAGCATAGCCTACATTAAATAATGAAGACATCACTAACAGGTTAAGTAAAATAAAATGAATGTATAATATAGTGCATATATTTAGTGAAAGAGTTCATTTATCTGCTGACTAACAAGCTGTAGACACTGATGGACTTGCCTGAGGTAAATGTCTACGTGGCATATTGTCTACAAGCTGTTTTACTAATGTCTTTCCTTCACTGAAACACTGATTGAGCGATTGTTGCATTTACACTGTTCTGACCACTAGGGGTCACTGTGGAGACAGGATTTGGATTTGCTTCAACGTTTCAGTGTAATAAAATATTTCAAAATATCAAAGCACTGCAAGAAATTAAGCAGCTATATTCTAGAGCTATATAAGCAATGTGAAATTAATAACTTTCATAATAAAACAATATAATAGGATGAGATCAGTGAATCAGACCACTGCATGTCTACATGATCATCTGTTCAGATTTTCTCTTGCAATTTTTGCCATAACAAATGTGCTTTAGAAACTCAAAGTTAAAGCAGCCAGCAAAAAAAATATGTTAAAAAAGTCAAGAGCTCAACTAAAGCAAACACTGATCACCATAACGGTAACATCTTTATTATTTTCAATAAAACATCAACAACTAAACTTTTGTAAATTCAACAAGAACTTTTGTTTTAAAGAAATAGTCAAACTGGATTGTAATAAGTGAAGACACTGAGATCTTGAGAGATCTGTTAGTGTTTAAAGTTATGTTGGGATTTAAAGTGTTTCTGTTGTGTGAGTTTTGTGGGTCACCGTTGTGTTGAAGAGTAGAGCCTGTGCTTCAGTCAGGAGAAGACCAACAATCACTGATGATATGTGGCATTGCTTTAAAGGTAATAACTGTGTTGTTGCCAATGCAGTGATAAATACATTAGCTCATGCATGTGTGCTATGCTATTGCTAGCTAATGGTTAACTACGGTGGCCCAGTAGTGCACAACACGACGAAATTTAAAAAGCAAACATAAGTTCACAACACAACGAAATGAATCCAGAACACAACGGAAATAAGCCACAACACAACGAAAAATGTACAACACAACGAAATTAAGCCACAACACGACGGAAATGAGCCACAACACAGCGAAAAATGAACAACACAACGAAATAAAGCCGCAACAAAACGGAAATGCTCCCGACCACTAGAGGACTCTCGGAGCGCGCTAAAGTTAGTTTTCCTTGTCACTGAGTCTAAAAAATGCATTACACCACTATTAGTTTTAACAGCTAACCATTGTATATGGACATTTATTAATTCAAAATCCCCTACGTTTATCATGTTTCAAAGGTTGTAGTTATTATTAACCAGGCTAACTTACAGCAGGTGAAATTGTGCCAATAGCTCATATGCACAGTAGGCTACACAATTATTTTTTTTATAAAAACATTAGGCCTACTGTAATTCATAGTTCGTATTACAGGTGAAATTGTGCCAATACCTCCCTGTAATTCTGCAATTCACCAAATGTTTTTTTATTTTCATTTATCAAATTATATTACAATAAATTATACGTTTTAACCACTTGGTGGAATTGCCAGATGTTCCCTTAGGGATGCGCTGTGGTAGCGCGTCAAAGCATTCTCGAGTATAAATACGCAGCTATAATTCATGTAGATGATTTGGAAGTATATTTTATGTCGATATACAATGGTTACATACTGTAAAAACTAGTCGTGGGTATTGATATATGAAGACTGCTGACTCTATAATACAATTGCAAGGAAAACTAACTTTAGCGCGCTCTGAGAGTCCTCTAGTGGTCGGGAGCATTTCCGTTGTGTTGCGGCTTTATTTCGTTGTGTTGTACATTTTTCGTTGTGTTGTGGCTTATTTCCGTTGTGTTGTACATTTTTCGTTGTGTTGTGGCTTATTTCCGTTGTGTTGTGGATTCATTTCGTTGTGTTGTGGCTTATTTCCGTTGTGTTGTGGATTCATTTCGTTGTGTTGTGGCTTATTTCCGTTGTGTTTTGGATTCATTTCGTTGTGTTGTGGCTTATTTCCGTTGTGTTGTGAACTTATGTTTGCTTTTTAAATTTCGTTGTGTTGTGCACTACTGGGCCACCGTAGTTAACTGCAAGACCATTACATATTACAGAGAATGTTTGATCACAATAATCCAGGATATATATGTAAAACAATAGTGTTTTTCTATAAAATGTTTATTGAAATTTTCTTTAAAAGTTTTTGTATTTTATTCAAATTAGGGTCTTTTAGAGCTGGTGGCGCATCTTGGACGGTGTGGGCATCGAGGAGAGTTGAAGTCAGTTCAACTTTATGGAAATGAGCTATGATGCAGTTCGGCGGCAACCAATCGGAATGTAGAAGTCCTCCGGTGTGAGGCTTCCAGAGAACGCATTAGTTCCCAAGCAAAATGAAGGAGAGGTTGATCATGTGAATTTGATAAGAAGGCGTGCAACACTATTTATAGGCCACATTTTCGTGCTAGAATGCTTGTTTTTCAGTGGGAATGCAAAGTCTATTAGCACTTAACCATAAACACAAAAGCAACACCACACAAATGGCTTTTAATTGGATTATTTCGTGAGCAAACACGTCACTATAATTGTTAAGTTCTTTCCATTGATCAATTTCTTACTTTCACATTTAAAAGATTTCCTGAGGTTAACTTATACTCGGTCAGTCTGCACAAATAACGATCAGCATGCTTGTTTGCTTTGCGGACCCTTTAAATGAAGTTTAAAAAAAGACCAAGCATTCGATCTACGTCAGAGCGTCCACAAATCTTTCTACGGCGTTGTTGGCAGGGCGGCGGTGAGAGCGCACAGTAATGAGGCGATGATAATAGTTTCTGTGCACAAAAACCCCCCCAAAATAACGACTTTATGGTGGTAGTGCAGCGCTTCCAGGTTCTACGTCAGAACGCCGGCTCACTATTGGACAGCTCCTGCATCAGCATCACACGCATGTGTCGTGGTGATCACGTGACCAGCGTCGGCCAATAGTAAGCTGGCGTTCTGACGTAGAACTGATACAAAATCTGTTTTATTTACGGAAAATTACTGTATGTTTATGAGACGGCTATTTTCTGTTATTTCAGGTTTACTTTTGCTAGTTTTTTACAGTGTATGGTTCATGAGCAACACCTGGCTCTTTACAAAAATCATGTGGTCTGATCTCTCACCCTTTACCAACAAATTATCGATAAAAAAATAAACTTAAACACTAGAGATCAGTTTTCTGCAGAAAAAGCATCCAATTACAATATTCTTTTTTTTATTTATGTTCCGAAGTTGATGAAAAGTTTAGAATAATAAAACATGTAAAGTTCAAGACAGCAGGGGGAAACCCAGGCCGCAAACCACTTGTGTTAGACCTCCTGCACTCAGATTCAATCAGCTCTGTCGCTTGTTTGTGGTAATGGTGAAAATATCTATATATTTTTTAAGTGCACCGAAAATGTCAAAGTATATATATTTTTTAAAAACTGGACTGAAACAGAAAATCATTTTACTAAAACTGCTGCTCTGCTGTGCCAAGAGACATTTCGAAACATTTCACCCATGGATACTTTCACTTTTGCTGCGGAGACATTTCATCTCCTATAAATGTTGTATTTATGCCTGTATGTTAATTAGAGTATAGCTTTCAGTCGGCAGAACTGTTCAAAGTCATTAATAAAGAAATATCAGAAGCACAATAAGCCGCGTAAGAGAACTGAATCCACTACTGACAGGATGATTTCTGTGCGCTTCGAGTGAAACATGGACGAGCAAAGTAGAATAAAAATGTCTCTTTAGTCAAAAAGGTTCCTGACCCCTGACCTAAAGTGTTTGAGTGTCAAATCAGACTTTGTTCACGTGCAGATAATGAAGATCATAGTCTGGCATTATGCAAATTAGATACTTTGTTGCGTAGATAAGTTACGCAAGTGAGACTGAAAACACTGACGACTCGTTTCTGCAGTTCAGAATCTATTCTTTTAGAAGACAATAACTTTATTTATCTGCACTTTGAAATTTTGCAGACCTTTTACATTCAAAAACAGCAACATCTCTGCATGACAGGTAATATTGAAAAAGCATACTGGGGCTTTAAAGAAATAAGCATAAAACAGATACTGAGCTTTATTCAGTAAGCAGTTCTGCATCTGAGAGAATAACGACAGAAGTGAATTGCTTCAGTTGTCTTAAGAACAGATGTGGCTGATACAGAAGAATATAAGAAAAGTGCTGAACCACAAATGTGGATTTTAAATGAGCAACACAGTTGAATATGAACACTCACCTGATACAGTCAGTGTAACACCATCACTGATGTCTGATCTCGTTGCTTCACATCTGTATTCACCACCATCAGACACAGATATGATGTCGATGTCGATGACTCTCTCAGTGTGTGAGATGTCTGGTCCATCTTTAATCCATCTGTATGTCCACTGAATGTCTTCTCCCTGTATCTCACATGTGAGAGTGACTGTCTGAGGCTGATCATGATTCTCCTTCACTGCAGGTGATAAAATTAAAATTGTAGTATCAAGATCATTGTCATGAACTCAAAAACAAAAATAAAAAAAAATAGTTTGCTTGTGTTGATGATTACATTATAAATAAATAAATGTATTGCTAAAACTAAATAAAATATTTATATTTATATTTAGTCCACATGTACGCTCTGAATTAATCAGAAGCATGTTCAAATTGCAGCTTGTCCAGCATACAATATTTACTGTACACAAGTTAAATACATTTTCAATAAGACTAGTCAAGTTGTCTTATGATACCATGAAATTAATATTCCTATTAATGTTATTTACACACTCTTAGAAAGGATGCGTTAAAAATGACTCAACCCGTGTTAAATTCTTACACTTTAATGCGTGAGCTTTGTTCATTTTAACTCCTTTATTGTGTTAATGAATTTAAACACAGTAAATGTGTCAGAAAGGTCATCACAAAGATGTGTAAACATGTAACATTAACATATGTGCTGTCCTTGGCCACAAACATTGTGTTAAAAAACATACCAAAATTCCTATTGTCAAAAAAAAAAAAAAAAACTAACTTTCAGCATATAACAATAAAATAATTGAAATTTAAGCATTAAATATATATATATATATATATATTATATATACAACATAAGGCAAAATATTTTTAAAATATTTAAATTATTTAAACTTGAGTTTCTCAGGGGCAGGAGCTCAGATGTAAAAAAAAAAAAAAAAAAAAAGGGCCATCTAGATTCTAGAACTTTTAAATGTGCAATAATCAGATTAATTGCAACAAAAAGATAAACGTCAGATAAAAATAAACAGTAAATAAACCTTCAATCACAGCAGCTTATTTGATTTTTAACGGGAATGAAAGTGAGGCTGCGGATAGACATCTTCAGTGGGTTTTACTGTTATTTAATGTGTTTTTGGATTGTTCTGCTCATGAAACACTGAAAAAATATCTTTCCAAGACATTTCAGCAGACAGAAAACCCCAGACAATATGAGCTGTGGAAAATGATAAGTGATCTATGAGCTTTAGCTTTTAACAGCGGTAAACGGTAAATTTATCCCTCACAGCCTCGCTTTCATTCCTGTCATGGCGCAGCTCTGCATAAGGTCTATAAATTACTTTTAAATGATTTGTTACAAAAGTGCATAAAATATGCTCAACACGAAGCTTGAATGCGTGTGCGTGTGTGTTGCACTTGAACAGTGGTTCTCAAAATGTTTACACCAAGTATCACCTCAGAAAATATGTGGCTCACCAAGTATCACAATAATGACCAATATGAAAATACAGTAGAGTAGAAGGCCTAACTATTACAGCTCAAAAATGAGGCAGTTTTATTTCTAATAAAAATATTTATTATTGCCAGCCACTTTAAACATTGTAAAAACACAGATTGAATATTAACACTGCGCTGTGCTGCTTACATACAGGCAGGGGCGCCGCTAAGGGGGAGAAAGTTAGGACGACTCTAAGGGCCCACGCACTTTTGGGGCCCCAGAGATCAATGTTATTAAAGGAATGGGTGCGGTAGGGGCCCAACCTCATATTCTTTATAGAGCCCAAAGTTTCTAGCGGCTCCCCTTACTCTATACAGGTAAATAAAAAATTTAAATAATGATTAAATTAAAATGTATTGCAGATTATGATTATGATTAAGATTATGTTATGAAAACGTATTGTACTTAAAAGTTAAATAAAAACTGTACTGTACTTAAAATATTAAGTTAAAAAAGTACTGTAATTAATAAATAAATAAAAATTAACAGGCTCTGTATTCATATTTAATCTTTTTGCACGTACATTTAAAAAATTCTGGCTTTATAACGATCGCATTAGTTGAGCTAGCCTATGCGCAATGGGCGGCGCCATGTTAGTTTGTGCCTCAGAGTCTTTGAAACAGTAGACCTTGCTAAGGCTGTTGAGCACAAAGGAGCTGTGTGTGACACTCTAAAGCAGATGCGCACAGATGAAAAGGCTACTATGCTTTATGAGACTGTCAGGACCATTTGTGCAGCAAATCAGATCCCAGAGCCATGTGCTGCTACTAGACAAAGGCAGAAGCAGAAACGCATGGAGGTTTATGTAGTGGAATCTAGTTGTGGAGCAGTGAGTGACTTCAGTGATGCAGACAGGGGCGGGTCTACGTGGTGGTCAGGGGGGGCACCGGCCCCCCCTGAAATTCGATTGGCCACCCCAGGTGCCCCCCCTATAAGATGTCTTGTGATTGGTTCATTTTACAGCCAATCAGTTTATAGACTCTACTGAAGTTCGCGATTCAAAGAAGTGCAGCGCCAGAGAAACAACGGTCGCAAGTTGTGAGTAAGTAACCCATCTTAAGTACACAATGATGGCCTAAGACACGAAACGAGCGGTTTGTGTGAGAAAACGAACAGTATTTATATAGTTTTTTACCTCTTGTACACATCCGAGATCACGTCCGGCTCTTTCCGGAGCTAAGCCAGAACGCGCGCACACGTCACACACCAGGAAGCGCGTGCGCCCTCAGATCACTTGGACGTGGTTGTGTAGAGGTAAAAACGATATAAATACTGCTCTTTTTCTCACACAAACCGCTCGTTTCGTGTCTTAGGCCATCAATGTGTACTTACGATGGGGAATTGTTTAATTTGGACTTCATTGTGCATGCTCTTTGAGATAGTGATCATAGACCTGCATTATATGACTGACAGACAAGAACGGTTTGACCTAAAAATATCAAAATTGAAACTACTGCGGAAAAAAAAGACACCTACATCTTGAATGCCCTTAAACATACGTAAGCTAAAACATACCAAAATTTTATTTCAAAGTGAACCATCCCTTTAACTCTGAGTTACTCAGCTTTTTTGTAAATGAGTCTGAAAGAAATGCTGAATGAAACACTGATGTTTTGGCCAAACCATTTGAATTATTACAGTGGGGGGAATTTGTTTTTATTTTTTTATTATTATTATTTGAAAGAGATTGTGAATAAAACTACTGTATATTGTAATGGCCAAACTAATTAAAAGAAAATAGTTGACATCGTAGAAGCTTCTGGGTTTTTAAAATGGCTCATTATTAAAATTGCTTTTATTTTATAAACTTGTTAGTTTTATGAAAACACAAAAAATAATAAACACTGGCTCTCAAATTTAACTTAATGGATGCAGGGATGACAAAAAACTAAATTAATCAAAAATGTGCTTTATTACTACATTTGTTTACAAGTAACTTTATTCAAGTTAAAAAAATAAAATCAGTAGGATTTACGTAATATAGGCTACTGTAGAATTTAGCTTCTTTTTTTTTTGTCACTGGCGGCCACCCCGTTTGGAGGCAGTGCCCCAGCATGGCCCCCCCACTGAAAATGCTCTAGACACGCCCCTGGATGCAGAGAAGCTGAGAAGCTGAGAAGCTGAAAAGAAACCTGTTTCTTCCATGCCTTGACAGAATGGTTGCTGAGATGGATCAACGCTTTTCATCTCTTAATAACCAAATTTTGAGAGGTGTTCAGGCCTGTAATCCTGGATCAGATAGCTTTCTGTGTGAGGAGCACCTCCGAGGTCTATCAGATCATTACAATGTTGATCTAAAATTGGAGGAGGTTTTAGTGGCTAAAAACTATCTGGTTCACAAAAAGGAAAGCCTTTCAAATATGCAATGTGTTTTCAATTTGCTGGATAAAGTCATGTTCCCAACCTTGACACAGGTTATGCAGATCTCTCTGACAATCCCAGTCAATAGCTGTAGTTGTGAGCGGTCATTCAGTGTGCTGAGACGGCTCCACACTTGGCTGAGGTTTACAATGGGACAAGACAGGCTTCACCATCTAGCTCTCTTATCGGTTGAGAGGGAAGAACTTGGTAAATTGAGTCAGAGTCAAGTGATTGACCGTTTTGCCAAAATGAAGCATAGGCGGTACAGTTTAATGCTCAAAAAATGAATCAACTTAGTTTGGACTTGGCTGGTGAGCTTTGTTTTCTTTTAGAATATACATGCTCTTTATTTATATATTTATATATATATATATATATATATATATATACTCATAAATTAACTCTATTGATTTATTGAAATATTGTAATTGTACATTCTTGAAAAATATATAGGCTAATTATTCATTATTAACATTGTGTAATGCAGAAGAATGCAAATGTGCAAGAAAGTTTTCTCTCCGTTTTCTATTTTCTAAAGTTTTCTATTTTCGTATACATTTTATGCAAAAAAAAAAAAAAAAAAAGATGTATGTTGAAGATACTAACTAATAAATATTTTCATAAACATTACAGTTTTTTCACATTGCTTACACACTAAAAGTGGAACTTGAGGCTCACTCAGTGAAACCATTCACTCATGTACTGAATCTTCAGACACATTATGCGCTTTACAATCAGTTTGAAATTGAAAAAAAAAAAACGTTTTTGCAAACCTCTAAACACAGTTCTCTACATGCCACACTCATTTACTGACGATCACATAGAGATCAAAACTCAGTTTTGAGAAAGAAAAAAATAATTTTTACCCCCTTTAATTTCTGTTTATAGTGCATATATATATGTGTGTGTGTGTACATACACATACATGCATACATACACACACAATCACACAGCGCTTTAGAAATAGAGTTGAGTTTCTGACTTGGCATTTTTGCATATTCTGTGTGTGTGTGTGTGTGTGTGTGTGTGTAGATCCATATATATATATGTATATATATGAGCTACAATATATTGTTTCACAGCAGCTTCACAATAGTAACAAATTAAAAAAATCGCCTGAGAAGCAGCTTGGCCAACAAGCCAATAGTATCAATATTCAGTTAATAGTCACTTCAGTGTTGATTCAGTTCAGTTCAATAACTTTAACATTCATTAAACATACTGTATAATATATACAGTGTATTTATGCACATACATGTATGTGTGACAAACTCCTATACACTCCACTGCACACTGAACAAGCAATAGACACAAGATAGTAGTGTTTTACATAATTCATATCTGTGTGTAGTTTGGTGTGTATGTGGGCTAATCATTTTATGTTTGTGTGTAGAGTTACTATGCAAAAATTACATTTTTGGAAGAGTTAAAGGAGCTGTATGTAAGAAATGTATTTCAATTAATCATAAAATGGCCCTGATATGTCACTAGACATTAAGAAATCATGTTCATTTCAAATACTTATATCACTGACAACAGTAGTCCGGCCAGGATATTGTCACTTAAAAAGTGAAGTTGCAGCCCTCAACTGATGTTGATGTTGTCATGTTGTGTTTTGGCCTTATGCCCCACCCTCCACCAATCTACCAATCACGAAGTCAGTAGTGTTTCGGCATCCGGGTTGCCAGCTCTGCTCTAGTTACCACAGCTGCAGCTACAAACGTTCCTGCTGGATCCTGCAGCCTATCTGGCAACCTCAAGTCAGGGGGAGGGGGAGGGGATACACCGCTCTACAGTAATTTGAAAGTGATTGCAGTACCAGTTTTGGCCACAATCTTACATACGGCTCCTTTAAAATAGTTTTGAATGTTGACAATACACATTAACATTTTGTAGAGTGGATCATTCATTGCAACATTTATCCTCATTCTCATGTGTAAGAATCTGTTATCTGCTTGATAAATCATTTATGCTACTGCTAACATGCTTTTAAAGCTATTGTATATCCAATTTTTTGGCCTTCAAACACCTTAAAATACACATATGTAGGTCCAAGAAATCCACATTTTCTCGGGGGAGCTAGCCCCCGAAACCCCCTAACTTACCCAACTACCCAGCCTAGTGTTTTTGAAACAACAACCCCTGCCTGCAGCACTGTATAGCACAGAAAATACACACATTGTTGTGTTCTGTACTACTGTCTTTGATTGTTTACTAGTTACTGTTGCTATATCAGACAAACAATGGGGGACCTGTGCCCCAGTAGAGCTTTATGTCTAGCAACGCCCCTGCCTCAGACTCAGTTCAGGGAATCGGATCTGTTGGATTTACAACACGTGAAATCATCCACTTCTTTTTTATAAACTCTACATCAGTGGACACAAACTTTTCTATCATCTGAAACTCCGATTTATAATCTAAAGTGACTTACATGTTCAAATCTACTTTAACAACAAGACAAGGCGATAGCTGTTGTGTAAAAAACTAATAAAGAATACCTTTAAACAGCAGCAATCGTTCTCTCCTCCACCATGTTTAAGTTTATGAGCCGCCCGACTCGGAAATAGCAGGCAAAAATATTGTTTTCGTAAACAGATGAAGACGTATTAAAAAATCTTACTAGCAGTCAGCAAGGGTATTGATTAACATGATGAAGTATGATTATTGTATATGATGTTTTATTCACAACAATATACAAGTAAAAATGAAATGGCAAATCACTGTCATTAACAGACTATATGGACTGACTGTATTCTGTCCAGTTCAACTAGATCATTTACATAACGCATTTAAAAAAAATAAAAATAAAATAACATGAAGTGTGTTAAAGGGATACTCCACTTTTTTCGGAAATATGCTCATTTTACAACTCCCCCAGAGTTAAACAGTTGAGTTTTACCGTTTTCGAAACCATTCAGCCGAACTCCGGGTCTGACGGTACCACTTTTAGCATAGCTTAGCATAGATCATTGATTCTGACGAGTCCAGTAGCATTTCTTTCAAAATGACCAAAGAGTTTCAATATTTTTCCTATTTAAAACTTGACTCTTCTGTAGTTAAACCGTGTACTAAGATCGACGGAAAATGAAAAGTTGCGATTTTCTAAGCCTATATGACTAGGAACTACTCTCATTCCGGCGTAATAATCAAGGAACTGTGCGGCTGTACCATGGGTGCAGCAGGCGTAATGATATGACGCAGCGCCTGAAAATAGTCCCCAGCTCGGTAACTTCTTCCAACGTGACCGGGACTAAGTTTGTCTAACCTATTAGACCTATTTTCAGGCGCTGCGTCATATCATTACGCCTGCTGCACTCATGGTACAGCCGCACAGTTCCTTGATTATTACGCCGGAATGAGAGTAGTTCCTAGCCATATAGGCTTAGAAAATCGCAACTTTTCATTTTCCGTCGATCTTAGTACACGGTTTAACTACAGAAGAGTCAAGTTTTAAATAGGAAAAATATTGAGACTCTTTGGTCATTTTGAAAGAAATGCTACTGGACTCGTCAGAATCAATGATCTATGCTAAGCTATGCTAAAGGTGGTACCGTCAGACCCGGAGTTCGGCTGAATGGATTCTAAAACGGTAAAACTCAACAGTTTAACTCTGGGGGAGTTGTAAAATGAGCATATTTCCGAAAAAAGTGGAGTATCCCTTTAAGCACATCAGTCTCCTACAATACTGTGTTAAATGCTGTAAATTCCGAAGTTGTGTTCATTTTTAAACTACACACAAATGTGTATTTTTTTCTACACATTTTTAGCACCAGCAAAATATGTTTAAATTAGAGTGTTACACATAATTTGCATAATTTTCATCCTTCTAATAGTGCATGTGTCTTTAATTCCCTTGCTGTTAGGCTACTTGCCCTTCTTTACAAATGAAACCATCTGCCATCCTTTTTTTAATCATCTGATCACTCTGGGTTTCTGAAGCTCGACTGTCATAATGCATCACAAACAATAGTCTATTTTAAAGGAGATGTTATATCATTAAAACTTTTTTTTAACTGATGAGAAAACGTTTGCTGGCGGTTGTTGAACAGAACCTGTTCTGGCCGGCAGATGGGGCTGTTTACAGTCAACAGGATTCAACAGAAAGACTGACTGATCTACAACTGCAAGACTGTGTTTGATTGACTGAATAAACAGCCAGAAACAGTGTTTCAGCAGCATGAGGAACTACACAGACAGATGATGCTGTGTGGAAATGTGTGACAGCAAAATATGGACATAAACATCAGCAAAGAGACAAATATGGGGTCCTGATCTGATCCATACAATAAACTTAAAAAATAAATAAAAAAAACTACAACACAACCCACATTTGTTAAATAGATACAATTTACTGTAATAATGCATATATAGTACCTTCATAATCCGTCACATCTTGACTGAGTCCAGAGTGAACGAGGGACATCAGCACTAAAAGCAGAAGAAACAGATATGAAGCTTTTCCATTCATTCAACACAATGTAAATCACACACTGAAACATAGAGTTTATTCTACATGAAATGCAAGTGATTTTCTGTTGTGATGCTCATTCAGGGGAGAACTGATGGATTATTCTCCAGCATTTAACCCTCAGGTGCTCTTCCATCATTTTTTTCGATCGTTTTGAATCTCTAAAAATCACAGCTTCATCGGAATACGAAACTTGGACCTTTCTGGGCCTTGAAAGTTGCAATGACATTGCTGGCTATGTGGGGTCAGAAGCTCTCGGATTTCATCAGAAACATCTTCATTTGTGTTCTGAAGATGAACGAAGATCTTACGGGTTTGGAACGGCATGAGAGTGAGTAATTACTGACAGAAACTTCATTTTTGGTTGAACTATCCCTTTAACATCATCACACTCAATGACGTCACATGACTCGTGAATTGATATGAGAGTCGATTCACTGAAGGATTCACTGATGCTCAACAATAAAGCAGCAGTTTAAACCACTGAGCTTCACAGCAAACAACATATGATGTTAATCTCGTCAATAAATGTGATCAATCAGTGAATCTCTGTATCTCTGTCTCTTTTGCTCTTCTATACAACTATTCATGTTCCATATCAATTTTGTATCATTCCCTCTGTCCCCCTGTCTGTGTTTGCTTATTGGTTTGTAAAACATGAAAAGTATACAAATAACATGTAGAATAATGCATATTCATGCCACTATTACATTACATTAAAAAAAAAAAAGATTGTGTGTGTTTTAAGACACTCGCATACACACATTACAAGCTACAATTAATATGATTAATGTGGTAACAGAGTATGGGGAACACATATTCACTATAAACTACAACTTTAGCCTCTATAAACTCATATTTTACTGCTTATTAATAGTTATTAAGCTTATTAATAGTTTTTGTAGTGTTTAAGTTTAGGTATTGGGCAGGATTAAGAGATGAAGAATATGATCATGTAGAATAAGGCATTAATATGTGCTTTATAAGTGCTAATAAACAGTCAATATGGTAGTTATATGCCTGCTAATAGGCAACTATTTAAAAGTGAGAAATGAACCCTCAAATAAACTGTTACCATTAACGTTTCACATTCTTTACTGGAACAAAACAAGCTTCAGAACTCCAAACCAAATCAGGTCAAAGTGTTTGAGACACACGACATCACTTCCTGTTTGATGTCGGCACCATCAGCTTCACTGTGACTTTATAGTGGCTGCAAAAATTATTTGGACACTTAGTGTTTCACATATACAAAACTTTGATGAACCAAATCCAGTTCAGTTCTGGCCAATTCACACAGTACCGACATCGACGACAAACTGCAACAGAGACTCAGTCGGTTTCTGTCAGATTGTGTTTCTCTGTCTCTGTTGGTATTGGTCAACGCTTGTTTTTGCATTCATTAAATGTCTGAGGAGTGACATACTGTAATCTGGTGATTGTCCGCATTGGTCAGTGTTTGTTAGTGTGAACTGGCATTTAACAAGAACCAGAAAGAGAACCAGGTGCATGACCTCAGTACTTGTGATGATCACAATGTAAAGGGACAGAAAATGAAGTGGCCCGAGTGGTTTATTTATGGGTCCTTTTTGGGGGTCCTGAGACATAGATTTATGTCTCTGCTGGTGGTTGCCCCGACTCCACAGTTTTTCAAGCTTCTAAGAGGACCAACAACACTAAACACTGCAGAGCTTCAGGAGAGACAACAGCATTTTAAAGCATGGTGTGGTTCGGGTCACAGTCTTTATGTCAAACGGGTCGGGTAAGGAACTGTCGGATAACAGGTCTGGTGTTCTGTCTATAGTCATACTGTGTTTGCGGGTTCAGTGAACAGGATCTGTGCAGGCAGCGTGACTCTGCACAACTCGTGAAGAGAAACACACTGACTCCAAGTACATTACAAACTAAACTAAACCAAACATTCTTTCCATGAGTGTTGTCGCAAGTTGCTCTCTAGCTGACATACCTGATAATTATGCAGTTGATACTTAAAATTCATCATTGTGCAAAAAAATAAATAAAATAAAAATAGAAAGCACAATATTGTGTGTAGGTTATGTTGTAATGCTAAATATTGTCGTGCCGTTGATTTGGATTAATGCACATGGAAACGTGGGTGGAATGAGCCACGACAAGGAGATTCTTTCACAAACTTTACTGAACTTCTTCTGACACAGATGTAGGTTACAGTTCACAGCACACTCACCAATAGTGCGATATTCATGAACTCAGACTTTATATTCAGTCAATGCAGCTGATAGGCGCTCTTGCTCCAGCACTAAACGTGACGTTTCCAGCGTAACTGAACAACCAATAAGCAACAAGAACACAGTAGAGGTAGTTAAGGGACTTAAAGGGCCAGGTTACTACAATATAACTGTAGAAGTGTGTGCATTATGGTGCGCCGGGACTCTATGTGAGATCCACCTATCAGAGAGGTTCCTGAATCTGTTGATTTTTTTTATTGGATGAATGAATGAAGTCTATCTTGTGTTTTTGCTGGGGGCTCGAGTACACACGGAATCGGCGACTATGATCTGAGATCATTTAGGTTGTGGGGTGTTATATGTTTTTTGTTGGTGGTAAGTTGGATGGGGGTGACGCTCTTCCACCTGCACACCAGGGGGCATAGGCAGGGCATCACAGTGGTTATGGAGGCTACAGGTGACTACAGGAAGTCACAGGTGAATAGCGAGAGGGAATTACGATCTGGGGAGTTTTTCAACCGTGCATGCGTGCATGTGTGGATGTTCGTGATGGATTTTGTCATGTCCAGCTATTACCATCATGTTTACTGTTGCTTGCATACGTACAAGCTCAATATACATCAGCAATGCAAGCAGCAGGGTTTGTAAGTAATTCTACTCTGCACAAAATAAAGTGTTAATCGAATGCCATGGCAGACCTGATTTCTTGCACCATTACGCGTTGGAGACGACTTCAAATTCCCTCAAGTAGTTTTTTTTTTTTTTTTTGTGGTACGATCACCACTAAAGTGATTTAAAGGAATATAGCACAAACACAGTTTTCACTCAAAACATTTCACAAAATAAAGTATTCACAATATTAAACAAAATGCTGTTCAAATGTTCACATAGGCTACATCTGTGTTTATTCTGCCAGTTTGAACTGACTTTATACATCCAATATAAAATGACACTGAGACCAGCTTGTAAAAAAAAAAAAAATAACTGTAAAGTGTCTCAGAAAAGAGAAGTTAGTTCTGAGAAAAGCTTGAGCATCATTTGATGGCAGTTTCCTCTTGGTTTGATAAACTGTGTCAAATGTAATGAAACTCAGACACATCTATGAGTGATTTAAGTCTCCAGATACTTATTGCAATTATTTCTTAAGAGAGTCAGAGAGAAAGAGAAGTGATAGAGAAGCTGACTGTGTGTTCGGTCACTGTTCTCAAGCTCTCTGAGTCTCTGATGGAGAGTTCATTAAAGATACAGCATCATTCAACACTAACTCACATCAACACAAATACAATCAGGGGTCGTATTCACAAAACATCTTAAGGCTAAAAGTAGCTAACTTACCGATTTAGGAGAAAATATAAAAAATAATGAACGTCAGTCCTAATTTTAGGACTCCTACATTTTTGCTACGAGTATTTCCCAAAGGCTTTTAGCACTAAAACCAGCTCCTAAATCTGTGGAAAGTTAGGCTTAGTCAAGAGGACTCCTCAGTCACTAAAACCAAATCACAAACAATCCTAAAATGGATGTTGCTGCCAATCTGCCTCGACACTGAACGTCATTTGAGCCTTGGGTGCTGAGCCTTTTCTTCACAAATGCAATAAATATTCTGATTTATAGATTTTAATCTGCAATGACATAACATAAAGATTCATTTATTAAGTGTCAGGGTGTTTATTAATATAACTCTGATTGTATTCGTCTGAAAGTAGAAAGTCATATAAGCTTAGGATGGCTTGAGGGTGAGTAAATGATGGGATAATTTTCATTTTAAAGTGAACTACTCCTTTAATCACATTATTACCGCTCTGACCAAAGTGTGCTTGTGCTCAGTTCCACACCGATGCCGTGTGTTGTTCACACAACTTCAAGAATGAACTACGTGACATTATTCTCAAGTTTTCTCTTCTGTCAACACTCGCTGCGCAGTTTCTGCTCCTTATCTTCATCCAGACGGCGTGAAGAACACGACGGCAGTGAAGGCAAACCCGGCATTGCGATGTTCATCACGCCACAGAATAATATACAGTACGTTCATAAACATGTATTTTGAATTTGATGTGAGTAGATTAACATGCATACTGAATGCCTATCTGAGTGTGGTATAACCATACTTAACGAATAATCAGAATAATGAAAATTGCATGTAAACTGGAGTGAAGAGTTCTGCTCGTGTCATATAAACATGTTACTGCGATTAAGACCTTACTCTGACTATTAGAAATAAACTCATTATTGGTGCACATGTAGTCATTGTCCCATCGTCTGCGCCGATAGCCTTGTGGGAAGCTCGGCTGACCCGAGGTCGAGTTCCGGCTTGTGAAACTTTCTCCTTTGAGGAGTCGAGTGGTGGAGGGATGCAGAAAACTGTTGAGGTAACTAGGTGAGTCGCCTGTGTAGTTTATGTACATATATATATATATATATATATATACCTCCTCTCGAGATGATTAGATAGACCGTTTGAACATGCTCTTCCGGAATTGTTTATAAAGCACTGTAAGAATTTGAGAAATTAGAAAATGCCGGACAGTCTGGTTGAAGAGCGACCAGACCCTGAGAGGACAAAGGACCTCTCTGGAAAATAACATTTGAACTCCCCCTCGTGCACTATTGAGACGAAAGTCTCACCTTCGAGTCATCCTAATACACCCCCCCCCCCCCTCTCTCTCATTTCCCCCCCTCCTTTCCCCCCATGCGAAGATCACCAAAAACTCAACCAAGAATATATGGTTGAATGTGAATGATATAACATTGAGTATTATACATCTTTAGTATCATTTGAAATGTCTCCATGCGACTGGTACAAATGTCTCATTTCCAAAGAAGTAAAACAAAAGGTAATAAGGTTTTTAAGAGTTTACGGATAACTGGCTCACAAAGGAAGGTAGTCTCCTGGCAAATGGTCTCTTACCCCCAAAAGGTGTCAACTCTGAATGCAAATGTCCATTGTTAGTACATGTTTCCATGTGAAAGAGGTCGGTCTATATAATGGAATGTAGCAAAGGGTTCGGGGCCTTCTGTACCTCAGATGAGCCCATGATATTGAAGGACCTCAAAGAATTCAGCATCATGTATTTTAATGTTGGGTTGCATCTCTTCTCTTTATTCCACAACATTTGATGTTTTGTATTGATAATCTTTGAATTGATTATGAAATTGGCATGATACATTTACCTGACACAATAAATTGTTACATTTGATTATTTTAACTGACTTTGACATTATTTTCATTAAAGAGTTAAAAGGAATAGTCAAACATTCGCTTACATTTAATGATGCACAGATATCATTAAAACCTTTTCATTTATGGTGTCAGATGAAATAACGAGAGAATACATATTCAAATGTATTGCATTTAATAAAAAAACGATTTGCCTCGAGACAAGACAGTAACATGTAGAGACCTTCCACGCTGGTCGGATGCCGGACTTTGGGCCGATCGAGCGCCAGCTTACAGCACCATTTGTCGCTTGAATTCTACAATCTCTAAAGATGCATACATGTAATAGGCTGACAATTAGCTGAACATATTAATAGTGACCCCTAGCCTATATTTTAACATCTTTATTTGAATATGGCAACATGATACTTATATGATTATATCACTGACAGAGACGCCACAGTTAGTGAGCTTGATGACATCATCCATAGCAACGAGGTCAATCCCGCCCTTTCTCTTAGCTTAAGACTTCTCTCTCTCTATTTCTTATTAAAAGTTGATCTCAACAGCTTTGTGAATAGGGTTTAAGAGAAAACTGTAAACTAAGAGCTTTTACTGCTATTTAGGAGAACTATTAGTCGTAAGAAAACATGTTTTGTGTATACAGCCCCTGATTTAACTGAACTACTTGTAATAAGAAGAAACATTACAACAAAACTAAGCAAAAATACATGCACACATTGCCTCCATCTTTCACACGCATTATCACACAGATAAATGCATCATCAACCTCTTTGTCTGATCAACACGCAACATCATCACATAAGATCTGATCAATAAATAATACAATAAGCAGTGAGACTGTGGATTCATAGACTCTCCTACACAACAATCATTATTGTATCCGATCTTCAGCTGAATACAATACATTAGGAACAGAAAAAAGAAGATAGTAAAGAATATGATCTTATACTCACAGATGAGAGGCAGTGCACTGGAGCCCATACTGTCACATTAATAGACTGTTTTAACAGCGCTGTGTGCTAAAACACACACTTCCTGTGTTTAAACAGTCATTTCACACTTCAAGAAGAGATGAGGGAGGAGGAGACAAAACTCTACACAGAAGTACAGTACTGTGCAAAAGTCTTAGGCATGTTAATAACCCCCCCCCCCCCCCCCCCCCCCCCCCCCCCCCTTTAACTAGATATCACATGGTGATTTCACTTTGTAGGGGGCGGATATTAACATGCCTAAGACTGTACATAAAAAAGGAGAAAGGAAAAGAGAGAGCCATTCTAAGATATTTAGCTTGTCTTTTGGTGTATGCAGGTTGTTTCAGCTCAGTTCATCTACTTGAAAAAAGTTTTTCCAGTAATTGTTCTCACACTTCACACAGCCACACACTACAGTCAGTGAATACAAAGTGAAATCACCATGTGATATCTAGTTAAGGGCTACTGGTGTAAAGGCGCTTTCACACAGAGTGAGCGTGATGCACACACACCAAATGCAAATTGCAAACCGATTGATCGCCTTTGGATGATTAACGCCTGGACAATAGGTGGCGCTGACCAAACATTTTTCCCTGTATCTCATACGTTTTTCCATAGGCTTTATAACCATTAAAGGCTTGTCCCCATTAAAAAGAAAAAACGAAAAAGGCTGATGTATACTTGCAATCACCTTGAGTGATGGCCACCTACTGGACATACAAAGAGTAATGTTTCCAGATTAATTATACATGTTTGACTCATTAAGGGCCTTTTGTACATTGGTACTACACAAACACAAACTAGCTATAATGCTGTTTACTAGAATTATTTTGACCAAATACATAACAAAATCGCAGCTGGGTAACAGATGCACTAGAGCTACAATTAGCATCAAGCTAATCATATTGCATTATTGCATATTAACATGTATATTTGAATATTGTTGGACAATCCAGCTTCTTGTCTCTGATGTTTACTGTAGTAACTGAGATAGTTCAGTTCCTCTCCTCCCTCCCTCTCAATCTCATAAGATACAGATTGAATCAGTTCCAGGTGTTTTTTATTATTATTATTATTATAGTATATCGGTCTGTGTGCATGCACTATAGCCTACTTATTTTTCACTAGTTGTTCACAAATGCTGACACATGTCAACAAATGTAATTTCAGCACTTCGTGCTTGAACCCATAATGAATAATAGTGGGCCAATATTAACACCCCTAAGAGTCAAACAATATGTTTTTATTTATTTATAAATCTGAAATGTCAAGTCCACTTGTATGTCACGAAGAGGACATCATGTTGAGTAACACAGGTAAACATTTACTATTTGCTTTTATAATCATTTTTATCATGCTATGTTAATGTCTACTTCCAACTTTTCTTCCAGTTTGTGGAAGTGAACAACTAAAATCAAAGCAATCAATGTGTCTCGACTGAGATGTTCCATAAGAGAACATATTTAGGTTATTTAAATACTATTTGATAACTTATTTATTCTTAGTTCTTTACTCTTCAGCGCAATATAACAGAAACTTAATTTGAAAAATAAAATAAAAAAATAAAAGTCAGATTTGCTTTTATGACTGGTAATGTCAAGATGTTACTGAATACCGTGTAACGCTTTGCAGTTCTTTGTTCAATTTGAAATTTAATAATCAGAAATGAGAAAATGGCCCCTTTATTCGTTTTTTCGTTTTTTCCAAAAAACTAAAAAACGAGATTTCGGCTTGATTTTTCGTTTTTTGGTTCACAGGCAAAAAAACGAATAAATGACTTCAAAATTCGTTTTCCACATCTGGGCGGCCTGACACGCCCCCTTCCGCCGATTGGTCAAGCAAATCTGAGCATGTGACGTCATCAGTTGTCGCTCAGGTCTGTTCAACAAAATAATAGTCCTCTCTACTATGGCTACAGATTCTTAAACTGTACAGGGCAGGACAGGTCCTATTGGGCTTTCTTCTGTGCAACTTTACACGTTTCACAGAAATATTTACATCAGAAATATTAATTATTAGTCTGCCACCAGCCTGTTTTATTTAGCTGTGTGTGGTGAAGCTGCGCTTGACAGCGCCGAGCGGGAGATGCTCACTGACTGACCAATGTCCAGTCAGCAGTCAGAACTTTTCTTTTAGACGCTCCGTTTTGCCACGGGATGGTGATTGCAAATACTGTAATGCCAATCGGCTGAGGGTGGGTACCGATGATGGTGAAATACATTTTTACTGAAACTGTAATCATAGCCGCGACCCGCGAGAATGAGACAGGTGATTGACAGGACGATAGATAGCGGAGGCAATTAAAGGCGCTAGATAACTTATGTTAACAAAAACACAAATAAAAAAAGTGTTTAACCATTTCATGCATGAATTATGATAACCTCAGTCAGGATATTTTTTTTCCTATGTGTTTTTATTGCTCTTAGGGCATGGAAAACAAGATTTTATTTTTTATTTTTCATTTTACAAAATTTTCAAAGAGATTTTCAGATGTCCACTTGAATGGAGAGCATGCGTTTATGGTTTAAACTGAAGAGATATTGTATTAAATATAATACAATAATCAAACAGATAAAGTATGTGTATTTAACAAACTAATCAATTAAATTATATCAAATCATCTGAAAACTATAAAATATATACAAAAATATATAAATGCAAAATATTGCAAAGGCAATTGAACTCCATACGTTTTATATGCAGTATCCTGACATTTCATCTCTTTTTTCTCTAATTGATCCTGTTCGAGTTCATGCTTAATAGTTTGCCTTACTGTCCTCTGAATTAACACAAAGTAGTTATTAGTAAAAATGGGGTAAACTGGATCAAGTTCCTGTGGAATCAATAAATGTTCTTGATGGCATGCATTGTTTCTCGTTTTTATTGTTTGATTATACAGCCAGAACTGGACTTCTGTTTGGGTTCCACCAGTAAGTGACATACCTTTACACACACACACACACACACACACACACACACACACACACACACACACACACACACACATACACACACACACACACACACATATATATATAGCCTATTTTTTTTTTTTTCATGGTATAATTATGTAATCTGCTTATTGTGAGCCTAAATGAGTAAATTGGTATTCAATCATTATCAGGCTGACTTGCTTTTTTATATATTGAAAGTAGTGTTTCATGTTGTCACTTCACATTTAATGGCCGCTTAGAATTAAATTGCTATGCAAATTCACAGTGCCTCCTTTGAGCTGCATTAGACAGTGTGTAATGTACATCTAAATGCAGGGTCAGATGCTGATTCTGTGCCACCTATACTGCAAAGCTGTGTGTTTGTTCATACAGAGTTCATCAGACAGCCTAAAGCCTCTTACGTTGTTGATTTATATTTCAAACAACAATTCGACATTTGCTCGCAATGTTTTTCTTACAAAAAACCTCATCATTCTGCAGGACAATTGTCTATTACAGTATACAACACGCTTTAAGAAAAGTTTATTTCCATCACACTGTAAAGTGTTTTTAAATATTACATATAGATTACATATACCAAAGATTTTACATGTTAATTACAGTTAGGCCTACCATGGGAAGTAGGGGTGCTGAGCGTGGAGCATGAAGAAATATGGTTGGGGATGAAAGTTCACACAAACAAAACCAAAAAACTGTGGTGTTTTGCCTATAGGCATACATATTACGTGTGCTTGTTTTTATTTATGCTGTATTAAAATACCCATATTATAACAAATAAATAAAATATATTTGGAAATTGCCCTTTAAAACGAAGGCTCAGTTTGTGGTTCACAATTATTTGATTAAAAACAACAAAAACAATAAAACAAAGACAAAGTCACTTATATTAAACACTTTTTTTATTTATGTTTTTGTTAACATAAGTTATCTTGCGCCTTTAATTGCCTCCGCTATCGTTCTGTCAATCGCGCTGTCTCATTCTCGCGGGTCGCGGATATGATTACAGTTTCATTAAAAATGTATTTCACCATCATCGGTACCCACCCTCAGCCGATTGGCATTACAGTATTTGCAATCACCATCCCGTGGCAAAACGGAGCGTCTGACTGCTGACTGAACATTGGTCAGTGAGCCTCTCCCGCTCGGCGCTGTCAAGCGCAGCTTCACCACACACAGCTAAATAAAACAGTCTGGTGGCAGACTAATAATTAATATCTCTGATGTAATGATTTCTGTGAAACGCGTAAAGTTGCACAGAAGAAAGCCCAATAGGACCTGCAGTTTAAGAATCTGTAGCCATAGTAGAGAGGACTATTATTTTGTTGAACAGACCTGACCTGAGCGACAACTGATGACGTCACATGCTCAGATTTGCTTGACCAATCGGCGGAAGGGGGCGTGTCAGGCCGCCCAGATGTGGAAAACGAATTTTGAAGTCATTTATTCGTTTTTTTTTGCCTGTGAACCAAAAAACGAAAAATCAAGCCAAAATCTCGTTTTTTCGTTTTTTTTGAAAAAACGAAAAAACGAATAAAGGGGCCATTTTCTCATTTCTGATTATTAAATTTCAAATTGAACAAAGAACTGCAAAGCGTTACACGGACCAGCTTTATGAGAGAAAACTCAACTAGACTGAATTCAAGACATTTTGTAAGTTGGAAAATCTTTTTGACCCTCTGATAATGTTATTGTTTCATGACACATTATGTCAAATTTCTATAACTGATTCATGATTTGTATGTTCACAATGACTATTTTCTCTGTTATCTTGTGGCCTGAACCGTTTGCATTTGTGCTGGTAATGTATGCACTCCTAAATTTCAATACTCTGATGTATGAAGCCAACTGGATGCAGCATGTGTGTTTTGTCCCTAATGAGAGTTGTGTGTTTGTTATTAAAGTGAGTGAGTGGCACAGAATCATTGGAGAAACAGTCAATCTGAAGTGTGTGACTTACAGTGACTGGAGATATGAGTGGTATAAAGACAGTGTAATATTACAGACGTCTGATCGTTACACTGTAAACAGAGACACTCTCACTATCAGAGGAGCTACTGAGTCTGATCAGGGTCAGTACAGGTGTAAAGGACAGAGAGATGGAAGACCAAACTCATCAACATCAAGCTCTGCTGTGTCTCTCTCTGTAGTCGGTCAGTCTGACATCATTCTATTTCTGAAATAAATTGCAGCGAAACCACCACTATCATAATTTCATAACTTGTCTAAAGAACAGCACACATGCCCACTCATATAAATATTCCACACAATACATGTTCTAATAGTATATAATCCATTTATAATTGTTGGAGAGGTTTTTATTTTTCAGTAGCAGTTTAATAAATTATTATACGAGAGTATACTGTATGTAGAACCTTTTTGACATGCCACAGCAGGACCAGAATAAAAATGAGCAGAAATGTGGCACTCAGTCAATCCAATTATCAGAGCATCAGATTCTGAGGCTGGACAAATGCAGGTCATTATATTCAGACCATGTGGATTAAACTGATACTGAAAGTTACAAACATCTACAACAATTATATATTGGATTAGGCCTACACGTTTATTGGCTTAATATCAGAAAATACAAAGTTTTTATTAATATTGACAAGATTACAGCTTAAAAATGTATGTCTGTCTTGTGGATGTAGCATCATGCAGTCTTCAATATACAGAATGGCTGCGTCTGAAACCGAAAAGGTACTTAATTTCAATGAGTACTTACTTAACGAGCGCTAAAAAAGTAGGTACTATAGCCTGATCTCGTTAAGTATGAATGCGAGCCGTACATCATCCGCCATGTTGACGTTATCACAGGCGCAACAACTTAAAAGATATGAGCGACAGGTTTAATTCATCTATCTGTAAATATCTTGATATTGACGAAACTTGCTCATTTTGTGGTCTTGAAGAAACAGCTGCCCATTTATTTAGGTATTGTAGTATAACCAATAAAATATCAGTTGATTTAAGTTCTTTAACCCACTAATGTGACCCACAGTTTTATCCTTAAAGATGTTATTTTTTTATTACAAACCCCCCAAATTGTCATCTCTTGAATATGTTGTTAAATTTCTTTCGCCCAAAATCAAAAGTCTGCGGTTTCGGATGCAGCCAAGGAACTCATTGCTTCGAAAATTTAATTAGTACATCCCAAATTGTAGTATGTTGAAATGAGTGTTCCAAAGATACCCGGATGGTCTACTATTTCCGGTCAGAATCCGAAGTGCAGATCGATGCGCACTATAATGGCTAATATTGCCCACAACCCATCGCGCGTTGGATCAGGATTCGGTTAGAACTACAAACGAGTGGAAAGTGTTAAAAAAAAACTACAGACATGGAGAACGTGCCAGTCCGGCGGTTTGAGTGATTAATTATCAGTTTCTAACCTGACGAAAATGTATTTATTCAATGTTGTCTGTATTATATTGCATCTGCAGCAGCATTGTGAACTTCTGTGAAGATACGTTTAGCCATTAACATTTAAATGCATCATTATATTCAAATTGCAAACACATGAGGAGAGTCTCCGCGTGAAAGACCCACTGGCAGATGAACCTGCTACTACATTTCTCTCCGAAACAGTAGGAAATTAAATTAGATTGAATGGAGGATTTTAACTGTGACAAGATGATTGACAGGGCAGTTTACGGTGACAGGATGCATGCGACAGATCTGTCTGTTAAGATGACGAAGTATTGTGTCCCAAAGCTTGCCTACTCTTTTGCTACACACTCAAAAGTATGTACTTTTTATTCACAAAAAGAGTATAGGGCGTAGTATAAGTAGGCAAACTGGGACACAGCATCTGTCTCCCTCTGACCACCAGACAGACAGAAGAACAAGAATAGAGAACTGGTCGCCACCTACTGGCATAACAATGTAATACAATCTTTATTTGAAGTGTAACATTAGTTTCAAAGGTCATTTACTCATTTTGATCGCGGCTGCCGCAACATCAGTGTTTATATCCGGACCATATACATGTATCCCAATACTTTCTTTATTATTTAGCCTAACGTTTGCAACACACAAATAGCTATATTTTATTGATTAATCGTGCACGCGAGCCTAAAACCTATGTAGGCTATTTTTGTATGCCAAAATTGCACCAGACCTCAAAGGTAACGTAACCGTAAAATAAACCAGCCCCCATTTCCGCGATCCATGCCACTTTATTGCTTTTTTTAGGACAAATTGATCTTGAAATGTTCCTCACTTGTAAGTTGATTAGGCTATGCTATATATTAAAGACGTGAATAAAAAATTAACACATAATATTAAACAATAACTACAAACTAATAAAAGTGGATAAAATCTAAGCATGATTAATAATGTTAAGAACTAAAGAGAAATTTTCATAAAATTACTAAATTATCATTATCATTTAGGCCCTAATCAGCTGAATCTGTAAATTATTTACTTTGTAAGTAAGGTTCGTTGATTTTCATGTCTGCCACATACAAACAATGAGTCAAAATGTAATTATTGATCATTTTCATAAGATAATATGTTCTGTATACATAGGCCTGTGTTGTTACCGCATAGCGACCAGCCGGAAGTGCGAGTAACCGATCGCATTCCCAACGTGCTGTTTACGTGTGAATACATGTAACACATTTGTTATTCTTACCTTAAACTTAAGTTGTATCCTCCAACTAGTCAACATTTGATTGCAATGACAGATTTAGAAAGTTATGTGCAGTGTATAGGCCTAAATGAGAAATAAAAGGCTTTTTTTAACCTATTATTAACGAACCAGGCAAGCTTTGACAGTTCATTTGGAAAAGCACGAAATATTCCACATAATTGTTCTCCATCTCCCATTAAAACTGAAATTTCAGGAACAGATATGTTTCGGAATGTTTCATACATGGCCGTAGCCAGCAGGTGTATATGATAAATGTTGTGAAATAATAGCCTAATGCTAGTGCTGCAAGGATATTGCACAGCACCAAGATCTTCTCATCTGTCAATGCCAAAATATTTGAAAACATACTGTTTTTTTATTATTATTTTTGCTCAAAACAAAACAAAAATACAGTAGCTAATTAACAGCACTTAAGACATAAAAAAAAAAAAAGATTCACACATCAAACTGGCAAAAGTTACAGCAGGCAACACTGCGCAGACGTCACGTAGCTTCTCCCATGGCTTCTTCCGTAGCTTTCTCACGCATGAAGGGGGTGACAAGAGTGTTGCACTTCTTATCTTCTCACGTGTCACATCATTGATCACAGCGTCTGTTCAAGGCAAGGTAAGCGACGATCAACATGATTGGCTGCATTGTTAGCTATGCAGTGGCACAAAATACACCTCATAAAAATACACCTCATATACACCGGAATCTTGTTTCTGGACACTAAGCTAGCATAAAGCCTCGTGCACACGGGACAATTATCGCTCGCTTATCACCAGCATTTTTTAGACGTTTTTCGGCGCGTCTTTGTGTTCAAACCCAAGCAATGTTTACATTTGAATGTGCAAATTCACTCCCTGAAAGTAGATGGTGCTTATTGAAAAACAGAAATACAACGGTACACAAGGTGGCGCTGGCTCCAGGCACGTGAACAAAAGCACCAATCTCATTGGTCGGCCAGTTTTTAAAGCGGCGCATAAAAAAAAACAAAAAAAAAACAAGGCGTTTATTTTTATTTTTATTATTACTCCTTTTTTTATATTATTATTATTAAAAAAAAAAAATTGCACGTGCGATAATCGTCCCGGTGTGCACGGCCTTTAAGAAACGTCTCCGGTTCCCTAACGTAACCTCGGTTCCCTGAGAGATTCTGAGGCAATGGCGTTCACCTCTATTTTGCGCTCTTGAACGCCATTGGTGGGCGGATTCACGCCCCCATAAGATTTCATAAGGCTTCAGTAGATTTGAGGAAGGAGGGGATAACCCCCATAGAGACCCCTTTTGATGACGCAGTGTCGAGAGGCAGACTCAAAAGGGAACCGTTTTCTCCTCTATCTTACTTTCCTCTCCCCTAATAAAATAACTTAAAAGCACAAAACTCATGTTTTCCTAGTCTCATCAAATTTCCTTTGGCATAGATCTAGCCCAAGTAAACAGTTGAAGAGTGGACCAGATTAGATGGTGTTTGCCGGCCCACTTCCTTTTTAGCAGAACTAAACCAAAACAGTGCCATAACTCCACAGTGAGACAAATAATATAAACGAATGTGGCCAATAATTGAACCTATAATTCTTGAATTGTCAGGTTCTGTAAAGGGTTGTCAGCCCTTATGTGGCCCACATGTGGACTGACAGACCAAAAGCCAAGCCACATACTGTATGCCACATCCTCAATTGTGTACTGTCATCTGGGCCATATCACAATACAAATAATGGCCCAAAATAAAATTCCCTTCAAATCTAAAGCCAAAGCCAGATATGCAACAGTGCTACATTTGGCCTACAGTATCTATGATGATTTAACGGCTCACATCCAGTTTGCCGATTGGATGTTAAATACGCTAAATGTCCTCAAGAATGGGATATTGTTTAAATAACAACACCCTGTTCACTGTGAGTTTATAATGCACTGCAAAGTCAAAATACATTTAAGATTTCAATGAATTTTGGTTGCTATCCGTTTTTATACAGTTTAGTCACAGTAAATACACTGAAAATCACCCTGAACTGAACGGTTTAAAACTTGGCCATTACTTTAGTTCATAAGAATGACAACAATCCAAGAAAAACATTTTTAACATTTTTCAACCCTTGTGACCTTAGGTTGTATGAAAAACTCATGCAAAGAAAATCACGTTTGTATGTCTGTAATTAAGACTATGTTAGGCTCTGTTGGAAAGTGAGCAGTCACAAGACACAAGTCACAAGTCAGATATGAATATCTCTTTAATGGATGGTATTGCAGACACATTTAGTGGTTCTAAAAAAAATGCACAGAAGAACATAAACATTGTAATACTATCGTGTTATCCATTACACCATCCAAAGTTATCAAATATGGCTCATAGTGTTCACTAAATACAACTATTAGTGATAAGATACATGCAATTACTTAATATTTCACAGATATTTAAGTATAAATCACTTAACATAAGGAACAAGTGAAATAACCGTATAAAATGGTCACGTTCTCTGACACGTGATCTCAATCGAAGCAATTGCACAGGGAGAATATAGTTCTACCAGAAAGACTCGGAGAATAGATATTGTAACAATCATGCATTTATTAGTGACCCAGCAAGCAATATATGCGATAAAGTATTTGGCGTAGGCCCCGTCCGTAACTCGCAATCCGAGGGTACGGATTCAGCATTTCCTGCCTGAAGATGAAGGCAGGGGCGCAGCCGACCCCCCGTGAGGTATTGGAAGGGACCGTCCTGGACTGGTGGTGGTGGGGAGGCTGGAGGGGAAGGGAACATCCTGCGGTGGTAGAGAAGATGGAGGGAAGAAGCCATCTTGTTGGTGCAGGGAAGAAACCATCTTGGTGGTGGTGGGGTGGATGGTGGTGAGTGAAAGCGTTCAGCATCTGCGAACTCAGACAAGTGTAAGTACGGGTCCTTTATACTTCTAGTATTAGAACATGATTGGATAGATGAGAAGGTAATAAGTGACGCAACAATTGAGTCTTCCCGGCAGAACTTACGCTAAAGCTTTCATATCCTACATGTTACATAGACATTAAAATTATATGATCACGGATAGTAACTGAACCATAGATTATATGTATTTGCTTCAGCTAAACACAAAGATGCAATGGACTACTTGCTGAGCTTCATGACACAATTCTGTTTTGAAATAGTACAACTAGTATAAATAGAACAAAGATTAAAAAATCTGGATGTTTTCAGAAATAGAATAGATAATCTGATTACAGTGTAAAGAATTGTCCAAACTCAACGGAACATGAAGTTGTTCACAGGGTGTCTGTGCTCCTCTAAATTGCAACCCCGATGCTGAAGTGTGAGACCTGATGAATACGACCCTTATTTATTTGAATTAAGTATTTTATCCTGTGAAATTTTTCATTGTCAATCATTAAACTGTACGTATAGCTAATTTACATTTCGATGCCCAAAATTCTTAATTAATAATCAAAGTTGATGACTGTTATTCTCTATGCTGTGTGCACTGCTTTTTAAGATTATTATTTAACAGTTAGATTTATTTAAGGCATGTAGGCCTACCATGCATTCATTCATTGAACTATTTTAAAAGACTGGAATAAGAGCACCAGCGCACACAAGCAATATATATATATTTTTTAATCAGTCAAATTCAATGTAAAATCAACAGGTTTGAAATATGATCAGTACAAGAAAAACACAGTTAATGAGAAGGCGAGCACTGGACTGCTGCAGGTTAGTGGGGAAATATTTTCACAATGCCCAACCTGTTTTTTTTTAACAGGTTCAGGATAATTCATGTTAACTCAGAGAACATGATTCACTGTTTTAATTAACTGACAGCAATAAAACGTAGTAGCCTAATAATCTGCGGTCTCAAATATGTAGGTGTGTTGAACACTGCTACCGGAAAGCACAACTTTTTTTTTTTTTTAATCAAATTACATATTTTAACATAAAATAGTAATACTTGAAACTCTTATGAGTTATAACTGAGCAAAGATTACTCACTTGTATATGTCAAGTGTGCCGCACAAGCCCTGAAAAGTGAAGCCAAAGTGTCTTGATCGCCCCCCAGTGACTGGTCCTAGTATAGGTCATAAACCCCGCCTCCCCTATTATTTAACGGCACGTGAGACCAACTAAACAATTTAATTACACTTTAAATATCTTTTTTTCCAGAGATGGTTTCTGTCATTTACTGTAGTTTTTATCACGCTGTGTGATGATGAACCTGTAGTTTATCATCAGGTGAATATTAGTTCAGTGTCATTGTGTAGATTGATTTATTGTTTAAGGTTCAGATAGTTTGTTTGTTTTTGTTTTCTTTTGATTAATGATATTATTTATGATTATGTGACTTGTTCAACTGCATATGTAAGAGCACTGACATTGGATGGGTTTCTGAAGTCATAAGTTAACAGACCCCTACTGTTGATATGTTCCACAGCCATGAGAGTTAACAGACCCCTACTGTTGGTATGTTCCGCTAGTGTTTGGCGGGAAGAAATCATATACCAAGGAGTGAGAATAGCTGAGCAGAAAAAGAGGGACCAAGGTCCAGAGCTTGTGCAGTCCTCATTGTCAGAGCTTTGTTCATTGAGGCTAGATCTGATGCCGGGTTTTGCTGCTCTCAGCATGTTTTATTTATGTTTTGTACCGTCTATTTTGAGCATGTTTTGATGATTTATTTATTTTTTTTATTTTTTTTTACTTTATTTGGATCACGTGTGTGGCGACAGCGCTACTAATAAATTCACCTGGACTTGAATGAGCTTCTGCATTGTACTCAAGTTATTCCATCTCTCCCCGGGCCTATCGGCATACAAATTGACATAACTCAGGGTAACCGTATACAACTAGCCCTCTGACAACAAGCCATAGCGGCTTTCCTTCATCAGGCGGTTATTGTAAGTTCAAGTGTTTGTTTTTTAGTTGGTTTTAGTAGGTGGTGTGATTGACAGGTTCTCTGAGCGAAGTAGTTACTGAAGATCCAACAGACTTTTTTCAGGATCTTCAGAGGAATGGGGAGATTGGAGCTTTAAATTTAATATCTAAATTTCTATAATTAATTTAAAACAGTGCAGGAGCGTGTGCTTGTGATTGATTCTGCGAGAGTGAGGGCGGGGCCTTGATTTCGCGGCTTTACTTCCTGCTCACTACTGCGCAGATCTGGTCCCGAGATCGCTACTGCGCAAACTCAGGTCCCAAGATGTCAGCGCCATATCGGGACACTGGTGGCTTCACTTCTCAGCAAAGGAAGAGAGCTAAGGGGCGTCGTCCATCTTTTTTTTACAGTCTATGGTATATGTACGCACATTGTCAAATCGATTAACACAAGAAGCATAACTCCATGAAAGTATATCTGAGTAGGCCTATGTGCTTTATGGCAAGATGTTTTGACTCTTATTCATTCCCAGGATATGAATTGTAGATATCAGTGGTTGAATAAAGCACCTTAAGTGTAATTTTCCCTTAAGTTCGCCCTTATATTTCCCTTAAACCTAAGGGTGTTGCAGAAAAAAAAACGTAAGTGTTACTTAAGGGTTTCTTTAAGTGAAACGTCATAAACACTTAGAATTTCCCTTAAATTATGTTTTTTCACTTAAGTCAGTGGTTCCCAATTCCAGTCCTCGTGACCCACTGCTCTGCACATTTTGTAGGTCTCTCTTATCTGACACACTCAGTTCAGTTCATGGAGTCTCTCCTAATGAGCTGATGATCTGGTTCAGGTGTGTTAAATAAGGGAGACATACAAAATGTGCAGAGCAGTGGGTCACGAGGACTGGAATTGGGAACCACTGACTTAAGTAATCCATTAAAAAGCGTTAAGTGTTGCATAAAACCCCTTAACGGTCATTTCCCTAAGTATAATTTAAGGTTTGGAAATCGTAACCTTAAGAGTAACGCGGACAAAAATAAGACGACATGGCTGAATTTATGGAACCAGCTGAAGATCATTATGTGCCAAGAAGAATTTTTAGGGATAGGGAGAACCCTTTGGACCATCTTAGCGATGAAAAATTGTTGCAAGAATACTGATTTGATCGACGCGCAATATTTGACATCGCTAACAAACTAGACGGCGACCTTGACCATGTCACACATCGCAACCACTCTTTACCTTCTGTCACGATGCGGTAGAAACGGGGAGGAAGCAGGATCCACATGCAGCACACTTTATTCAATAAACTGAAAACAATACAAAGACTCAGACCAGGAACAGGACTCAGGAGCAGTACAACCAACATCGACAGTAACAACACAAGAACTCACAAAGACTGGACTAAAACACAGGGCTTAAATACAAGGCCAAACAAGCTAAACAAGATAACAAGGGGGCATGCCTAATCTGAAACACCTGGGGAGACTAATAAACATGAAAAGACAGGGGAACACAGACTGACATCACAACATAGCCCCCCCTCTATAGGCGGCTCCCGACACCCATCAAAACTGGAAACACAGTTCGGGAGGGTGGTGGAGCGGAGGCGGACCCAGGGGAGGGATGGAGGGCCAGGTCCGCGCAGGGAACGGGACCAGGGAACGTTGGCCATGGAACGTGGGCAGACCTGGGCCATGGAACGGAAGAGGGCCTGGAGACTGAGTGAGGACTGGTGGCCAGGGGAAAGCAGGCTGCGCAGGCGACCAGGGCGGAGCAGACTGTGCAGACAGTCATGGAGGTGAAGACCCTTCGGGCGGCCATGGAGGTGAAGACCCTTCGGGCGGAGATGACCCTTCAGGCGGCCAGGGCGGAGACGACCCTTCAGGCGGAGACGACCCCCAGGGCGGAGACGACCCTTGGAGACAGCTACGGAGTCATAGGTTGGGGCAGGCACCGGCTCAGGAACAGACACCGGCTCAGGAACAGACACCGGCTCAAGAACAAGCACGTCGGCGGCCATCTCTGGTGAGGGCTGAGGTTCTGGCATGCCGGTGGCCATCTCAGGTGAGGTTCTGGGGTGGAGACAGGCTCAGGACTGGGCAGAACCAGCAGCGGAAAAGTCTCTGTGCTGGACGGGACCAGCGGCGAAGGAGACTCTGGGCTGGACGGGGCCAGCGGCGAAGAGGGCTTTGAGCTTGACAGGACCAGCGGCGAAGAGGGCTTTGAGCTGGGCAGGACCAGCGGCGAAGAGGGCTTTGAGCTGGGCAGGACCATCACAGACTCTGGCTCGGCGGGCATGACGCTCTCAGGCTCGGCGGGCATGGCGCTCTCAGTCTCAGGCTCGGCGGGCATGACGCTCTCACAGTCTCAGGCTCGGCGGGCATGACGGTCTCAGTCTCAGGCTCGGCGGGCATGGCGCTCTCAGGCTCGGCTGGACTGGCGTGAAGTGCAGGCTCGGCTGGACTGGCGTGAAGCTCTGGCTCGGCAGGACTGACGTGAAGCTCTGGCTCGGCAGACGTGACGTGAACAGTCTCTGGATCGGCAGACGTGACGTGAACAGTCTCTGGATCAGCAGAAGCGACGTGAACAGTCTCTGGATCGGCAGAAGCGACGTGAACAGTCTCTGGATCGGCAGAAGCGACGTGAACAGTCTCTGGCTGGACAGGCTCAGGCTGGAAGGGCTCGGGAGCGATGGTTCTTTCGGCAGCATGAGCTTTTTGTCGTGCGAGAAATTGTAACACTAGTTAAATGTAAACAAGATGTAAACAAGATGGCTGCCGAAGGCAGGAGTGGGTCGTTGGGCTCCACTCATGCCCTTTGTATTTTACAGTTTTCTTTAATGTTATTGAGTGCTTGGACCTACAACTTTTCTGTGCATAATAAGGGCAACCTGGTTGGTCCGAATGATGGTGAACACACTAAACTTTATTATTTTGGACATGGACACGCCATTCTCCAATCTATCTGGGCATCTAAAAGTCTGTGCAAGAATGACAGAAACAGCGCTATCAGGTCAATATTACGTCAAGATAGAGCGCACGCATCTTAAGTAATAATGGTACTAATACTTTTGGCTGGAGATATACATCTGAACCCAGGCCCCACGCTTGAACACCAGGCTAGCTCTGTGGAGGTAATGCCTGACACAGGTGAAGCCGCGCAGGTGCTACCGCCCCTGACTACATCAGCGCCTCACGCAGCGGAGCTGGAGGAAATGTTGACTCAGTGCCAGGAGGTGCCGGAGCAGCGTCATGCAGGGAAGCGGAGCGCATCAGAGCCCCGTGTGAGGACATCGGACCGCGTACACACCAGTGAGTTACCCTGCCTGACAGATACCCATCCGAGGACTGGACCGGGGGCCGGCGAGGGCTTTCGCTTTCGGTCGGGTGACAGAGCAGCGGCGTTAGCTGCAGCGGAGAGTGCTAACCTCTCTGAGTCTGGGGAAACAGTCAACAGGCTACAAACACGCTCAGGTGGCTCAGATAGTCGTGCTGCACAGAAACTAAAGGATTATCCACTCTTTCAAACTGTCAATCATACCCGTGTGCTTTGGGATGTTAAGTGCAAACCAAAGGGAATATTAGGCGGACAGTTAAACATACGCAGCCTTATCCCTAAACGTGATCAGGTCTCAGCACTTCTCCTGGACTCAAACTTGGATTACCTCTGTTTAACAGAATCGTGGCTCCACAGTAACATTCCAACTAATATGATTGACATTGCTGGGTATCAGTGCTTTAGAAAGGACAGAATTACAGGCAAGGGGGGAGGAGTATTAATATACATCAAAGACAAATTTAAATGTCATTTAATTGAACTGAACACCCCCCTGGAATGTTTAGCCCTAAATGTAACCCTATCGCCTTCTATGAATTTTAATATTTCTGTCCTCTATAATCCACCTTCTCATAATGTTAAAGGGGTCATATAATGCCATTTTTGTACAAGCTAATATGATTATTTAGGGTCTAAATTAAAAGTTTGTAATATACTTTAATTAAAACTTCTCATTAGTATTGTAAAAAAAAAACACTCATTTTACCTGGTCAAAAACAGCTCTGTTTTCAGCACGCCGTTTAAGTGCATGTGTCTTTAAATGATAATGAGCTTTGCTCACCCCGCCCCTCTGTTCTGTGCGTACACCGTTTGTAATAATAACACAATAACCATAACGCATTGTTCATTATAAACGTGGTTAATAATGATTAATATAAATATTAATATAAAGGTTAATAAAACGTTACACTCACTTCTTCTTCTGGAGGTGCAGCAGGAACACGAATAGTTGGTACCGATCCTTTTTTCAGGAGCAGCTTCTTAGCAAAACCAGCTTTATACTGACCTCGTTTGTAAAGCAGTCTGGTGCGTGAAATGATTTGCGCAAACATAAAAGCATAGACGTTGATCGTGGGGAATATTCCCTTCGAAAACAAACTCAGCCACTGCGTCTTCAGCGGTTCGGATTTAGGAACATCAAATGACTGCTGTGTTCCTTATTACACCCAAGAACAGAACACCGCAATCGCTTAGACGCCATTCTGCTCATAGACAGTGCTCCAGCGTATCAACAATGACCGCGCGGACTATGATTGACAGCTCGCCCAAGATCAAGGGCGGGTCTGTGTTGAAACGCTGCTGTCAATCAACAATCGTGGGAGGGGCGTCGATTTTGTGACGTCACAAAATCGAACAGCTTGATTTGAGAGAGGGGAAAACATATAAGAAGATTAAAAAAAAAAATCATTTTATGATGGTTGTGTACAGGCACTGCCAACACACATTTCAGTACAATCAACTTGTAAAAGTGCATGTACCATTATATGACCCCTTTACGTTTTATGATGAATTAAATGTTATAGTTAAACAACTGGACTCTTACAGAGAGACAATATGGTATGGTGACTACAATATTAGCTGGTCTGACAAAAACTGTAAACATAAACTCAAAGCACTTATGACAAAATTCAACTATCGACAAATGATTGTAGGACCCACAAGATTAACAAGGCAGACTAAGACCCTCATTGATTTGGAATTTACTAACAGACCTGAACGAATAACAAGGATTTATAATTTGATTACTGGACTCTCGGACCACAACATGACTTTGACTGTTAGGAAACTGACGAAGAAGCGCCTGCAGTACTTGGGTAAACCTGTTCATGAAAAAATACAATTCATTATTCCTAAAAGTAGAATTGTGCATTTGAAAGAGAACTTAAAAACATAAACTGGGAACAAATTATGACACTAGATGATAGAGGAGTGTTGTAATTCTATGACCACATCTATTACAAATCTAATGGAAAAATTTACAAAGCAAATAAAATCTAAACAAAAAGATTCCACGGTGCGCTGGATAAATAATGAAATACGAAAACTCGAATGAAAAAGCGAGACTTAGCTTTGAAAACATCTTTAAGATCTAAACTTAATGCCGATCTCCTGACTTACAGAAGTTTAAGGAATAAAGTCGTATTTGAGCTGCAGAAAGCAAAAGTGACATATTACACTCATCTAATTGATAGTGCTAAAGGCAACAATAATTCACTTTGGAGGCATTTAAATAATCTGACTAATAAATCAAATAAACACAAAAAGATTACAGAACTTAACATTAATGGTAATAGTATTACCGATCGTGCCACTATGGTTGATGAATTAAATTCATATTTTGTACAATCTGTTGAAGAATTAACAAAAGAATTCCAGCCTGTCAATCCTCGCAATCATTCATTGAGAGGCACCTCAACAGATTCCTTTTATATTAAAGAGGTGTCGGATACAAAAGTTGCAGAAATAATCAATAAACTTTCAAATTCCAAGTCTGATGACATTTTTAGGATGAATAGTTGTTTTCTTTAACAAGGATGTTCTTGTCAAACCATTGACCCATCTTGTTAATCTTTCCATAAGAACCAGTACATTTCCCAGTGCATGGAAACAAGGAATAATCATCCCTGTGTTCAAAAGTGGTAGCCAAGACTCAATGAGTAACTAATCGCCCTATATCAATTTTACCAGTTTTATCTAAAATAATTGAAAAAGTTGTAGTAGTGCAACTGAATGACCATTTAGAAGCCAGACAGCTACTCCATCCTCACCAGTGTGGGTTTAGACCAGGTTATTCAACTGAAATAGCAAATTGCTGTTTAATTGAAAATGTAAAAACGTCCCTGGACAAGGGCAATGTGGTGGGAGCTGTATTTATTGACCTTAAAAAGGCATTCGATACGGTCAATCATAGTCTGCTTTTATCTAAAATGTTAAATTTTAATTTCTCAAATGAGGCAGTGTTGTGGTTTACATCTTATCTCCAGTCTAGAGTGCAGTGTGTTAAAGTTGATCAAAACATATCTGCACTCTCAAACATAAAAATGGGCATTCCGCAGGGCTCTATACTTGGCCCCTTGCTGTTTAGTCTCTTTATAAATTACTTACCTCTGCACTGCTCAGATGCCAGTTAGTGATGAGAAGTTTGGATCATTTTACTGACTCTCTTGTTCGATCTCGTTCATCAAAATGAACGAATCTTTTTTCCGAGTCATTTCGTTCATTTAAGGGGCTTTAAATGTTATACTTTTAACAGGCAAATTCCCCGAACACATCCACCTACGCAATCTTGATCATATTCTGAATTAAGAAATCATTATAATGCAGTAAAAAATAATTTACAGGGAACATAAATAATTACTTTACCTTCCGAGTCTTTCATTCATTTGTCACGTGACAGACGCAATGAACGGATCGTTCATGAATGACTCATCAGTCAGCTCTACGTGGATGATGCAGTTATTTATGCACCCGCCAAGTCACCTGAGCAGGCTGCAGCTGTACTGTCTACTAGTATGTTTGACATCCAACAATGGCTCATCCAAAATCAGCTAGTTCTAAATCTCTCAAAAACAGTTTCCATGTGTTTTTCCATTAAAAAACTTGATTTAAAAGGAAGATTTAATATTAATATACAAAATAAAGAAATTCATCCAGTTACAGAATTCAAATATCTAGGATTGGTTTTAGGTCCTCAACTAAAATTTGACAAGCATATAAAGAAAAGCTTAAAACCAATACAAAGTAATCTCAACTGTTTCAAATTAATTACAAGCTACCGAACCAGGCAGCCATGCTGTACATGCATGCTATGATTTTTTCTCATATATCATACTGCATGACAGCATGGGAACAAGCCGCTCCCACTGCAACCAAATGCATAGGTTCTGTATACAACCGAGCAATAAAAATTATGGATAAAAAACGAATACGCCACCATCACTGTACCATCCTTAAATATAATTTAATGAATTTTGAGAGCTTTAGCAATTTTTGCTTTCTTAAATTAATTCACAAGTGCATAAATCATTTAGCGAGTAATAAAATCACGCACATCCCAGTCAGGTTCGGGTGCTGGATCTCATATAGAATTCAAAGTTACAAAGTAAAGATCCGCACACCGGAGAGCTCCCATTCACAAATTTATTTTAAGCGTAACGTTTCGGGCCTTTACGGCCCTTCCTCAGACTCTGATGAAAGGCCCGAAACGTTACACTTAAAATAAATTTGTGAATGGGAGCTCTCCGGTGTGCGGATCTTTACTTTGTAACATTAATCATTTAGCACCTGAGCCACTAAGTTCATTTATTGAGAGACAAAGCAGCACTTGAGTCACTAGGAGCTTCACAAATCATGACTGTAAAATACCATACTGCAGGACCAGCTTTGGTCAGACGATCTTCTCTGTGAAGAGTTCCAAACTCTGGAACTCATTACCATCTGACATCAAGACTGTACTTGACTTTAAAGTGTTTACTTCCAGGCAAAAAAACTGGTTAAAAACAAACCAAAAGTGTACTCATTTTTAATTATTGTAAGTAGGTAAGAGTTGTATATGATATGCATATATATATATATATATATATATATATATATATATATATATATATATATATATATATATATATATTTAATTTTTTTTTTTTTTTATTTTTTTTTTTTTGAGGTAGTGTAGTATGTAAATTTTACGGGTAAATTTCATGGGTAAATTGTATTGTGTATAAAGGCCCAACCAGGGACAGGAGTTGTTTATATATCATGTTTATATTGTTTTAAATTGAAATAGTGAAGTATGTAAATTCTATTGTGTCTAAAAGCCCAACCAGGGACAGGAGTTTAAAATTAGCATTTGTAAACTTTTTATGCAGCACTTCAGTGACAAGCTTGCTTTGACACTATGGGCCCTATCTTGCACCCAGCGCAATTGACTTTGTACACCGACGCATGTTTCATTCCTATTTTGCACCCGCGCAAAGCGCGCTTTTCCCTCCACAGAAGCACGTCGCTAAACTAGGGAATGAACTTGCGCTCCCTGGGCGGTTCAGCGCAAAAAAGGAGGCGTGTTCCGGCGCAAACAATCCCTGGTGCTATTTTACTGTTCCATAAAACAATTGCGCCACTGGCCAGAAAAAACCTAGTCTAAAGTCAGTGGCGCGTTGCGCATTGTTCATTAGGCTATTTTAAGGGCGCATGCTTGACCATAATGTATAGCGTGCACAACGCGCATACACTTTCTCTAATCTACACAGAAGCAGCCGTTTTCATTTTTGCAAATCATATTATTACAAACGATAGATAGATAGATAGATAGATAGATAGATAGATAGATAGATAGATAGATAGATAGATAGATAGATAGATAGATAGATAGATAGATAGATAGATAGATAGATAGATAGATAATTTATTATAAAATCATACATCTAGCTTACACATTTACCCACATTATTATATACCTGTTTAACCGAAGCTAATTTGGGTGTGTTTCTCGATCCCCAATGTCACTGGGGATATTCTGGGGATATTTAATTTGATTTTATCAATCAATAAATTCCACTAGAAACAAACCTTGTTGTATTATTTTAATTTAATACTGTGAAGCTGCTTTGATACAATCTGTATTGTAAAAAGCGCTATACAAATATACTTGACTTGACTTGACTTGACTTCTCTCTCTTTTAGGGCCGTGACGAGAGCGTTGCTCTCCTCGGCTGTGAACCGCTCCTGGCGCGCGCCTGGCAAATCCGCCGTTATAATAGCAATACGCCAAGGAAAAAGCGCGTCTGCTCTTAAAGGGAATGTGAGATGATGCTCTGATTGGGTTATTTCACGTTACGCCCAAACCACACCTATGAATAATGAAGCTACTTCAGACCAACCCCTTTTAGATTTGCGCCAGGCGCAAGAGTCATTTATCCCGCCGGGAAAATAGCAACAGCGCCGAGACCCGCCCACAAAGTTACTTGCGCTTTGCGCTTTGACACTTGCGTCTCAGATCGTTAAAATAGGGCCCTATGTTTGTTTGCATTGTCCCTGTCAAATAAATAATTTAAATAAATAAATGTCACCATAGGCTGCCATTCAAATTGAATTTGTTGATATCAATAATTAATTACTTACTAGTTGAAATTCCAATTTCACATATCAAAAATAAAATCTGCACTGTGCTTAGGGACTGGAGCAGACAATGGACTGGGCTCAGGGGCTGGAGCGGATGCGTGTGTCGCCCAAACACACAACAGCAGCAACATAAATGGAAATGACCACCTCTTTGATCCCACCAGGGTAGACAGAAAGGGCGAACTCTGGAATTTTACTCAATGGAACGGACTGGGGAATTTCACGCACTGGAACAGATTCTGGAATTTCTCACAATGGAACGGACTCAGGAATTTCTCTCACTGGAACAGACTCAGGAATTTCACTCACTGGAACAGATTCTGGAATTTCTCACAATGGAACGGACTCAGGAATTTCTCTCACTGGAACAGACTCAGGAATTTCACTCACTGGAACAGATTCTGGAATTTCTCACAATGGAATGGAACGGACTCTGGAATTTCTCTCACTGGAAAAGACTCAATAGAACTGAGATGAACTGAGTGCTGAGATTTGAGCGGACACAGGAGTGGATTCTGGAGCAATGGATGAGATGGTCCCGATGTTCAGGGATGTAGAGGGTTTGGTCGCAGGTTCGGGGTGAGCTGGATTCGGGATGGAACTCAATCAAGGTTTTGTATTGTCCTCTTTGACTTCAACCACCACAAAATCAAAACCATTTAGCCAGAGGATGAAATTAATGGAATCGACTATGGGTAAATAACAATGACCAGGAGACAGGAACTGAATTACCTCATCATCCAATCCCATTCGAAAGCAGGCATTGAGCGTAGTATTGCTCCAACTCACCAAATTCCCCAAATCTCGATGAGGTGAACCTCAGCCCTCTTTATTATTGAGTTTTTGTTGTGGTCTTGCATTCTGTCACAGAGAAGGTGGCTGTGAAGAAGCGCACAACAAAGGAAATATTCTTGACTTTTAATCTAATATTAAACACAACACACAGGAGAATAACTTGGAGAAATAACAACAACCAACACATTGACATCAAATATTTAAGCTGCAGTCCATAACTTTTTTTTGTGTTCAAAATGTACGAAATTTATATGATAGGCAAGTACATCATGAATCCATTTTCCAAAGCGTGTTTTTGTCTTATCCTGAATCAATATGGTACACCTATAATAAGTATTTATATTTGGACTATTTTATACTGGTTCGGGTCATACCACTGTGGAGTAGCGCAGTACCTGCATGACTCGTCATAGACATAAACAGAGAAAAGCAGAGATGGGACCAAGTCACACATGTGCAAGTCTCAAGTAAGTCTCAAGTCTTAACCTTCAAGTCTCAAGTAAGTCCCAAGTATTTTTTTCTTGGGCAAGTCAAGTCAAGTCAAGTCACAGGCTATGTCAAGTCAAGTCCAAGTCAAGTCACCTTATTATTATAATGTTATCTGCAGAATCTGATCTTAATAAAGTGAAAAGACAAGAAATAAGTAACTGTCAGTAAATTACAATAATTTGGATTTGCATTGTAAATACTCATGTTCAGTAAAATACATAATGGGATCAAACAAAATTGTAACTTCATAAAATTATTTATTTTTCACTTCTGCCACAGTGTTTGAAATGTTTTAAATTTTCAACATTGAGTCCATAAAACAAATAACAGCTTAACATCTAACAGACTCCTCGCTGAACACCTCCTTCTCTATCTCTCAAACACAGTTTAGGTACAACATTAAACTTTGTTACATTTCTCCTCTCTCTCACACACACACACTCATTCTCGCTCTCTCTCACTCACTCACACACACTCTCTCTCTCTCTCTCTCAGACACACACACACTCTCTCTCTCTCTCTCTCTCACACACACACACACACACACACGCGCGCACGCACACACACTTTCTCTCTCTCTCTCTCTCTCTCTCTCTCTCTCACACACACACTCCCTCACTCTCTCACACTCTCTCTCTCTCTCTCTCTCTCTCTCTCTCTCTCTCTCTCTCTCTCTCTCTCTCACACACACACACGCGTTTTTTTTGACGGCCTGCTTAAGCCTCTGTTATACTCCAGTTTGGACGCGTACACGACAGCTGTGCACAGCTCGGACGCGGACGACTAGCATTTATACTTTCTGCTGAGGTCCACTCGGTGAAAGCGTTCAACGCATGCGCAGTAGATCGGCTTGCGCTGTTTAGCCTAGTGACCGCGCATACTTGACAGCGCAGTCATAAAAAATGGCAGGCACGCGGATGTCCGCAAGCAGCCTGATTAACACTCAAGTCATTCAAGTCATCGTGTCTCAAGTCAAGTCAAGTCCCGAGTCTTCAACTTCCAAGTCCGAGTCAAGTCTCAAGTATTTTATTTTTTGTCAAGTCAAGTCACAAGTCATAAAAACAGCGACTCGAGTCGACTCGAGTCCAAGTCACCAAGTCACAAGTCCCCATGTCTGGAGAAAAGTAGCTCTGGCTACAACATTCTTCCGTAAGATACGTGCAGTTACGTTTATTAACCGCTAGAGCCCCAAAAGTTACGAACTGCAGCTTTAAACAATACAAAATGAGAAAACAGACTCAGACTCTGACATTCTGTTAAATGTAATGCTGGGTACACAACAAAAGATAATTGGGCTGATTTTGGGCCGATTCCCCCCCTTCCGACAATCCTAGCTATGTCCCAATTATCTTGATGGTTCTACAGATTATCTTATCATATTTTCCCTTGGTGTGAGGTGTGTTAAGAGTGTCCGAACCTGCTCGGAAGAACGTCGGAGCTGCCCTGATCGCGAATCGTAAATATTCAACATGTTGACTATTTATGATCAGGAATCCTGATGTGTGGGGGGAACCCCGAGGACAAACGCGCGCACGCTCTGGAGATTATCACGTGAAACAAAAGAATATCCAATCAGAAAGCGAGATAATGGAAGACAGAAGCATAACAAACGCAGTCATGGTGCAGCACAAAGTGAAATTGATGTGGACAGCAGAGATGAAGGATCAGTATTGTTGTTCCAACAACAAAATCATTCCAAACACTATCATCGCAATTTCTTCCTGCATATCGTCCGCCATGCTTATTCTGAAGTCTCACAAGACTTCTTGTGTTCAGTCGAGACTCTGGTTTAAAATCTGTTCATGTGTGGTGTGCTGTTTTTGTCGCATCATGGCACAGGACACACGGAGCAAACCGGTTAAATCTAGGATTTTTTGTCCTTATGTTTGTGGTCTATCACATTTTGAAAATCTTATAAGACGTAAAAGATATTTTGGTGTGTACCCAGCATTACAGTGCTGATCTATAAAAGACACAATGATCATTAGGGTCACTTTAAGAGTTTTGTCACTCAAATATTTTCTGATTACATGCATTAACTGCTCATTTATTAATAAAGATTCAGAAACTGTATTTTCTTTTTTCATGTGGTTTAATAATTCATAACATGTGATGAACTGATTTTATACCTGTGATTATCTTTAAAGCAGCCTTTTTTACATCTGGCTGGGGGACTACCGATGTAAATTTGCACTTTTGAGCTAACTCGGGTACATTTACATTGTTTTAATGTTGATTAATGTACACTGTCCCCTTTCAAATAAAGAAAAAATGAAAAATGAAATGAACTGCTCCACACCTTTCTTGTGTTTGTGTCTCCACAGCAGAACCATGATGAAGAACAACAAGCAAACACTCAATCCTACAGACACACCAATGACCAGAAGAGAAGATGAAGCTGTTGAGACTGAAGAACATGACAAACACACAGATCTGTCCGTGAGTGACGTGATACTGTATGATCATATTACAGTAATATCATCACTGATTATTCAGAGACCTCTGACTGAGATCCAGCTGTGGAGTGACTGTCCTCTCTCTGTTTTACAGTAGTAGAAACCCTCATGTGACTTTGAGACAGTAGTGATGCTCATCTCTCCTGTCGTCTGATTCTGGATCAGTGATCCGTCTTTATAGAAATCAGCGCTGAGGATCGGGGAGTTTGTAGATCGATGTAAACAGTGTAGAGTCAGAGTCTCTCCCTCAATCACAGGATCAACAGAACTCTCCAGAATCACCTCACCGTCTACAAACACAAGAAATACATCAACAGATGGTAGTGACGATACAGGCTGTATTAATCAGAGCCATACTTCAATTATTAATAAGATGTGCAAAATCTTGCAAAAATGATCAAATGTGACGCCTTGATCCAAAAAAGACATTTATAATGTTACAAAAGATTTACATTTCAAATAATTTATGTTCTTTAAACTTTATATTCAACAAATAATTGTTTTATCTCCTTTCACAAAAATATGAAGCAGCACAACTGTTTTCAACATTGATAATAATGATAAATGCTTCTTGAGCAGCAAATGTGACACTGAAGACTGGAGTAATTGTAGGAGCCTAAATGCAGTTAACTGATAAATAATTTTAATTTATGCGTTAAATAGTAATTTACATGATTAATTTATGTGGAGGAAATTGAAGGGAATATTTACAGTATTTATAGGTTGATGCAGTTAAAGGGATAGTTCACCTAAAAATGAAAATTATATCATTGTTTACTCACCCTCAAGTTGTTCCAAACCTGTATGAGTTTCTTTGTTCTGCTGAACACAAAGGAAGATATTTGGAAGAATGTCTGTAACCAAACAGATCTCAATCCCCATTGACTACCATAGTATATTTTTTTTCCTACTATGGAAGTCAATGGGGACCGAGATCTGTTTGGTTACAGACATTCTTCCAAATATCTTCCTTTGTGTTCAGCAGAACAAAGAAACTCATACAGGTTTGGAACAACTTGAGGGTGAGTAAATGGTGACAGAATTTTCATTTTTGGGTGAACTATCCCTTTAATATTTACAGTAATGCAAGGAGTTAATTGTGTAATTATCTAAAATGTGTGTGGATAATTTAGAGTGCATTTATAGTCCAGGCGTTTTAGGAAAAAAGGGTGAACAAATTGCAACAGAATCAAACTCAACTGATTTTGTATCCTCCATATGTCCTGAGTAAGGAAAAAAAAAGCCCCGAAGAATCCCATTAGGGGAAAGTTCCGAAAAAGACCCAAATATATCCTATTCATACGCCTATTCATTATTTTTCTCACATGAATAGGGTAAAAAAATTAACCTTTAGATATCACCATGAAAATTACTGAGTTGATTACTTACATCAAGACAAACAAAAAATGTATTACAAGTTTTTTAAAATTGTTTGTTAACATGGACAAACGGTGCATAATCTAATTACAGATGTGCTAATTTGCATAAATACCACAACAGATCTAAACATTGGGTATAGCCAGGGGAAAATGTCTTGTTGAATCTTGTTGACACATAACAGTAAAATACTTTATGTTAAGGTCTGAATGGAACCCATTTAGGCTACACATGAACATTAATACATAGAGGCAGGAAGAAGTACTTTAGAAACCAGCCTTTATTCATTATTATTGCAGAGATGGGGTTTGGGGCTGGGTCTGTGGGACTGTTTCTGGGGATTTACTTTTTATTTTACTTACCTTTTGTCTTCTGCATTCTCCTTACCATTGTCTCCAGTTCTTGCCTCAGATTCGTCCCCCAGAAACAGTCCCACGGATCCAGCCCCAAACCCAGTCTCTTAAAAATTAATAAAGGCTGGTTTAAAGGACTTCTTCCTGCCTCTATGTATTAATGTTCATGTGTAGCCTAAATGGGTTCCATTCAGACCTTAACATAAAGTATTTTACTGTTATTTGTCAACAAGATTCAACAAGACATTTTCCCCTGGCTATACCCAATGTTTAGATCTGTTGTGGTATTTATGCAAATTAGCACATCTGTAATTAGATTATGCACCGTTTGTCCATGTTAATAAACAATTTTAAAAAACTTGTAATACATTTTTTGTTTGTCTTGATGTAAGTAATCAACTCAGTAATTTTCATGGTGATATCTAAAGGTTCATTTTTTTACCCTATTCACGTGAGAAAAATAATGAATAGGCGTATGAATAGGATATATTTGGGTCTTTTTCGAAACTTTCCCCTAATGGGATTCTTCGGGGCTTTTTTTTCCTTACTCAGGACATATTGAGGATACAAAATCAGTTGAGTTTGATTCTGTTGCAATTTGTTCACGGTTGACCCCCATTTTGGCTTAAAACGCCTGGACTATTATATTACATTGGTGATATTTGGGGAATAGAGGACTGTTTGCATTTTTACCTTTAACCGCATGCACCTTTAATCGCTCGGAATACTCTCGCGAGAATTGTAAAAGTTTCTGAGTGAACAGTCAGGCAAGCAGAGAGTGGAGCCACACAGTTTTTTTTTACCTTTTTTCTCTCTCTCTCTCTCCCTTTTTTTTTTTTTTCGTTAATTAATCATTTTTATTTTCTGTAATATTCCTGTGCTGATGTTTTTGTTGCTAACTGAGTAAACGGATCATTTTTTTCACGAGTGGTTCTGTGGATGTATTGATGTGGATTCTGACGAAGGGAGTGGACAGAGTGTCAAGCTAGGGCTTCATTCAGTGGAAACCTACAGTAATGATGCTGCAAATTCAGCTTTGATCAGGAATAAATTACATTTTAAAATATATTCACATTTTAACAACAGTTATTTTAAATTATAATATTACAGAATATTACTCTTTACTGTATTTTTGATCAAATAAATGCAGCCTCGGTAAACAATTTTCCAAAACATAAATTTGTACATAATACTGATCCAAAACTTTATTATAGATTTAAAATATTGATATTCAATGTGCTGTAAAATATCTGATATTTTCAGTTAGTTTATGAATAGGCTAATCAACTGACAACCAACTGAATTCTCAATTATATTCATTTTTAATCTTGAACAGATTTTTATATATTTTGTTTTATAGTTGAAAGTGTGATTGGACTCACCATGTACAGTGATGTTTCGAGGACGACGTTTCTCTCCAGATTCAGACTCACACCAGTACACTCCAGTGTCAGATGTGCTGAGAGAGTCCATTACACATCGAGATCCTGTTTGATTTGCACAAGTTTGTGTGTCTTTGTCTGTGTATCTTCTCACTGTCCATCCAGCAGAGTTACTCTGATCCTCACAGCTCAGAGAGAGAGAGTCAGATGAGAAGTGTTGACTTCTGCTGGGATTGATGACCAGAGACACTGAAGCAGAAACTCCTGAAAAGAGGAAAATCTCAATCAAAACTGACAGCACAGAGACTGCAGTGAAACACAGATCCGGATGAGCACAAGCATAAACCCTCACCAGTGATCCACAGTGTGTGTGAGCTGCTGTTGTGTGTGTAATAGGCTGGTCGTCCTCTCTCTGCTCTGCACATATAAACTCCTGTGTGCTGTAGAGCAGCAGGACTGAGAGTGTAAGATCCTCCAGCTCCTCTGCTGCTGTCTGACAGATGATCATTATCTCTGAACCAGCTGAACGTCCAGCCTTTAGAGGAGCCTGAAACCTCACAGGTCAGAGTCACTGATTCTCCTTCAGTCAGCCACGGCTGTGGAGACACTCGCACTGATGCCTGAGCTTCAGCTGAACAAAACATCACGAGTTACAGAGCCGTAGAGAAACTGATGGAGAAGCTGATCACAACAAACACACACTCACCTGAGACAGTCAGTGTAACAGCATCACTGCGCTGAGAGCTTTGAGTGTGTATCTGTCCTGTACAGGTGTATTTACCGCGGTGAAAGAGATCAACACTGCTGATGTTCAACCCTTGTGTTGAGGTTCGGCTGACAGTGTTTTTATATTGGTTGTTGGTTCCCTCTATTTCCCATCTGTATGTCCACTCAGTGTCTCCTCCCCACTTTATATCACATCTGAGAGAGACTGTTTCTCCTCTAAACACTCGTTCATCAGGTCGTACCGTCAGCACAGCTTTAGGACTCACTGTACAAACACAGATTATTGCATTTATAGTTTCAGAAGTTGTGTAGATATTGTCTCTGATCTGTATTTGTTGCATCACACACTACAGTCTCTCTCACCTGTAACATTTACCCACAGTGCATCACTGTATTGTGTGTAATAGACTGGTTTCCCTCTTCCAGCTCTACACCAGTACTGGCCTCCATCAGACACTGAATCAATCTTCAGGCTGTAGGAGTTTGTTTCTGTCTTCTCTGTCTCAGGGTTCAGTGTGTGTTTGTACCAGTAAGAGTCCCAGTTTCCAGTGGACGGATCCATGCGACAGGTCAAAGTCACTGTGTTTCCAGTCAGTGCAGCTCCTGCAGAATCTGATGTGAGTTCAGGCTTCGGCTTTAGATCTGCAGGAGAACAACAACAGATTCAGATCCTCAAGACTCAAATAAATGAGCTTTTAAATGACTAAAATAATTGCTTCAGTCCTCTTTTTGGCACAGATGTGGCTGATACAGAAGTGCATAAGAAAAGAGTTGAGCTACACATTACCCCTTCACTGTCACCCCTCTTTTATCACATAGACATGAACATCACTATCCAAACTTAAATAGTTGTAATTCAAGAATGCTTTGGAATATAGACCTGTGACTGCTCTTGTTTTAAAGAAGACATTTGGAAGATTATTGTAGAAGTGAAAATCATGAAAGTGAAACAGAAAAAAAGTTATAGAAGTTTGAGTTTATGAAAATTTATAATGTAAAAAATATAATTATTTATATAAAATATATATTTTTACAAAACATGTTTTACTTTAAAACTGCAAGAAAATCAAAGCCAAGTTGTGTTCCAAATTTTAGGTTGATATCTCAAAAAATGAGCTTTCAGTGAGATTTAGTTTGGTCGCAGTACCAAACCTTTTCACTAGAAGACAGCCAAGCTCTGTTCATGACCATATAAGGGCGCCTCCATTTCCATATGTTTAGAGTGATCTGAACCATATATTTCCATAATTATCATACAATTTATGAAGTAGACATCTATTAAGAAGTAGTATGAGCGGTTTAGCAGTACATGAATTAAATTCAAACTCTAATAAACGCATAAAAACATGTATGTGCGTTACAGCTCGCGCCGCATCACAAATCAAGAATCCATCATTTGTTTCTTTAAATTTAAAACCTTTTCAGACCTTTTTTCCTCATAAAATTTTATTCAACATATATAACATTCTCTCTATTCATTAGCAGAAATGTTCAACTAAGTTCATTCACCCCACTTTACATACTGTAAGTATAATTTATCAAATACAATTAGCGATATTAACATGTTTAAAACAATATTCTTTTTTAACGCAGCCCGTTTTGAGTTCATGTCTCTGTAGCTTTGATGGTTTTAGCGCCTCATTTGACAAAATTTCTCCACATTCAACACACTGCGCCTTCAGCTTAAGGGGATTGCATACCAGACTATGGAAAGCCAAGAGGGCCAAAAACATGTGAATTTTAATGTCAACAACGTGTATTTAACACGTGTACTTAAAGTGTTAAATACGCGTGAAATAAGCATGAAATATACATAAAATACTTGTGAAATACACAGTAAAAATCAGTTTGAACGGGTGAGTGTCATTGGCTGCTGAAGACTTGGGTCTAACCATTTCTGTGAGCTTAGGGGGGTGTACCGTTCATAGGCTAGGCTACCACCATTTAACATGCTATAGATCAGCTTATTCAGCCTATTTATTTAGTCCTTTTTTGTCTTTCTTTGTATAGCCTATAGAAATAATATATTTAAATTGCAGTTTTATGAAAATTTTGATAAAAATAAAATTGCCTTGTTTTTCTCCACTCATGCCTTTTTGTAAATAAACACATTAGTGGACATTCTAGCTTTAACATCAAAGCATTTGTGTGGGGAAATCAGTTACAGTGGAGGTAAGCAATCAATGCAGGTTTAAGATACAGACCATTGTTATCAATATCTGTCTTTGGAAAACAACGTGAGCTTTTGTTCTGCTTACATTTACAGCTATCGCAAGCAGGCGGCGCTTATTGAAACCTTTTTGTTCAGAGATTGGGCACTCATCAGACAAACAGTAATTAGGTACACAGGTGATATCAATTTAAATGAATTTAAAGACTTAAGGGCCGTACACACCGGGACGAATATCGGCGCGCGTTATTCGCCAGCGTTTTTCAACGCGTTTTTTGTGTTCACACCCAAGCGATTTTCGCTGACGATGAGCCGAGTGAACATGCAAATTCATTCCCTGACATTAGATGGCGCTTAATGTAAAACAGAAACATAAACAGTTCTCTTTTATCAAGATTTTTGTAGTCGCTGTCGTGTTTGTCATATAGTTCTTTATGTTCCGACACCAACGAGACCAGCAGCTCTACATTCATCTTGCCTTGCATCTTCCTCGTCTTATTTCTTCCCGGCAGTGTAAACGCTACTTGCCGTAGATCTTCTTCGCCGTTACGTATGTGTGCTCGGCAAGACCGTTTTGTGTTTGAGCGCCCCCAAGTTGTGTTTTACTGTAACTTCAGAAGCTCCAGACACGTGAGCAAAAGCGCCAATCTCATTGGTCGGAAAGTTTTTGACGCGGCGCGTCAAACCAAAAAAACGAACCCGAGGCGTTTTTTTAAAAATGACGCTTTTACGCATGCCGTTTTTCGCGTCGGTGTGCACACTCACATTGGCGCCCTTTGTTTAGTCACAAAGCGTTAAACGTCGGTGGTGTGAACAGGCCTTTATAGTATTTAAATATGGTATTTAAGACTTTTTATGTAAGTATGTATAAGACTTTCAGGATTAGAATGAGAGTTTGTTGTCAGGTCAGGACAGGTATAAGAACTTGATTTGGCTTTCCTGACAGCAGAAGTATTGTACTGCTACCACAACTAAATATCCTCCTATTTCTTTTTCTTTTTTTCCATTTTCTTTTTTTTCTTGTGTAGCCCAAAGAAAATATCTAGTGTAGCTGTTGCAGATAGTGTATTTTCTTGCTGAATATTTTTCACTTTTGAAAGTTTTTGTTTTGTTTGTTTGTTTTGTTTTGTTTTATAAATGTTGTGTAATACTTTAATACTTATTTGGGAATTGTATATTTAATTTGCATGATAGTTTGGCAATAGTGACACCTACTGGAGAAAATGAGTAACATAAGACGTACTGGTCATGTGATTTGATTATTTGTGTGAACACCGGAAAAGAAAAAAATATATAAACATGAGGTGTCGCACACAAATTGAGAGGTATAAAATTAAGAGTGTTTGAGCAGAAAATGTCTCCTAATGTCTCCTGAATCCTGATTGGAAAACACGGTATGTTTGCATATCTCTTGGTTATTGTTTATTTATAATTTAAGGTATTGTGTGTATTGATTTCAGTTTAATAAGCTATATATCGAACAATGTCATGGCAAAATCACTTCATCACGAATTTGATTGTAATTTTTGTTTATTTTCAGTTTTTTCACGGTGTCCATTTGATGTTTGTGATCTTGATTGTCCTGATTCTTGAGAGGAAGACATTAAATATAGAAGACATCGAAGGCATCAGTTGAAGCGTGATCTTTTTCTGGTTTGGAGAAAACATTCAGGAGGCGTTATATCTAGATTGCAATTTTATGAAAAAAAATGTTTTACCACGATAAGATTGTCCCCCTGTGCACATTAGTAGCATTCTAGCTGTAACACCATTCACCACACCTCAAGTTTTCTAACATTAAAAAAGCTAACATTTGATTGGGGAAAAGTGTACAGATGTGGTTCTTGATCAATGCAATTGTAATGAATATCTGTTAAACAACATAACCTTTTTAATTTTTTTTTTTTATTATTTAATTGTTATGGCGAGCAGGGTGCCACAGGGACCAAATTACAGAAACGTCCTATCTTAAATTTCCATAATACATAATCAGCAAACGAGCACAACAATACCACTCCGCATGAGTACGCCACCAAAATAAGTAACGTCAGTTGCCACCAGCACACACACAAATTATCAAAACTATAAATTTATTTGGGATTTAATGATCCCGGACGAGCCCCCATTAAATGTTACGAACTCTTATGATCTAGAGTCAGAAGAGGTAACACTGAGGTCATGAAAAAAATTTGGTTTGATTTGGGTGGCAAGAAAGATAATTTATTACACATAAGTGAAATAATTATACAAAAAGATGAATACTAGTAGCCTGATAATAATAATGGTGAATATAAGCAAGGAAAAATAAGCCAACTATTTACAGATCAAAAAGATATCAGATAAATAACCCAAGAGAAAAAAAAGGGGATGCAATTAGTGAAGCCAAAGTAATGAAAAAAACAACAACAAAAAAACCCAACTCATTCTAACTTGTAATTAAGCCTCTTATCTAACTAATACAAATAAAGAAAAGAAAATATATCAAATCTTCAGGGTGTTGTTTTATGTAAGTCATGTGACATTTAACCTGTCCACCTTACTCTTGGTCACCTCAAACCATGCCATCAAAAAGGCAGAAAAGAGAATGTTACAGAAGAAAATAATGAAACATCCTATCATTTTTACAGATAAATTGCTTTAATACCAATTAGGGTGGCCTAGGACTTTAGTACAGTAGAATACTTCTGCTGTCAGGAAAGCCAAATCAAGTTCTTATACCTGTCCTGACCTGACAACAAACTCTCATTATAATCCTGAAAGTCTTAAATACTTATACATATAAAGTCTTAAATACCATATTTAAATACTTTAAGTCTTTAAATTCATTTAAATTGATATCACCTGTGTACCTAATTACTGTTTGTCTGATGAGTGCCCAATCTCTGAACAAAAAGGTTTCAATAAGCGCCGCCTGCTTGCGATAGCTGTAAATGTAAGCAGAACAAAAGCTCACGTTGTCTTCCAAAGACAGATATTGATAGCAATGGTCTGTATCTTAAACCTGCATTGATTGCTTACCTCCACTGTAACTGATTTCCCCACACAAATGCTTTGATGTTAAAGCTAGAATGTCCACTAATGTGTTTATTTACAAAAAGGCATGAGTGGAGAAAAACAAGGCAATTTTATTTTTATCAAAATTTTCATAAAACTGCAATTTAAATATATTATTTCTATGGGCTATACAAAAAAGACAAAAAAAAGGACAAAATAAATAGACTGAATAAGCTGATCTATAGCATGTTAAATGGTGGTAGCCTATGAATGGTACAACTGACATGACAAAACTAATGACAGTACAACAGCAAAACACAACTAATACTAGGAAATATAAGATAAAATCATCTATAAACTATTATTTTAAGTTGTAATAATATTTCACAATATTACTGTTTTGTTTCTGTATTTTTGATACAGCGAGGAACAGTTGCGGATGATGGAGGAACAATGCCCTCTGTAACCGGTAGGGTTTCTGGGAGTTGTTGTCTTTCGTCCACATGAGCCAAAAATACATTTTCTAACATTTCAGACTGACATTTCTCACACTATATAGTTTATAGATGATTTTATCTTATATTTCCTAGTATTAGTTGTGTTTTGCTGTTGTACTGTCATTAGTTTTGTCATGTCAGTTGTTTTGAGGCTCTGGCTCCGTCACGATCTCAGACAAACACCTCTGACTCGCCATAGAAAGCAGAATGAAGCTCCTGAAGGAGAGATGAAGATCTCCAACTACAAGCTCATATGAGGAGATACTGAGTCTGAATCAACTTCATCAGACTATCTGAAGACTTCATGAACTCATTTAACATCATTATCTGTGAGTCACGTCATTCTCTCTGACTTCAGCACAAAACTCATCTTTTCTATTAGTGAATATCTCCTGTAACCATAGCGACATTGACTACAGTAAATCTCAAAGAGGGAGATAACTATAACACTGGAAAGTCACAATTTACATAATGTTTTAAAAAAATATCCTGATAAAAATGTGCAACACACACAAGACATCTGAAGACAATCATGACTAAAAGTGAATTGCTTATAAGAACAGATGTGGCTGATACAGAAGATCATAAGTGTTGAAATACTGTATGGATTTTAAATGATCATTAAACAGATGTGAATATGAAGACTCACCTGATACAGTCAGTGTAACAGCATCACTGAAGTCTGTGTGTGAGTATGAGCTCTCTCCTCTACAACTGTATTTACTGACAGACACACGATCAGCTGTGAAACTGATCTCTGCTGTTGTTCTTGTTGTATATGGATTGACAGTGTTTCCATCTCTAAACCAGCTGTATCTCCACTGAATGTCTCCTCCTCCCTGTATGGCACATGTGAGAGTGACTCTCTCTCCTCTGAACACACGCTGATCTGGCTTCACCTTCACTACAGGTTTCACTGTATTAATACACATATGAGTAAATATTGATTAAAACATCATCACAGTATCATGATCAATGTTAGTGTTTATGAACTCAAAACCTCCTTATGAAACAAACACTGTATTAAAAATGAAAGATCTAGTTTGTTGGAAGTTTGTATTGATTACATCAAAATTGTTTGTAATTATTGATAGACTATAGACTGATAAACTTTGTATAAATTAAAAGACTGGGTAAAGTGTGCCATACATGTAAACTGAGTCTATAATACATGTATGTTATTTTCTATTTGCGTGTCACAGAATTGCAGCTTGTACAACATTTACAAATCTTACATAATTTTAGAGTGTAAAAATATTACAGTCTTAAACATGCAAAGTGATGAGGTCATGTGACAATGTAGCATATACAGTTAAATAATATACGCTTGTACAGTACAACATGCTGGGTTGAAAAGATTGGCAGCAGATTGGGTTAAATGTTTTTTAACCAAAATTTTGGAGTAAAATTACTACATTTCTGGATTAAGATTAACCGAAAATAGTTTGAAAATAAAACCAGGAATATTGGACATTATTGAATCACTTTATACACACATAATGACTATCAATAGGAACAGTTTTATTAAAAATGAGAATAAAGGCAAACATAGTCAAAAGTAACAGTGTGCATGAAAGAAGACAAGCAGAAAAAAATGACAAATCATCAGATACACAGTTTACAGGTTTTTTTTTTTTTTTTTACCATTTCAATGAAGACTGATAATATAACTTGCATTAAGACCAAATGAGACTTTTTTGTATATTATCCACCACCAATGAAAACGTTACACTATAAAATGATGTATTGTTTCGACTTTAAGTAATTGTATTAAACATTGCACCAACTTATTTAAGCAAACAAAGGGAACAAGTAAACTCCCAAATTTAAGTTCACTCAACTTTAAACTTATAACTATAAATCTGTAATCTTAAGTTATTTAAGAAACTACCTAAAGTTTATAACAATTATTCAACAGATCTACATGGTTGCCTAAAAGAACATAGAGCTATATTGTAAGAGTTTAGTTTTAATAACATTACTGAACATTAATAACATTACTGAACACAAATAATCCACAACAATAACACTGACAGAGTTTATGTGTCTATGTATGCGGATGATGTAACACTTTATATGCCTGCACCAGCTTTAGAAAACATTACTGCAGCTCTCAACAATGAGTTGCAGATGGTATCTAATTGGGTTATTGATAATAAACTTGTCTTAAATATAGCCCAGACTAAAAGTATCTTATTTGGAACTAAATGTTCATAAAAAAAAGGGCCATGTTGGATTTAGTACTAAATAATGTTGCTGTTGAGCAGGTACATGAAATAAAGCTTCTTGGGGTAACCTTAGACTGTACTTTGTTGTGGTCAAGACATATAGAAGAAGTGGTGAAAAAGATGGGGAGAAATATATCTGTAGTTAAAAGGTGTTATTCGTTTTTAAATCCATATTTAACTAAACGTTTTGCAGACCCTAGTGTTATCACACTTAGATTATTGCTCTGTGGTTTGGTCAGGAACTACAAAGAAGAATTTAGGGAAACTACAGAGGGTTCAGAATAGAGCTGCTCATTTAGCCCTTTGCTGTACAATAAGGGCTAATGTTAACAAAATGCATGGCAAACTATTCTGGTTAACGGTTGATGGGAGGTTAAAAGCATCACTTCTTGGCTTTATAAACAAAATTAATGTATGGAAAACTCCTGACTGTCTGTATAGACAACTTACTCTGAGTTCTAATGTACATACATATCTCACGAGGCATGCCGTCATTGGTAAATATATTATTCCAAAATCCAGAACAAACTCAAAACAACGTACAGTGTTGTATAGAGCTATGGTTGAATGGAACTCTCAAAATAATATTGGTTTTACAAAAACAAAGGAATGTTAGCTTATATTAGTAGATAGAGTATGTGTGTATGTGTATGTATATATATATATATGTGTATGTGTATGTATACATGTATATATGTGTGTGTATGTATATATATATATATATATATATATATATATATATATATATATATATGTATATTTGTATTTCATGAGAATTTGTTGTTTCAGTGTATGATTGTGCATTGGCTGTGTATATTTTGTAATATGTTAATCTGTGTATTGATTATGAAGTGCGTTTTTTATTCGTGTTATGTGTTTTGTGTGGACCCCAGGAAGAGTAGCGGATGCATTTTGTTGCATCAGCTAATGGGGATCCTAAAAAAAAATAAAAAAAAAATTATAACATTTGCATAAGATATTGAACTTTCTGCCTGAGACACGAGTACACATGTGAAAGAATATGAGCAAAATATATGAGTGTATGAATGAGAGAGTGTGAATTCCTCCACTGAACAAACACGGAACGTTTGTCATTACAGATTATGTAACCGTGTGTTGAGTCTGAACACACACAGAACACGCTTCACCGCCAATTCCCATGATCTGCTTAGTTCAGTCATGAAGAAGATGCTGAATGCACGGATCACGCGTTTTGTGTTTGCGTTTGCTTAAGACACCGACTATGTAGGACTATGTTTTTTGACGTAATTTGGAGTGAATTTGTCCACTGAAGCACAGGTAGGCATGAAAGAGAGCTCAACTTCACACGCTGTCTGAGAGAAGTGTCTTTCAGGGCCGCGCTTCAGATGTTAAACACACACAGCACACGAGTTATGAAATCCCTTTCGCGTGTTCCACTTCCTTGAACATTTACACTGGAGAGGCTGAAACTTTCGTGATGATGAAGCACTGACCCGTCAACTGTACAGAGCGTCATTCACTTTTGTTCACGTTCATGTTGTCTCAACACTGCATTTGTTAGAAATTGTTACTGGTCAAATAGTGACTGACAGCGTTTCACACACTCGCTGTTTGTTACTCGCATTTGGCTCATGGTGAGTGTTCATTATAGGCCCTGTTTAGTGTATTTAATAATAAAGTAGTTCAGTCTGAACAGTGTCTCGATTATATATACTGTATCTTAAAGAGTTTAGGAGGACAATGATGTTCAACTCACCCTTCACTGAGAGAGAAACAGCATAGCTTGATGTTGATGAGTTTGGTCTTCCATCTCTCTGTCCTTTACACCAGTACTGACCCTGATCAGATGTAATTACTCCTCTGATAGTGAGAGTGTCTCCGTTTACAGTGTAACGATAACCAGACGTCTGTAATATTACACTGTCTTTATACCACTCATATCTCCAGTAACTGTGATCAGAGTTTATCACACACTTCAGATTGACTGTTTCTCCAGTGAATACAGATCTGTCTGGTGTCACAGTCACTGTAGATGTGGGTAAATCTGAGAAGAAAGACAGAAACACAAAATGACTCAAACATCTCTTTCAGTAAAAAAGTAACAGAATTACATTTTGTAAATGTTTTGAGGATGTTGAAGATCTCAATGATGAAGTTTTATTGCAGCAACAGTGACAAAGTGCATTAAAGCCCCTGCGTTCATCAGAGTCAGAATAAACCCTGAATAATCTCTGCTCAAACATTATATACTGTATTACATTCTTCTTCCAGCTCTACATGTAAATGAAGTTTTGTCTTAAAAGTAAATTGAGGATAACAATGAAAGTGAAAGCCTTCCGTTCCCACATCTTTGATATTGTTTGAGACGGGAACTCCATGTATCCTTCATGTATCTTCTGAACACAGGATTATTCTCGACGTCACACTGCCGTTTCACACTAGAAGTGATAGAGTTTCACTCCGGTGGTGTTTACATATTACTGAGATCAGGAGGAATCGTCTCTATGATAATTAAGCTCTTTTAAGGAAGAAACATATTCTAATACATATCTTGAAGTGGAAGCTGAGTCGGGACACTATAGAGACTATAATTTCTTACATTATAGTTTATAGATGATATTATTTAATTTTTCATGCTGTTGTACTGTCATTAGTTTTGTCATGTCAGTTGTTTTGAGGCTCTGGCTCCGTCACGATCTCAGACAAACACCTCTGACTCGCCATAGAAAGCAGAATGAAGCTCCTGAAGGAGAGATGAAGATCTCCAACTACAAGCTCATTTGAGGAGATACTGAGTCTGAATCAACTTCATCAGACTATCTGAAGACTTCATGAACTCATTTAACATCATTATCTGTGAGTCTCGTCATTCTCTCTGACTTCAGCACAAAACTCATCAGTACTGAACTCAATCGCCTCAAGTCCTTTTCTATTCCCAAAATACTCATATATATATATAATTTAGTCCACTTAAACTCTACGTTTCTTACAATTGATCACAAGCTCACATTCAGATCTTCCTCTGTTCTTGAGTGGAAAATTCACATTTCATAATACAATCAATAAACAGTGACAGTTGAAGCATAGAAACAAGGCCCTGCCATAAAGTTATTTCACTACTTCTGTTTCATTCTGACTTTAAAATATTGATGTGAGTCCTGAGAGTTATAAACTCTATAAAGTCACTTCAATTATGAAATACAGTTTTCACTCTCAAAATCACTGATAACACATTATATGTCTTATAAAGATACACTTAATGTCGTTGTGCATCTGACAGAATAATGACTAAAGGTGAATTACTTCAGTCCTCTTGGCTGATTCAGAAGAATATAAGAAAAGTGTTGAACCACAAATACTGATTTTAAATGATCATTAAACACATGTGAATATGAAGACTCACCTGATACAGTCAGTGTAACACCAGCATTGATGTCTGATCTCGTTGCTTCACATCTGTATTTATCACCAACAGACACAGATGTGATGTCGTAGACTCTATCAGTGCTGTCTGGATTGATTGAACCATCTCTAAACCAGCTGTATCTCCACTGAATGTCTCCTCCTCTCTGTATGTCACATGTGAGAGTGACTCTCTCTCCTCTGAACACAGGCTGATCTGGCTTCACCGTCACTACAGGTTTCACTGAGAAACAGAAGTAAACATTGAAAATGTGTGTTATGATGTGTGTTATGAGCTCATAATGTCCTTATGTGAAAAAACACCATGATATTAAAGACCTAGTTTGTGTTTTTGACCAAAAAAAAATAAAATAATAATATTGGTAAAAAACTGTAGTCTACTGTACTAACATCTGTACATGAAAAACATGAAGGAAAATCTTTGAATCATTGCATCATTGCATGTGTTTCACACTAAAGTACCCCATTATGCTATTTTTAAGGTTCCTAATTTTGTTTTGGAGTCTCCAACAACAGGTTTGCATGCATGTAAGGACACAAATTATTTAAAACTTTATTGACAAAATGAACTAGCTTCCGGCAGACGGCCGTACGCATAGATTTACGCCAAAAGAGTAACAATTGAACTTGAACTCAAAGCTTCCGCTACTCCTACATCTACGTCATACATCGTCAAGTGTTACGCCGGTTTCACACTGCACGCACTAAAAGGTTAGTGGCCAAGCTTGAGCCGAAGTATCAAATGCCGTCGCGGGCTCATTTTAGTCAAACTGTGTTCCCTGCTCTTTACCGTGAGACAAAAGAACGTGTCATGTTGAACCTTAAACAGTCTGAGTGCATTGCTATTACCACTGATGGGTGGACTTCCAGAGCGACTCACAGTTACATCACTATTACGGCACATGTTTTGACGAGTGAATGGGAAATGCAGAGTTACGTTTTACAAACTAGACAGCTTAGCGAATCACACACTGGCGTAAACATAGCCGAAGTCCTTAAATCTGCAGTCAAAGAGTGGGGGCTGGACAAGATTGGAACAAGGATCGCTGTTGTTACTGACAACGCAAGCAACATGCGAGTAGCAGTAAAGGAAGCCGAACTGTCCCCTCACATACGGTGCTTTGCGCACACACTAAACCTGGCCTCCCAAGCAGGTTTAAAGGTCAACGCAGTGAGCCGCCTCCTCGGTAGAGTCAGACGTGTAGCAAGTTTTTTTCACCGCAGTTCTACAGCCACAGCCGTGCTGACCACCAAACAAAAACTACTCAATCTCCCTGTACATAAACTCATTATTGATGTAGTGACAAGATGGAATAGCTCTCTGGACATGGTGGAGCGCTACCTTGAACAACAACAAGCTGTTGCTGCAGCCCTACTGAGTGATGAACTGAGACACAAGTCACGTGAAATTGACACTTTGGACACATCTGACATTGCAAATGCAGAGGATCTTGTGAAGATTCTTTTACCAATAAAAAAGGCCACAACTGTTCTCTGTGATGAGTCGCAACCAACAATATCTCTCATTTCACCACTAAAACAAATGATTCAAGACAGCATGGCCACAGATAATCACCACTCAAATGCCATTGCTCAGATGAAGGCAGCCATTCTGAAGGATCTTACTGACAGATACCAAGGAGAGGATGAAAAGTTCATGCAGGAGAGCAGTGCTTTGGATCCACGCTTTCGGACCTTGCAACATCTAGGCAGTGGAGAGAGAGAGGACGTCTTTGAAAGAATAAAGTTCAAAGCATCACAGATGCAACAACAGGTAAAAAATGTTAACGCTGTGCCATAGAGAAAATTGAGAGAAATACAATAAAATGCTAATATAATGTCTTTTTATCATTTATGAACCAGGACCAAGATGTGCTGCCCAGGAGCCCACATCCAGCAGATCTAGACGACAGCAGCGCGAGCTTTGTGCCTCCTCTTAAGAAGCATGCCCTTGAGGACCTCCTTGGCTCTTCTTTTAGCAGTAATCAAGTCACAGGTGCACGGAATTCAGGCAGAAATTGACTCTTACTGCAAAGAAGCATTAGTTTCTCTGTCTGCTTGCCCTCTTAAGTGGTGGAGAGACAATGCAGGGCGGTATCCTATTCTGTCGTCATTAGCAAAGACCTACCTGTGTATACCTGCTACCTCGGTGCCCAGTGAAAGGGTATTTTCAACAGCAGGGGATATTGTAAATGCCCAGAGGTCTCTTCTTCTCCCTTGCAATGTAGATCTTTTGATCTTTCTAAAGAAAAACTTGAACATTAGCTAAAGGATAGGTCAGTGTTTTTCAGAAGGCTTTTTACCAGACTGGTTAAGGATTTTTTTTTTACTGTTTTTTTTTTTCTTCTCCCTTGCAATGTAGATATTTTGATCTTTCTGATGAAAAACGTGAACATAAGCTAAATGATAGGTCAGTGTTTTTTTAAAAGGCTTTTTGACTGACTATTTTATTTAAGTTTAAGTTATGTTCCTAAATACCAGTTTTAAAAGGCTGCTTTTATTTGCCTTGCACATTTAAACCTGACTTAACTTGATCTTTGTTTGCACTTAAAGGGAATTCCCTATTGTTTACAATTGTTCTAGTTGCTTCTTAACTTGAACATTGCACAGAAGAATCAGTTAGGCAACCAAATATGACTATACAGAATATTGATGTTCCTGGGCCCTATTTTAACGATCTGAAACGCAAGTGTCAAAGCGCAAAGCGCAAGTAACTTTGTGGGCGGGTCTTGGCGCTGTTGCTATTTTCCCGGCGGGATAAATGACTCTTGCGCCTGGCGCAAATCTAAAAGGGGTTGGTCTGAAGTAGCTTCATTATTCATAGGTGTGGTTTGGGCGTAACGTGAAATAAACCAATCAGAGCGACTTGCCAGGCGCGCGCCAGGAGCGGTTCACAGCCGAGGAGACCGACGTCCTCGTCACGGCCGTAAAACACAGAGAAGTAACATTGGGGATGGAGAAACAAACACACCCAAATTAGCTTCGGTTAAACAGGCGTATGATAATTTGGGCGTATGATTAAATGTGTAAGCTAGATTTAGGCTATGCCTATTTTATTTTCACATCTTCATGGACACAACATATGAATAAATGAATGAAATCTTAATTTTTCGAACAATTAAAAAATAAATTAAACCAAAGACAGCAACACATTAAATATCCATCAATAAAAATAAAACAAAATCAAGAAAAACAAAACCTTTTTTTTTTTGCATAATTAATAATCACACTGTTCGTAAAGGGATACGTAGAAGCCCTAGGCTTATCAAAACCTACAAGACCTAATATTTTTCCTAGTAATAATGTATGATTTGCAAAAATGAAAACGGCTGCTTCTGTGTAGATGAGAGCATCAAATTGTAATGCGCGTTGTGCACACGCTACATTGATTATGGCCAAGCATGCGCCCTTAAAATAGCATGAATAACATGCCCAACGCGCCACTGACTTTAGACTAGGTTTTTCCTGGTCTGTGGCGGAATTGTTTTCTAAACCTGCAAAATAGCATGAGGGAACGTTTGCGCCGGAACACGCCTCCTCTTTGCGCTGAACCGCCCCGGGGAGCGCAAGTGTATTTGCTTGTTAACCGACGTGCTTCTGTGGAGGGAAAAGTCCGCTTTGCGCGGGTGCAAAATAGGAATGATACATGCGTCAGTGTACAAAGTCAATTGCGCTGGGTGCAAGATAGGGCCCCCTGACTACAACTTGCACTTTAAAAGCACTATGTGATCAGCGTTTTATGTTGTCATGATCCATAAATACAACAATAAATTGCCTTTTGACTGGCAAAAGCAGAATAAATGTCAGTTTTTTCGCTATTATCATCACAAACACTATCGTGAGCTATTTAACAATACCGTGAGCTTTTCCACAATATCGCAATAAATATCGTACCGTGAGGTCAATATCGAAATTGTATCGTACCGTGAGATTTTGATATCGTTACATCCCTAGCTATTTTGCAGGTTTAGAAAACAATTGCGCCACTAACGAGGAAAAAATTGTTTAAAGTCAGTGGCGCGTTGCGCATGTTATTCATATGCTATTTTAAGGGCGCATGCTTGGTCATAATCAATGTAGCGTGTGCACAACGCGCATACACTTTGATTCTCTCATCTACACACAGACGCAGCAGTTATTTTTGCAAATCATACATTATTACGATAGATAGATAGATAGATAGATAGATAGATAGATAGATAGATAGATAGATAGATAGATAGATAGATAGATAGATAGATAGATAGATAGACAATTTATTATAAAAGCATACATCTAGCTTACACATTTACCCAAATTATCATACGCCTTTTTAACCGAAGTTAATTTGGGTGTGTTTCTCAAATCTGACGTTATAATAGGAATCCGCTTTAGAACAAGCGCGCCTGCTCTTAAAGGGAATGTGAGATGATGCTCTGATTGGTTTATTTCACGTTACGCCCAAACCACACCTATGAATAATGAAGCTACTTCAGACCAACCCCTTTTAGATTTGCGCCAGGCGCAAGAGTCATTTATCCCGCCGGGAAAATAGCAACAGCGCCAAGACCCGCCCACAAAGTTACTTGCGCTTTGCGCTTTGACACTTGCGTTTCAGATCGTTAAAATAGGGCCCATTAACTTTATTTATCAGCACTTTGATCTTTAAAATTTTGCAGACCTTTTACATTCAAAAACAGCAACATCACTGCATGACAGGTAATATTGAAAAAGCATAATGGGGCTTTAAAGAAATAAGCAGAAAACAGATACTGAGCTTTATTCAGTAAGCAGTTCTGCATCTGAGAGAATAACGACAGAAGTGAATTGCTTCAGTTGTCTTAAGAACAGATGTGGCTGATACAGAAGAAAAATACAGATTTTAAATGAGCAACACAGTTGAATATGAACACTCACCTGATACAGTCACTGTAACACCATCACTGATGTCTGATCTCGTTGCTTCACAGCTGTATTCACCACCATCAGACACAGATATGATGTTGATGTTGTAGACTCTCTCAGTGTGTGAGATGACTGAACCATCTTTAATCCATCTGTATCTCCACTGAATGTCTTCTCCCTGTATGTCACATGTGAGAGTGACTTTCTGAGGCTGAACTTGATTCTTCATCCCTGCAGGTGTTAACAAAAAGTATTGCAGTATCAAGATCACTGTCATGAACTAAAAAAAAAAAAAAAAAAATGTTTGCTTGTGTTGATGATTACATTATAAATAAATAAATGTATTGTTAAAACTAAATAAAATATTTATATTTATATTTAGTCCACATGTACGCTCTTTGAATTAATCAGAAGCATGTTCAAATTGCAGCTTGTCCAACATTAACAATATTTACTGTACACAAGTTAAAAACAATTGCAATAAGACTAGTCAAGTTATGATACCATGAAATTAATATTCCTATTAATGTTATTTACATTACAGTTCAACTAGATAATTTTCTAATTTTCATTCACAATGCACACTACAAAAATACACAATTCAGATTAGTTCAAAATTAATAATAATTTACTGCAGTACCTTCAGCACCTTGACTGAGTCCAGAGTGAACGAGGGACATCAACACTAAAAGCAGAAGAAGAACAGCTGAAGCTTTTCCATTCATTTCATCTGTTTTGATGCTCATTCAGGTGAGAACTGATGGTTTATTCTCCAGCATTTACATCACACACAGTGGTGACATCATACTGGTGAACTGATATGAGAGTTGATAGTGAATCCACTGATAGATTCACTGATTCACTGATGCTCAACAAAAAAGCAGCAGTTTGAACCACTGATCTTTACAGCATACAACATATGATGCTATTCTCATCAATAAATGTGATCAATCAGTGAATCTCTGTATGTCTCTTTTGGTCTTTTTTTTTTCATAAAAAAAAAAGTTTCATATTTGTTTTGCTCCCTCTTGTATTTTGCTTTTCTATACAACTATTCATGTTCCATATCATTCCCTCTGTTCCCATGTTTGTTTGCACTTATTTTTTGTAAAACATGAAAACTATATCAATAACATATAGAATCATGCATATTTCATGCCACTATGACATTACATAAAAAAAAATCTTTTTTTGTGTTTTAAGACCCTTGCATACACATGTTACAAGCAAAAATTATTATGATTAAATTCAGTATGGGGAACACACTATTAACAACAACTTTCGCCTCTATAAACTCCTATTTTACTGCTTATTAATAGTTATTAAGGTAGTATTTGTAGCGTTTAAGTTTAGGTATTGGGCAGGATTAAGGGATGTAGAATATGATCATGCAGAATACGGCATTAATATGTGCTTTATAAGTACTAATAAACAGCCAATGACTAGTTAACAGTGAGAAAAGAACCCTAAAATAAACTGTTGCCATTAATGTTTCACATCACATCATCTTTACTGGAACAAAACTAGCTTCAGAACTCCAAACCAAATCAGGTCAAAGTGTTTGAGACACATGACATCACTTCCTGTTTGACGTCGGCACCATCAGCTTCACTGTGACTTTATAGTGGCTGCAAAAAGAATTTGGACAGATTACTATCTTTTCTGGGATGGCAGATATCGATTACCTAGCAGCCTATGAAGGAGTGAGACAGCTCTCATCAAAAATATCTTAATTTATGTTCCGAAGATGAATGAAAGTCTTAGAATGTTGGAACAACATGAGGGTGAGTAATTACTGACAGAATTTTCATTTTTAGGTGAACTAACTCTTTAACCCTCTGGGCTTCTTCGGTCAAAAATGATGACAATTTTTTTTTTGAATTTTTAAAAATTGTTGCTTCATCGGAATGGTATGACACTTGGTGACTTTTGTTGTATTAGCTATGTGAACACACAAAAAAATCATGGACATGATTCGGATATGTTAAAGGGTCGTAAAAAAAATAGTCACACTTAGCTTCTTCCCGGTCAAAAATGACCGACATAGGAAATGAATGGGAAATACGAAAAAATACAAAAACTCAGAGAAACTTTTGGTGGTACAAGCTACAGATCAGCCACTGTGCAGAAAAAAAGTGCACAGCAATGAAGGGGTGACACTCTAAAACATCAAGAGTGCAAATAAGACCCCCCCCCCCCCACACACACACACACACCCACACACACAAACACACACACACACACAGAGAGAAATGAACTGGTAAGACTGAAACAGCAAATTTTGCTCCAAACTATATAAAAATGATATACTCATAATAACTCCAAAACTATAGCAAGGAGAGTCAAAAGGTAGGTATCGTTTGAAAGAACTCTTTTTAAATTTTTTGAAAATATAAATTACATTACATTTGGACATTGTGCTGTAGAGAAACTGCGGATAAAAGACAATATATATATTTTTTTTTTTTTATTATGATTTTGCATATCTTTCTTATTTGTCATGGAATAACTCAGGAAGGAAATAAGGTAGGAGGAAATTCTTTTTTAGTGAAGTCCCCCTACATGTTAGCTGCATCTGGATAAAAACATAATAATTTTTGGATAAAGGAATCAAAAGTTACAGCATTTGGAAAAGAGAGAGCCTTTTTGTACAGTCTTTAACACCCCCTCATGGGCAATTTTTTCTCCATGAAGAATATCTTGTCATAAAAGCAATAGATTATGTTGATTTTGGGCTCATTTTAATTGCAATAATATGCTGTAAAAAATGAAGTGCCATTTTCAATTATCTGAGAATGTTTCATGAGCTGTATGATGTTTTTGACACATTGCAGTACATTATTTTATAGATTATGAAAAAAAAGAAATTCTATTTATCAGCAAATAACTCAGCAATACTTAAGAGTTTTTCAAAGTGGATACATTCACTGTAAAGTTCAGACTCTAAGCTTTCAAATGACATCAGCTTTGTGTTAATCAAGGCAAGATTTTTGAAAAATATGGTAATGAATATTTTCGCAGCTAGGCGGCACCTGCTGGCGGTACACTCGATTTTAGAGGGATTACTCAGCACTCGTTAGGAGTTAACCCATTTAAGCCACATTCAAATATGATTTTCAAGAAAGAAAAAAAAAAACTTTTTTCGCAACACCGATTTTTGTCGTTGTACTCTGTACTGACAGCACTCCAAATGTACAAAAAAATGAGCTCTATGTTAAAATTGACCGGAGGTCTCCTTTAAGTCTCAGATGTTTTAAAAAATTTTTTTTTTAATGTTCAGACAAATATTTACACATAAGAAAGCTGCTGCTGCTGGGTGGGGCTGGGTGGGTATGGCTGGGGGAGCAGTTGAAAGTTTTTCTTTGTTTCTTTTCTTTTTTTTTTCCTTTCTTTTTACGTTTACGTTATTTTGGCTCAAGAGCACTTAAAGTCCCCAATCGAACAAGATGTGAAAACACCCTTAAGCCACATTGATAAATGTATTTGCAATATATCAAAACAAGTGATAATTAAAGGAATATAGCACAAGCACAGTTTTCATTCAAAACATTTCACTAAATAAAGTATTGTTAAAAATATCAAACAACATTTTGTTTCAATGCTAGCATTCAATGTTAACTGTGATTATTCTGCTAGGACACCAAATAAAAATGACATTGAAACCAGCTTGTTAAAAAAGACATATATGAGTGATTTAAATGTCCAAATACTTATTGCAATAACTTTTCAATAAGAGGGTCAGAGAGAATGAGTCTCTGATGGAGAGTTTATTTAACAATCCCAACAGGATTTCGCGATATATTTTTTTGTGATTCTTGTGATCAAAATTACAGATTTTGTGGTGGTAATTTCTAGAAATCTGTGTAAAAAAAAAGTCAGTGTTTTTTTTTTTTTTATAATTAGCACATTTACCATATTATGTATTATGCTCAATAGTCATACAGGACAATAGAACACAGAATGCATAGATCTTGTTTATTTTGGTATCTTACAAAAAAGGCTAGTCCTGGCGGTATTCCAGAAAGTAGGTTATGTGACACACCCGGGTATGTTTAAGGGTAAGTAAGTGGACAATCTCAATTTTTGGTTCCAAAAACGGAGGGAACTCGCAGGGTATGTACAGTAAGTAGCCATAGCAACTCACTCTCTGAACATATCCTGCTCTGGATCAGCTCATAGTCTTGGGTTAGTTTACTTCAGATGTGTTCAGGGTTAGTTTACCTCAGATGTGTTCAGGGTTAGTTTACTTCAGAGGCGTTCAGGGTTAGTTTACTTCAGAGGCGTTCAGGGTTAGTTTACTTCAGAGGCGTTCAGGGTTAGTTTACTTCAGATGTGTTCAGAGTTAGTTTACTTCAGAGGTGTTCAGGGTTAGTTTACTTCAGAGGCGTTCAGGGTTAGTTTACTTCAGATGTGTTCAGGGTTAGTTTACTTCAGAGGCGTTCAGGGTTAGTTTACTTCAGAGGCGTTCAGGGTTAGTTTACTTCAGATGTGTTCAGGGTTATACACTTCAGAATGAATTTCAACAATAAAGAATAGTGAGACTGTGGGTCAGACTCTCCTCACAACACTATCATGTATCTCATCTTCAGCTGAATACATTAGAAACAGAATAAAATAGTACAGAATATAATAAAATACTCACAGATGAGAGGCAGTGCACTGGAGCCCATACTGTCACATTAATAGACTGTTTTAACAGTGCTGTGTGCTAAAGCACACACTTCCTGTGTTTAAACAGCAATTTCACACTTCAAGAAGAGATGAGGGAGGAGGACACAAAACTCTAAAAAAGTTATTCTGGTAATTGTTGTAGAAATGCACACTGCCAGACACTACGGAATACAAACGGCTCATCTGAGACGAGGCTGAATCCAGCTTCTTATTGACGCTATCCGTTCCGTTCCACCTTAAAAGACTCTTCCGCGTTTGTTTGCTTGTTATTCATGCTCAACTTAGGGACAGTGCAGTTTTTCTCTTTTGCACGTTTTTTAAGGGATTGTGTTGCTTTTGTGTCTATTTTCAGAATAAAATAATTATAAACAATGTTTAAATGCAAATAACACTGATATATCAGCGAAAATGGATTGTAAAAATGTATAGCCTAGAATTACAGTATTCTTTAACTATTGTAGGCTACATGTCATAAACTCAATTTAGAGACCATGTGGTTTTTCTCTTATTCACACATTTTAGGGACCCTATTTCTATTGTGTCTATTTTCAGAAAAGAATAATGAACTATTTTGAAAGGCAGGCCTATAACAAATAATAACAACACATAGGCCTAAAATGACTGTAAACATATAATTGCATCATTCTTTAACAATTGCACATGCCAGCATTTGAATGCATTTATAAATCAATTGAATAAAAAAATTATAATTAAAACAATTATTACAAATTTCAATTTCACAAGGTAGCCTAACTAGAGATTATGATCCAGCTTGGATCCAGCCTCTTATGAAGACTGCAGATGACCCAACACCTTTGAATAGATGGATAGACACCTACCCCTGCAAGGACCCCAGAACATCAAACATGGATGATTATTGTAATGGAACATTTTGATTTTCATTGATCTTCAACATATATTGCAAAGTTTTGTGTCACATGTTTCTATTGTCTATATTGTGGTAACAGGATATGAATGTTTGTACACCTGTATCCGTGCAGAGTGAGACAGGATGGGGAAACCTGAAGAGGGACCTCAGAGGTCAGGATGCATCTGCATTTGTTGGTCCCATTGTCAGAAGTAGTGATGAATAGGAGCATGCACAAAAGTGTGCCAAAGTCAGTGGAAAACTACTAGGAAAAGCAACAGCTGAAGGAGACCTTGGAAAAGAATATAAAAGGTTTCGCACAGCTCCTCCTCTTTGTCTTACACTCTGCAGACAGGCAGGCTCTGAATGTCTGTATGACTGTCTGACCTTCTCTTGCAAGAGAAAAAATTACTTTAAAAGACTCAGTGTCTCTTACGCAGTGATGATATTTAAGAAATTTTTGCCACAACATTATACAAAATTATAATTCTATCATTGCTTTAAAATGCACACTAATTTCTCTAAAATGCATATATGATATTTGTAAATACTATAATTTGTGCTATCTTACAACTGTACTTTCTGAAATCATCTCATAAAACGTTATTGTGGTTTTGTACCTAAAGCTGCTTTGAAATGATATGTATTGTGAAAAGGCAAGCGTTATACAAATGGGAATGTGTGAATTTAATTGAATTGACTTGAAAGAGCCATTGCATTGTTGGTCACTGTAGCATTTTGAAGTTATGGACCCAATCTGACAATACAGAAGAGTTATCACATTGTTGGCTCATTTGGGGGTGTTTCACTGGTGCTTTATACCCAGTGTGCTTGATATCATCATGCACAATTTCAGATATTTTTACTGTAGCATTTTGAAGTTATGGACCCATGAATTTGACAAACATGGCAATTGTTGAACCATTTGGAGGCGCTATATATCAGCTGTCTTTGAGAGTGCGTAAAAGGTTGCACTGGGGCCTTGTGAACGCGGCAGTTCGAGTCTTTTAAGGTGGAATGGATAGCGTCAATAATAAACTGGAATAAGAAGCTGGACCTCCTATGAGACGAGCCTCGCCTCTTCTGGAATTCAGCTAAGTGTAGGTGGCTATGGAATTCCAAAAGCTGACTAAGTAACAAATAAATACATAAATAAATATACAAGAAAATAAAAATAAATGACTAGGCCTATTTATACTTTAATTTCCTTAATTATGCATATATGTATTTATGTCTACATTTATTTATTTCCCTGTTTATTTCCCGTATAATGTATGGAGGACGAAACCTATGGATGAGGAAACCTGCAACAACAATAAATAAATACGCAAATAATAAATATATCCACAAAATTATATATTGGTAGGGGAAATTAAAGAAAAAAAATGTTAAAGTAAATTCTAAACTAAAGTTGTCTTTTATTTTTCATTTAACCATTTATTTATTTTTGAATGTAGCTCTGTATTTATTTTTCCTTGGTGCAACATGCCAATGAGAGAGTGCAATCAAACACCAGAAGGTGGCATGTAGGCCACCATTGGCTGATTGCTGTTGAGGTTGACACCTTATTATGTCTATAGTTGACACCCTCTTCATTGTTTGTATGTTGAGGCAAGATGAATAAACATTTTGAAAGGAAAAAAGACAACTTAAAATTTAGCATGTCCTTTAACATTTGTTTTATTTCCTCCAACATTTGTTTTATTTATTTGATTATTTCCTCATACATTCAGTAATTTATATAAAATTTATGTTTGCAGGAATTATTTATTTTATTTATATATATATATATATATATTTTTTGGCAGGTTTTGTTCTCCATACTAGAGCTTAGATCAGGCCCAAAAAATCAAGCCCGACCCTACCCGAGCCCGTGCACGTTGTGTCCAAGCCCGGCCGGCCCAACACATTAACTGTAATTATGAGCCCGAGCCCGATTTAAACCCGACCATTTTTTAATACGTGATTTTTATTAATAAACAGTGTTGGCTGCAAAGATGAAGTTGATGATCGCCATATCCATAGTGAATGCGCCTATAGAGAGAAATGCACATCATGGATTACATAATCAGAGAGTAGCCTATTTCTTTTCGTTTTGAATTGTTTCGTTTAAAGACATTTCGAGCTTTCTTTAGATATATTTCTCATGTCTGTGAGGCATACACTGAGTTTCGGTTAATTTATGATGAGATGCGCTCCAGTTCACGTGCAATGCAAGTGATTAATCCTCCATGATTATATTGTCTGCTATATTTGCTTCTTATTTATTAAATACAGGCAATTCGTTGATGAAAAATTGATTAAAATTAAGATACGATTTATACAACGTAAGGTTTTCTACAAAACAAAATTAATGAAGTGGTCAAAATCATGTCTGACCCACTCCATGTCTCCCGATTTATTGCGCATCCTATCTTACTCATGATGTTCACTTTTCATAATCAACATAGATGGAAAAAAAAAATAACATTGTAATATTTTAACAAATATGAAACTAAATGAGCTTATTTAATGGCTACAACACATATAGTAGGCCTACAGACTCTCTGTTTGTACAAATTGCTGCACATTCATTTACTTCTGAATTTTGCACACATAAGTTGAAAGGCATTTGTTAGTGCATAGTAAAACATATCTGCAACATTTATCAAGTTCACAGATAATTGTGCGTGCATTTATAAATTAGGCCTATTATGAACACAGAAAATTCACAAGAATGAACTTGCTTAGGATGAGTATAGGCCTAGGCTACTATTTCAACAAAGTTTTAGAATATAGATTTTTTTTAAACAAAATAAATATTTTTAAAGCCTATATTATCCCGGCCCCGGTGTGATGTGTGCGAGCGGAGGAGACGCTGCACATGACACGTGACGTGTTGCATTTTGTAACACAAGTGCTTGATCAAGGGCTGACCCGGCCCGAGGATAGTGGCGGGAAATATCGGCCCCTGGTCCGAGGGTCGGGTCAAGTTCGGGCTCAGGCAGAGAATCTAATGGCGCTTTTCCACTGCATGGTACGGTACGGCTCGGTACGGCTCACTTATGGCGCATTTCCACTGCATGGTACGGTACGGTACGGCTCGCTTTAAATGGTACCACCTCTGTTGAGGTTCCAAGCGTACCGTACCGATATTAAAATGTGACGTGAAAACACTGCAGATCACTGATTGGTCAGACAGAATCATCTCTACCAGCGTCATTGTATTTACGACACGAGACACTCCCGCTAGCCAGTAGACAACAGCCAACGCTGTAGCGCCTGTTTTAAAAGTATTTGCTTTAAAAAAAAAAAAAGAGTAGGCTATAAACTTCAAAAAAAGAAATGGCTGAATCGTGGTCAGTGGACGAGGTGCAGACGTTCCTCTCGGTAGTTGCCGAGGAGTGGATGGGGAAACACGGAATGAAAAATTTGCATTTAATATGATGTCATGCCAGTAGAGACGGCAACTATACGGTCAGTCCTACCCACTTTGAAGCGGTACTAACTGCAGTGGAAAAGCAACCGAGCTAAAGCGAACCGAACCGTGCCGTACCGAGTCGAGTCGTACCACGCAGTGGAAAAGCGAAGCGAGCCGAACCGTTCCGCGCCGAGTCGAACCGTACCGAGCCGAACCGAGCCGTACCATGCAGTGGAAAAGCGCCATAAGCTCTACTCCATACCTAATGAGGGGACACATGTTTTACCTTAGACATAGCAATCGAGCTATATATATATATATATATATATACAGTATAAATAACTGTTTTCCACCAACATAATTCATGAACTTAAACAAGCTGAATAAACATCTTAAACAAGAATCTGCTGATTCAGATGAACCCTGCTGTGCCTTTTAAAATCCATTCGCATGATTAGAAATATTTGAAGAAACAGAAACAGATTTATTTCCTTTATATTGTTGAGACTTACAACATCCCCATCTCCTCTTTTCATCTTTACAAAAGTAAGAATGTATTCATTATGCTTTCATGTTTGAATTTCATTGTTTCATTGTAAATCAGTTGAGCTTCATGTTTCAAAAACAAAAACTTTTTTTTTTTTTTTGAAAATGTTCCCCAGTGACCAGGGGTGGACTGGGACCAAAAAGTGGCCCTGGACTTTCTGGCCCACAGCAGCCCACATCATAACACATTGGCACATTAAGATGGCAGAATAATTTTTAACACCACTTATAGCATAAAAATATAACACAAATGTAACACAAATGTATAAATGTGTATATATATATATTTATTTGTGTACCGGGTGGGCCGGCCCACATTGGCCCAGCAGCCCGGTGCTCTAGATGGCCAGTCCGCCCCTGCCAGTGACCACAGACAGATTCGTCTCAGAAACACAACTACAACAGTCAGATTTGGTATCAGTTCTATTTGAGCTCTGTGGGTTTAACCATGTCTGACAGTAAAGTGGGTTAAAATAAATATAAACTCAGTACTTCCGCATTGCTCAAGATCATCAAGCTATTTACAGTCACTCGGCATGGACAAACTCAGCGTAAGATAAAGTTTCCCTGAAGATAGAGATTGTAAAACTATTGTAAAAATGACAATAGTTTTACTGTAACAGCTAGCATGTAGTGAAATCCAATAAAGAGATGCACAATGCAGAATGCCATAAACACAAAGAGCAGGAACACTATACATCAACTATAAACTTCAAGATGGAAAACAGAGTGCTTATAAACACAATAACTGGTACTCAAAGAAACAGGGAACCAGAACCTTCAATTCTTCAGACAAATATGATAATGCTGACATGTACACCTGTTTATATTTTAAGAGAAAGAACATTATGTAAATATTACTTTGTTTGCAGCTCTTCAACACAAACCCAATCTAAACAGTGCACCTCTGTTTTGTGCATGTCAAATAAAATCAGTCACAATAAATAAATGTCCTTTCCAATATGCTATCTATTTGTTATTCATGATTAAATAGTAGAATCACTGAAAACCTATTTTTACCGTTAGTGACGTGAGGCAAAATAATTTAGAATGAAGGAAAAAATAAAAATTACAGCATTTCAACAAAACTTCTCCTCACGTATTTAAAGGCTGCTAATGGATCATTGAGGGTAAACATCATTTTGTGCAACTACGCATTACTTTACAGAGAGCTAATGACCTAGCCATGTTCTGCCTTAAAGGGATAGTTCACATAGAAATTAAAATTCTGTCATTAATTACTCTCATGTCGTTCCAAACCCGTAAGACCTTCGTTCATCTTCGAACACAAATTAAGATATTGTTAGAAATGTATTTTCTTTATCTCAGCTTTGTCCATAGAAAAGGCCCTGTGCTCTACAGTGAAAAGGCCTTGCTTACAAATTCCTCTGTATGTATGTAATGCCACATCTGTTTCATATTAGGAAGGACCCTCAGAGTTTGAGGGAGAGAGGGTCCCGTTCTTTTCCATGTATGGTACAGAAAAGCCTTCGGACCACAAGGCTCAGAAGGAAAACTTTACCGGATATTTACCATTTATAGGATTGTTATATAAGTATATCTGATATGATATGATGTCATGTATGTTCTCATTGGTTGAGATTGTGATACTCCCTATACATTTTCATTATATATTCTTTGTTCAGAATATTGGAAGCTAAGCTATTTTTCCTAGCTTCCCAGGCTGGTCTTTCTTCTTTTGTTTTATTCATTCACTACCTAAATAAAGGACGGAGAGAAAAAGGCACTTCGTTTTGGAATTCTTTATATTTCTGACAGATATTTTTGATGAAATACGATGGCTAAGGGGGGCTCAGTTGACAGCTATTTAATTAACACTTTGAAGGCCCAAAAAGGTAGGAAAGACATCATTAAAAAAGCACGTTCCAAAAACGCATCCGAGAGTAAGTTCATCCAACTCAGAGTAGGTTAATGGTTAACACACAAGACATTCTCAACAGAGCGACTAATCAACAAATCACCATGAAAGTTCGGTAAGAAAAAAGCGCGCCATACTATTTCTTTCTTCTGTTTTTGTAAAATGCCAAATTACATATACTGAATATCACCACCTGTTTGGTGGTTGTGCAATCATTTTCAATCCTTTCATTTAATAATCTTTTAAGTTCCCCAGTGTTGAAAATTAAGCTTGTAATGTTGTTTATATGTCTATGTGGTGTTTTTAATATGCTTTAAGTCAAACCATGTGTAAATTCACAAGTCATCACCATTGCTGAGTGTTTTCTCCGTAAAACTGCAGTGAACCAAAGACAGTCTCAAAAACACGCTTTGAAATCGCTGGTGTTTCTGACGTCACAAACTACATTGTGATCAATCAGATCAATGTGTGATCGTCAACGAGTGGATCTCTGAGCTGGTGTGAGTGAGTGGAGGCGGGGCTCATTTGCATATTCATAGAACCGCGTATACTAAATGAGGCAAGGGTGTCGAGTTATATTCAAGCTATCTTAAGACATGAAGATTTTTTTTTTTTCAAGGAAAAAAACTTTTAAATATGTCATTTTGGTGATCAAAGATGAGTTTTAACAGATACAATTATTGACTACAGGGGGACTACATCAAGATGTTAGGTCTGGCAACTCACCATAGACACGGCTCAATCCGAGGGGCGGGATAAACCGCTGTCTTTCAAATTCACTCTGCACGCAATAGGACAGCGCTTCAACCAACCAGAGCGTTTTCCCACCAGCGGAGCTAACGTTAGTTGATAGATTCAACTTTTGAATCTGGCCGGCAAAACTACGAACACATCTTCCGTTCTTTGCTCTTTTTTCAAAGAAAAGCTTAACTCCAAGTCCTCCCGAGTCGCGGCTAAAGCCGATTCGAAAGACTGTTCGCCAGCAGCAGCCGCCATTCTTTGTTTTCAAGTAGCAGAGGGAACCGTCGCAACTCTGTCGTCATTATGTTAAGCCCGCCCCGCCTACTCTATACACGATGTGATTGGCCTGACCCAATTTAGGTTTTTACAGCTCCGTAAGTCAACGGAGAGTTGCTAGACTGCTCTGGCTGCAAAATACATTTTGCTGCCGCTAGGGTGCGTCTAGATTTCTAGGCTAGGACTTTTAATTACTGTGAAAAAGAATTATACTGTTTGTTTGATGCTAATTATATAATAAAAAGAAAGACTGATTAAACTTAATAATAGTTTGTGGTTGAAAAAATAGTAAAAAGTAAATATTTATTTCTTAAGTGTAGTCATTTTGCTTCCACATTGCTTGAAAGGTAAGATATATCATTGTAGCCCCTCACCCAGGTCCTACTTGCCTCGCTCTGCAGGGGCATCGAACTCGGGTTTCCAGCGTGGGAGTCAGGCATTCTAACAAGGAGGCTAAATAATACAGTCTCTAGAGCGCCTCTTGGGATCAGGGAAGTGAGGTTTTACTTGCACAGCATACTAGCTGGCATCCATTACATCATAAATGTTTGTTTTTTTATTGTTATAGAAATACATTATAACTAACCCGGGGCTATGAGCTGCTCCGGAGCAGGTTATGTTCAGAGAGCCTGCGTTTTTGGAACAGAAAGTTGAAGTTATCCGGCGCTTACTTACCCTTAAACATACCCAGGTCATAACATGCTTTCTGGAATACCCCCAGGTGTTTGTCACTAATGGTCAATCATTAATCACTTAATTATCTCATTAACTTCAACACTGCTTCAGTGTTATTTTAAAGCCTTGTAGTGTAGGCACAAATGAACATAAGAGCAGTGTAAAATTAACACTGGGTATTTTGCCATGTACCCAAAAACAGACAGAACATGATGCCATGTGGAAACTTGTGGGTCAGCGTTAAACACACAAACCACAGACGAAATTTCCCTCTGTGAGTAACATGTATTGTGCAAGCTTCACCAAGAGATTATTGTTGTTACTTTATGCTTCTCCTTTGTCATTATCAATCTTGTTTGCACTATACATTCCTCTGTGTTTGTATTTCAATGTGTGAGAGAAATTTTAAAATTAACTGTCGGTATCAATCCTAAAATAAATCCCAGGTATATGACACTGTATGTGTGGTCTGAATCCCATGAATTGCAATGACAACATATGAAGTTCAGGGACTGAACAAACATTTCCAAATGGTTGCAAGTCACATAGTAAGACCACATACTGCAGTCTAAAGACTCAGCACACAGTAACACTAAATAAGACGTATTACTTGTGAGTTTTGGAGAAGGAGGGTGTTGAAATGTTCTTACCAATTCTGCTCTCTCAACCAAAGACCAGCCAACACTATAAATACTGAAGCTCGTCACCTTGTCATGTAAAAAAAAAAAAAAAAAAATCTTCCAAAGTGAAAACTTTGTGAGACGCTGTGACCTGTCAAAGATGCCATGACAAATTGTTCAGATGAGTTTAGAATGAGGGTGACTATATATATATATATATATATATATATATATATATATATATACTATATAGAATATATACACTCACCTAAAGGATTATTAGGAACACCATACTAATACTGTGTTTGACCCCCTTTCGCCTTCAGAACTGCCTTAATTCTACGTGGCATTGATTCAACAAGGTGCTGAAAGCATTCTTTAGAAATGTTGGCCCATATTGATAGGATAGCATCTTGCAGTTGATGGAGATTTGTGGGATGCACATCCAGGGCACGAAGCTCCCGTTCCACCACATCCCAAAGATGCTCTATTGGGTTGAGATCTGGTGACTGTGGGGGCCATTTTAGTACAGTGAACTCATTGTCATGTTCAAGAAACCAATTTGAAATGATTCGAGCTTTGTGACATGGTGCATTATCCTGCTGGAAGTAGCCATCAGAGGATGGGTACATGGTGGTCATAAAGGGATGGACATAGTCAGAAACAATGCTCAGGTAGGCCGTGGCATTTAAACGATGCCCAATTGGCACTAAGGAGCCTAAAGTGTGCCAAGAAAACATCCCCCACACCATTACACCACCACCACCAGCCTGCACAGTGGTAACAAGGCGTGATGGATCCATGTTCTCATTCTGTTTACGCCAAATTCTGACTCTACCATCTGAATGTCTCAACAGAAATCGAGACTCATCAGACCAGGCAACATTTTTCCAGTCTTCAACTGTCCAATTTTGATGAGCTCGTGCAAATTGTACCCTCTTTTTCCTATTTGTAGTGGAGATGAGTGGTACCCGGTGGGGTCTTCTGCTGTTGTAGCCCATCCGCCTCAAGGTTGTGCGTGTTGTGGCTTCACAAATGCTTTGCTGCATACCTCGGTTGTAACGAGTGGTTATTTCAGTCAAAGTTGCTCTTCTATCAGCTTGAATCAGTCGGCCCATTCTCCTCTGACCTCTAGCATCAACAAGGCATTTTCGCCCACAGGACTGCCGCATACTGGATGCTTTTCCCTTTTCACACCATTCTTTGTAAACCCTAGAAATGGTTGTGCGTGAAAATCCCAGTAACTGAGCAGATTGTGAAATACTCAGACCGGCCCGTCTGGCACCAACAACCATGCCACGCTCAAAATTGCTTAAATCACCTTTCTTTCCCATTCTGACATTCAGTTTGGAGTTCAGGAGATTGTCTTGACCAGGACCACACCCCTAAATGCATTGAAGCAACTGCCATGTGATTGGTTGATTAGATAATTGCATTAATGAGAAATTGAACAGGTGTTCCTAATAATCCTTTAGGTGAGTGTATATTTACACTCAGATTCACACATTCTTTTAAGTAAAAGCCCACATCAGTGAATTGCTATTGGACTGACTGATCAGACTTTATTATTATATTTTTATTTTACTATTTACTTTTTAGTACTGTCCAACTATCAACCATATAGATGGCAGAAATGATCCTTTCAAGTGAGTTTACTGACTAGCATTAAACACGGTGCACTGACTCCAGCTATTCATGGATCTATTTGCTTATATTGTTGTGAAGAATTTTTCGAAATCCACAAATTTGTCCTTTGATTTACAGGATTTTGACGACATTGAATTGTAGACGAATTGTGTTACCCGTTCATCATCTATATCTTCTTGTAAAACCATGCATCCAATGCATTGGTAATAATGCATCGCAAAAGAATGCAATATGAACTAGGCTATAGCTATAAATTGCATACACCCAATTTACATATTAGTTGAATTATGTGCTTATACACAAATAGAGAAAAATATTAAAAAGCCCAACAATTTGTTTTTGGTTATAAAAAAAAAAAAAAAAAAAAAAAAAACCTAGACCATTAGGAAATGATTCCCAATTAAATAACCAAAAAGGGAACCATACAGAAACCTGCTTTTGGGGAAAGTGCTATTTGCTGGGGATTTTTTTTACAAGCAACTTACAAGATGAACATGACAACTAATGTGTTATAAACAATAATATTTGTAGTACACAAATTTAAGGTATAATCCAGTCAGCTTAGATGCGGTAGTGAAATGCAGAAAATACGACAAAGAGAACTAGTTATATAGTAGTTATAGAGAGGCAACGCCATCATTAAGTAAAAAGAGAAGGTGTGGGTACAAGAAAGACTGGGGAAATGAATATTCAGAAAGGTGTTGAGGGGGATAGTGAGAGGGCTTTTTGTGACCTTTGCAAAACGTCCTTCTCAATCGGACATGGAGGGGAATACGATGTCAATTGTATTTTTTTTTTTTAAATACTTTTTTTTTTTTTACTGTTCCTGTGGTGTTGAGCAACTACAATTCCTGTTAATCCTATAATTTTATATTATAATTTATTTAAAGTGAATAAATTGTAATGAAAAATAAATAAAATTAAACAGTAAATCTTAAGTGGAAGTACATCTGTCAATTCATTGTTCAAAATATTATGAGTCTTTATTTAGAAAAAAAATACACATTGGTTGGCCTATTCATGAGCATACATCAGCAATTACTCATGTTTAGGAGAATAGGGCATTATTAATATACCATGTAAGGTGGTATGTGCTAGAAATGGGTAAACCACTATCAGTGAGTCTGCCAGTGGGCTGGGGGCACCGCCGCGCCAGTCAGTGTCCCACATTGTCCCTCAGAAACATACCCCTTGTCCCCCCTTGGGCTTATTAGCAGGTGGTCACCCTAGCTGTATCCAATAAGTATTATATGGCCAAAAGTGTTTAAGAATGGTCTATAAATGTCTGCAGGGCAATACGGTTCTGTTTTGTAGTTTGCACTTCACCTTGAAAGTACAGTTTGTGCAGTGTGATCATGATCTGGATTTGCATGATTTGTCATGTTTCATTAATACCTCTTTGTTTATTGGCTTATTTCAGGTCATCAATGTTGTTACTGCATGGGTGATTCAGCACTGAATTTTGTACCCCTTTATTTAGTCAAAAAGCTCCAAACACAAGCAGGAGTGATCACAATTATTCATGAATGTAAGTATTATCCAAATAGGAAATAGGCCTCCATGAGTCTTAAGGAAATCATTTATAAATCCCAATTACCAATCCACTGGCAATGTGTGGTTTGTAAGTCAAAATTGATTATAAATTATGCACTTCTCTATAGCCAAGATATTTATTCATGTATTTTTTTTTTTTTTTTTACTTTTTTTGTTTGTTGTTTCTGGTGTTGATGAATGATGAAATGTCGTTGTTGTCAGGCTATTGGGTGAGATTTTCTTCTTCGCCTTCTCTCTTGAGTACAGGAAATAACTTTCTTTAAAACAGACTGTGTGTTTGACAGCGTGTCATTAATAGATCAGTATGGAGCTCAGTTCACTTCTTCTGATGCTCTGTGAGTATTATTTTCTCATTTATTATGCATTAGAGCAAATATCAGGTTTTGATATGTATTTTAACTCATTCATAGGCTTAGTTTTTCAAAAAAACTTTTTTTTGGACTTGGTTATTAGTTACATTCATGTTTGTCTATTTCCACAAGCCTCTTTCTTTCATTTGACATATTCTCAATTATTCTTCAGTTATTGTCTGCAATTGTTTGTTTTGTTTTTCTATCCTTTGTTCTTTATTAAAACATTAAAATAATAATTTCATCTTCAGAGGAGTCTGCAACCTTCCAGGTCATGTTTTGTGTTTGCTTTCATTCACACCTGACTCTGTGAACTTAAAGGGCACTTATTCCCCTTTCACAAGATGTAAAATAAGTCTCTGATGTCCCCAGAGTGTGTATGTGAAGTTTTAACTGAAAATACCCCACAGATATATGTTTTGTCTAATTTAATTTAAAATGTCTGAACAGAAACTGTAGCAGTGTTCAGTTCGAACCGGAGTTCGACAAATACTGCATACAGAGCCAGAAAATATATGCTGAATGGAGATAGAGCAGGTATAGTTTAGTTTAATTACGGTTATAACTTATTTGTCATCTTGTTTTTGTCCACTATTAATACAAGCCTGCTGTAGCAGACCCTATCTGAATGATGGCCAAAAATATACTGATGAGTTTTATGAAGTTTATTGTACATCACACAAAAGATGAAGCGTTAGTTTTACTCCAGAGAATCACTGTAAGAGCTGAATAAAAACAGTATGAAGTGCGCATTAAAGTCTTGTCCATAAAACTCTTTATATCCGTAAAACAAATCTGATTGATTTTGGCTCGAGGTCATGGTGCAAAGGGTTGATTTTACTCTGAACCATCCCTTTAACTTTTTTGCTCACCAGCCACTGTGGCTAGTGGTTTTTAAAGGGTCATGAAACCCTAAACCAAATTTTACAATTTTAGTTACAAGCCACTCAGCATTTTCACTGGCCACAATTTTGACATCGATACCATAGGGAATCTGCCATACAGATATTTTAAATATTATCTCATAATTTGGCAGACGGTATATTAGGCTGCTGTCAATTTAAGGCCTGACACACAGACCCACTATACTGTTTTATATAGCCAGTAGCTATACTTTTATGTACTGCACTTTGGGTGTGAGCACAAAATCTGCAGAAATGAGTACATTTGCTCAATACGTGCAGTCCCTCGACGAAATTCAAGCCCTGTTACACCAACAATATTCATCCTGAGCAAATGAAATGAGTGCGTAAAGGTGTTGGTAAGGACGAGTCACGTGCGCATGCGCTACTTTCTGCCAGTCATCATCAGAAGCAGGATTGTGTGTGCAAAGTGTGGGTCAATAAAAAAATGTAAGTTGACTATTAACCAAGTTAATGACAAATGCTGGTTAAGGAGTTTGTCAAGCCTTGATACAGTGTCATCCTTTTATTATTGATTAACAGTGATGCAGCAGTTTGTCGCGTGCTTGTCGGGTGCACGTGAATGTGCCGATTATGTTCAATATTAGGCCTACTTCCAATTCGTATTATTAATATTGCATCCAGTGTTTGATTTGTATGTATGTATGTGTGATCATCACATTAACAGCTGAAATATTTCACGTTTATGAACGCGATGTTTCTGATTATGTGCCGTTCATTTAAATCACTTCATTATTAGTTTCGGTTTTGAATGTTTTACCATTTCTGACCACTAGGTGGTAAACATTTGCGTAATATTGCGTAAACATTTCGTTGCTTGTATATTGATTTGATTATTTTATTCTAGAATTGAACTTGATAATCTCTTTATTTGAGAGATGTGGTAGCTTTGTGGAAATAATGTTTGTGTAATAATACACAAGACATTTGGGCAATTCCAGCGTTATGGATGTGACATTTGAACTCATGGTTCAGGTGAAATGTCTCAGAAAAAAAAGAAGAAAAAAAAAGAAAAAAAAAACTTCTTACAATATTTAAATTGGAAATGCATATTCTCAGAGCACCCAATCTGGGGAATTGACAGGCAAAATATGTTTTTCTAAAATATATTTAAGCACCCCCAAAAAAGGAAAATATGCGTGCGTTATGGATGTGACGGGAAATGACAGAGTTTTTGGTATACTGTTCGATTTCCTTTAAAGTCTGTGAACTTTTAAGTCCAATGTATAAATATTGCTATCCACATGATGAAGGGGTCTTAGCTGAACATGAAAATATCAATGTTTAAAATATATATATTTTTATGAAGTGTATTATGAGGAAAAACCAACGTTATGGATGTGACAAAAACCCTGTTATGGATGTGACGCGTCTGAAATACATAGAATCTGTTTGGAAAATCAACAATCAAACCATCATGGCACTTTTGTTGACGCATAATGGCTGTTTTGACATTAAGAAGACTGTCTGAAATGATTCTGAAGCGTCAAGATCTCTTTATTATAGCCCTTATAAATTCAACAGGCAGTGCTGTTATGACCAAATTACTATATTTATTTCTCAGGCATGCCTCCATCTTTCTGCAAAATGCTTACTGTTAAAATAAAGTTTAAAAAGGGGGGTCTTTGATACCTTTTTTTTGAAAGCATGAAATATGGCTGGTTGAAAATATAATTTAAGCATTGTTGCTCACCTCATATGTGGTGGATAAACAAGGCAATTTTCTTAACATTTTTGTTAAAGCACATTAATACAGTATATTACAGACCTAAATGGACAACTTAAAAAGGGTTTTGTTCTTTTGGTTAAAACTTTATTTTTTCATGGTAAAGATGACCTTTGCATGGAATTGCCCATTTGTTAATATATATCTTTATTCCTTTCCCTTTGTAAACACACTATTAAGGTGTAAATGTACTGCTGTGTTGTGCCCCTCTTTTGCCTGGAACTAATCGAATCCAGTGTGTTCTGACCAACACCCCATTGAGGAAAGCTACATATAAACCATCACCTATTACAGTCCAACCTTTTCAGTCCTATTATCGAACAAAAGGGACGGGTTTGTGTGTCAAATCGCTGTCGGAGAGATTAGAAAGTGAGAATTGTGTATCTTGCGGAAGAGTTTCAGATATTTCAATATCGATATCTATCGGAAAATCTATATTTTTGACATCTTACTCTCGTCACTTGATCCGTGAACTCTGATTCCTGCTGCACTATGTACGAGCTCATGTTGGATGAGCTGGATAGAATTGAAGCGACAGTTAATCTACACCCGAATCGCTTTACAATCATTTCAGGGAATCTCTCCTCAACCACCACCAGTGTGCAGCATCCACTTGGATGATGCGACAGCAGCCACAGTACAACCAGCGCGCCCCCACACCCACGCGCGCACACACACACACACACACACACACACACACACCAGCTATAGGTGGAGAGGAGAGAGAGTGATGAGCCAATTCAGTGGATGAGGATTATTAGGAGGACATGATTGATAAGGGCCAGTGGGTGGAATGAGTCCAGGACACCAGGGTTACACCCCTACTCTTTACAAAAAGTGCCATGGGATTTTTAATGACCACAGAGAGTCAGGACCTCGGTTTTACGTTTCATCCAAAGGACAGTGCTCTTTGACAGTAGCCTATAGTGTCCTGATACTACACTGTGGCGTTAGGACCCACACAGACCACAGGGTGAGCAGCGCCCCCTGCTGGCCTCACTAACACCTCCTCCAGCAGCAATCTGGATTTCTCAGGAGTTTCCCCATCCTGATACAGACCAGACTCAACCCTGCTGAGCTTCAGTGGTCTACAGGGTGATATGGCTGCTGGCTATCACCCTGTATGCATATTATGAATGAATGTTTGTTTTGCTGAAATACATTTCTGTGAATGTGGAATTTTCTTATAAATGTTTAGAATGACATGCATATGGACGCCATACAAATATATGCCTTATTTTTTAAAAGCAGCATCTATAATTTGTGTTCTCTCTATTTCTTTCCCTCTTTGTTTCTTTTTGGAGTTTTTAGCTCTGACTTCAAATATCCATTCTGGACACACTCAATGTGAGTTGCATATTTGTTCTTTATAAAACAATACATGACACGTGACCATGATGACACGAGCAATTACAGACATTACTTCCGACTGTATATTAACTCAAGACTGTATCATTATATTCTTCCAGATAGACCAGTACCACATCTAATTGTATATCCCCAGAGATCTGTGTTCACGGGAGACACAGTAACTTTCACATGTGATCTGGGAATCTCGACTGGATGGACGTTTTCCTGGTACATCAAGACCATGTGGGATTATGGCATAAATCATTATTCAATGTTTCAATTGATCAATGTTCAAGCCTCTGATGGCGGATATTATGGGTGTTCTGCATCCAGAATAATGTTCTACGGCACAGAGTACTCAGAGTGCAGTGAAATGGTCATGTTAACAGTACAAGGTAAGCTTTTCTTTGGTTTTGTTTGTCTATACGGTTAAGTACAAATGTTACAAAAATGTAGACTACTTTCCACTACTAAAGATACTTAAAGGGTTACTCAACCCCTGGTCAGAGCCTGACTCCACCCACTGGCAATATTTGAAAAAGCCTTGTGCACCTGAGACCTGCTTTCAATAATCATGTTCACATTAGCAGATAATGAGTTGCCATGAGAACGACTGACATCTTTATCTTTTCATACAGATTACATAAACAGAGAATATTTGTTTTCATTTTGAATTAGATCATTTAATAGCAGAGACTTAAATGTTTATAAAGATATATTGCTTATGCCTGTGTAACTAGTATTCGCTGAGTTTTGTTTAAGTTTAGAGATGTGCTCCTGAAAAAAAGTTCATGGAGACGGAGAGGCAGAAAGCAGACACTGTTTTCTTTATTTTACAAAAGCACAAAGGTTTATTGTTTGCCGCGTTTGTCGACCCCAGAGGATTAACTTTAGCCTAATAGGAAGGAACAAAAATTGTGATTACAAATATATGCTCACTCACATCAAGATGCCGCTGCGGTGGTGGAGTCCATGCAGGAGGAGCAGCGTTTGGCACAGAGTCGCTTTACAGCGCGAGCTGTGTGGAGAAGCCCATTTTACCTAGGCTACACAAAATAATCTAAATAACTATATAAATGCTATGCTAACTAGATGCTAATATTCGCTATCCTGATTGCTTTCAATACTCGCAATTCCAACTCCTGACTCACTACAGTGGTTTTGATGGAACAAGATGTTTTTATACCAGGGGCTGCCAAGGGCATGGGGAGCTGGTGCCTGCTTATGTCACGCAGCACCACAACTTCCAATAGGAACATTTAAATGCAGTAGCAACCGTTCAACCTGAAGAGGGCAGCACTCAGACGTTTTTACACCATATATTGTAAAAATTATATAAGTTATGTCTGTGTGTTTATGCTGCATGGGTAATATATGCAATATATTACACAAACATTACTATATCTGATCACATACATCTATATATTATGAAGTGTATTACTGAATATAAAATTACATGCATTATGATATATAAGTAAATATATTGTCACATATTAATTAAATAAATAAACAAATACAATTCCAAGGTTTGTTTGGTTTTTATTAAAAGTTTCTCGTATCCCATTTGTGTGCGAAAATACCTATAATTAAAGGGATCATGAACTGCATTATTTTATTATTTTATAATGTTTCCTGGGGTGCACTTGCATCACTATTATGATTTTTACATCAAAATTGTAATATTTTAATAATAAAAGGCATTATTTCCTATCCTGATTTTAGCTCTCTGATTTGAATGCTCTGTTTTAAGGGGCATGCCTGCTGTGAGCATTCAGTGTAAACGCCCACTGCTGTGATTGGCTAACATCTTTGCATATGGAAATAGCTAAGTATTACATGTGGAATTCTCTCGAAAACGTTTATTACATTTTTACTATTACAGTTTTCAAGTCAAGTCACCTTTATTTATATAGCGCTTTTTATAATACAGATTGTTTCAAATCAGCTTTACAGTGATAACAGGAAATTAATGCAACAAAGTTTATTTCACTGTACAGCAGATCTAGAAGAAAATAGTGTCATAGTTCAGCTATTAGTTATTAATTTAGTTCATATATAGCCACTCTGGAGATCGTCCAGCTCAGTTCAGTTCTCATAATGGTGTCAATGCAGGCCGATCAATAATATTGTTGAATGTTAAGTGTCCCCAACTAAGCAAGCCAAAAGCAAAAGGCTTTTGCCAACAGTGGCAAGGAACCAAAACTCTTATCAGGTGACAGAATGGAGAAAAAAAAAACTTGGGAGAAACCAGGCTCAGTCGGGGGCCAGTTCTCCTTTGGCCAACGAACAAACAGTGTATTATGATTCAGGGACCATTATAGGTCAGAAGTCAGATTGGATTGGAACATTCAGAATACTTATCCAGCAGTTCCATCTGGTTGAAGATCGGAGTCATCATGCCGGTATGGAGACGGGTTTGTTGAGGATCAGTGCCACTGGCTGTCGTGTCTTCACATGGGAGAGTCTAGTTGACACAATCTCTGCTGCGTTGTGGTCGTGTCTAGGCTCAGGTCTGATCTGGATACGGCCAGAATCCGCCTGTCTACAGTAAACCTCGGAATAAACAGAAAGATTAGCGCAGATGCCATTCTTCTTATGCTGTAACAACAAGTACATTGGGTGTTATAAGAAGTGCTCCCGGTTCTGGCTGACCTAGTTTATAGGTTTATGAATAGTGGAAAGTGTTGATTATAGCATCATATTTAGATTGTGGAATGAAAGATTGCAGTGGATGAGCATTGTAGCCGATCACAGACATGTTGAGCGCATGAATGCAGTGATCTCGTCATTGTAACTCGATATCTGCACACTAGCAAATCCTTTCATCATAACTAACAGTGCAAACACAATATAAATAAGAGATTTGTTGATTCAAACTGGAGTAGAATACTCGCGCTGTTTGATTGACAGTTCCAGCGATTGTTAAGTGAGCGTGCTTTGATTGCTTTCTATAGATATTTTAACCACAGTTTAAATAACATATTATTTTTATCCTATGTGATGTTGACCGTTTAGTCACTGGTTTGATTTACTGACAGTAAATGATTTTGAGACAGAAAACATCTGACTGTAGGCCTACATGAATAATTACGTATCAGAAATCACTGGTCACTGCACTGGTGATTTTGCTTAGACATGTACACATCATCTGTACATATCAATCTGTAGCAAAGCAATATTGACACAGTAAAGAGTAAAAACTTTTTTTACTTGCATGTTGCGCAGTTCCTGTCGGATCCAATATAGAAGGCACAAAAGAGTTTTTTTTTTATTTCAGGCTCTCTGCAAATCTAATGCAGCTACTGTGTTTTTCCACAACCTGGCTCTGCACAACATTTTGCACTCATCAAAGGCATGGTTATTGCTTAGTTGCTTGATCCATGTCTGTTATTTACCTACTACTACTTGTTGTGCTCGAACCAGTGGGTGGGGCTACTGAACTTTAGGGTTCGTGATGTCACCAACCCGGGAAGAAGCTTGTTGTAGTTCCTACCAGCCGTAGTCCTTAAAAATCGATTTCTGTAAAAGAAAATATCTCCCTTTGCATTATTTGAGCGTCGTAACTTTGCAGATGTTGTTTATGCTCAAACAGCAGCATTGCACACTAAGGCCCCGATCACACCTAACGCGTTTTTTTTTTGCAGTGAGATGCGCCTTTTTTCAATTGTTTTCCTATGGCAGTGAGCGTTCTGCGTGCTGTTTATGCGCCCCAGTCGCCTCGCGTTTTACCGCCTGCTGCGCCTTACGTTTTTGCAGTTGAAAGCAAAAAGCAACTAAGAGCGGAAAAAGCGCCCGACGTCATCACGTTGTTTTTTTTGTTCGTTTTTTTAAGAGCGCTCGATTAGACTGACAGGACAGCTGACTCCCTGGTTACTTAGCAACATAGAAAACACAGCGCACTGCCAGTTCTGTGTGATCGGCTGATTGGCCGTGCTGTGTGCCTCGCGTTTTCGAACCTGAAAAACGCGTTAGGTGTGATCAGGGCTTAACTAAAGTTAAAAAAGTGAAATCATAGTCAAGGAACCCTTTAAGTCATTGGTAAATTCTAAGCACTATATCTCCATATCTCTCTTTGAGTGGTCTGACATGTCATTTGTTGGCACAAACACAAATGTGAGTTTGGTCTGGCACTATCTTTTGGTTTGTTTAGGAAACACACTCAGAAAGTACTTGGGATAAAAGCATCCACTAAACAAATAAATGTCAATGCAAATCATTATTATCATTATTCGTTATGTTGGCTTTTTTCGTTGGGTGCTATTAGTAAAAGTGGAACAACACTTTTATATTTAAAAGAAAACATTTTCAGACAATCTGACAAATATGGAAAATAATGCCTGTGTTTGTGAGAGATACACTCAAGGTTGTTTCACTGTGTAGATAAACTGCAGCCGATTCTGACTGTAAAGCCCCAGAGTTCAGTGTTCACTGGAGACACAGTTACTCTCAGCTGTGACGTGGGAAGCTCAACTGGATGGACGTGTCTCTGGTGGAAAGACTCAAACTGGGAATTCGGTGATGATGCTGGAACTAAAACAATCAGTTCTGTGAGAGTCTCTGATGGAGGAACATACTGGTGTAGAGCACAGCGAGGAGAATACTACACAGACCTCAGTCATGTTGAGATAATAGTGAGAGGTAAGTATTCTTTCTATATTTTGAGTTTTAATGACTTTCAGACATGTGAAATGTGTGTTTGCTTATTTCACAGTGAGACCCAAACCTGTAGTGAAGGTGAAGCCTGATGTTCGTGTGTTCAGAGGAGAGAGAGTCACTCTCACATGTGACATACAGGAGACAGGAGTCTGGAGGTACAGCTGGTATAAAGATCAAGATAACAGCAGAAGTACAGACCAGATCTATATCAAATCTGTGGAGCCGTCTCATGCTGGTCTGTACAGATGTAGAGGAACTCTGACTGAAACCCAACAGAACTCAAAGATCAGTGATGGAGTTACACTGACAGTATCAGGTGAGTGAGTTCATGTGTTCCTCAGACAGAATTACTTGTTTGTTTGTTGGTAACACTTTACAACAAGGTTCCATTTGTTAATTTTACTTAATGCATATTAATACATTTGTTATTTAATAATCTTTGTTAACATTAGTTAATAAAAATACAACTATTCATTGTTAGTTCATGTTAGCTGAGGTCCATTAAATAATATTCACAGCTGCAACTTTTGATTTAATAATATATTAGTAAATGTTGAAATTAACATGGACTAAGATTAACACATCACAAAGATTTCTACACATCATTGTGCATTATAAAACAGAGTTTCTTGGTCTTCTCTTGCTGTACGAAGGAAAATACATTGGTACTTACTTATTGGACCAACAGAATGGAACTCTCTCCAAATGACATTGAGGCTGAAACATTTGCTGTCTTTCAGCAATTTTAGAACACTTATACATGTGCTAGAGAAAGATTTAATGACTTGCAAATGCTTCTGAGATTGTATTTTTAATACCAATTTATTGTGTGCTGTATTGTTTTATTGTCATATGTGTGTTTGAATAATTGGGCCGCCTATCTTGGCCAGGACACTCCTGTAAAAGAGATTTTAATCTCAGTGAGGTTCTCTCCTGGTTAAATAAAGGTATAATAATAATTAATATATGATTTAAGAGTATTTTTCATTGCTCATTTTAACCAGTAACTTTGGCTGTATCCCATCACTGTAACCACATTGAGTCTGCAGATTTATTTTATTTATTTATTTTTTTAATATTTTGCATGTTTTAAATAGATCCGATGTTGCATTGAAATGCATACATGAAAATAAAATAATAAAATCAGTGTAGTTTTTTATATTCATTCATAGTAAATGAGATGTGGGATAAACTGATATTTCGGCTGCAATAATATGCACATTGAAGCTCAAATATCAACTGGTTACTCTATAATAATAATTTCAGCCTCATGTCAGAGATAATGTTTTAGGAGTGTAGAAGCAGCGGACCATTAGACTTTGACTTTCCTGTCACTAGATAAATGTGTCACCACAGGGGCAATATTACAATTTACTAGAAATAAGCACATAGAAATATACTTAAAATACATAAATACATAAGTAAATAATACAAAAAATATATAAATAAATGAATATTTATCATAATTGTAATATAAATAACTCACTTCTTTCAGGGCAAAATAAAAATGCAAAAATAAAAATGAAACCTTAAAGTGTCCATTTTAAGAGAAATGTAAGGTTCAAGTCTGAAACTCTCACATTAACTTCAGCATTCAAAATGATTAGAACTTGCATTCTTTTTATCTTTGTATTTCTCACATGTATCTGCATTTGTTTTTTTTGTTTTTTTATCAGACATTTAACCATCTATATCCAGCAAAATCAAAGTGACAGAAGTGTGAAGTAGCCTTAGACCTGAGCTTAGCTGAGACTTTAACTTTTGGCTATCTTGAAAGAGTGACACATCTTATTGATTCTTGTTCAAAGATGTTTTGATCATGTTCTCTTACGAGAAGTTCAGCGACAGGGACCACCATGTGATTTGCGATCTCTGCCTGGGCCGAGACCACGCAGCCCTCGTGCTCTCTTCCGGGGGCTGCGAATTCTGCGAAGAACTGTCGATGTCGATCCTGCGGGCTCGACTCGCCTCGTTCGACGCTCCTGCTGTCTCTCCGCCTGCCTCCACCGGGCCGCGCAAGAAGAAGTGCCGCTCCCAGAGGCCACCGGAGCCCGATGCAGCAGCTGAGTGCTCGCCGGATCCCTTCCCGCGAGCCTCGCTCTCTCCTTCTCTGCCCCCCTTTTCCCTTTTCCCATCTCACAAAACAGCGCTTCTCAGCCATCTGGAAAGCCTGGGTCTCTCGGTCAACTGGACCAAGAGCTCCATACTGCCCAGTCAGTCAATTTCCTTTCTGGGAATAGAACTGGACTCTGTGGCTATGACGGCCAGATTGTCAACGCAGCGCGCGCGCCACATTCGACATCTCGCTGCATCTTTCCACACAGGCAGCCGGGTTCCGCTGAGAACATTTCAAAAAAAGTTGGGCCATATGGCCTCAGCTGCAGCTGTGCTTCAGCTGGGCTTACTGCGCATGCGCCCGCTACAACGCTGGCTGAAAGCGCGAGTGCCTCACCGAGCCTGGACTGCCGGCGGCCTGCGAGTCAATGTGAATCAGGGCTGTGTCTTCCTCCCACACCTGCGGGATCACCATGTACTAGTCCGCACGGACAATACGTCAGTGGTGTCCTATGTAAACCGTCAGGGCGGCGTCAGATCCAAAAGTCTCTGCGCCCTGGCGGGACACCTCCTCGTTTGGGCTCAGCACTCACTGCGCTCGCACGGTCACCTGAACGATGGTCCAGACAGACTGTCCAGAGACAATGTTCCCCCGGGGGAATGGTCTTTGCATCCCCAGACAGTCCAGCTATTGTGGCGCCTTTTCGGCAAAGCGAAAGTCGACCTTTTTGCGTCAAAAGACAACGCTCACTGCCAAAGGTTCTTTTCAAAGAGCGAGGATGCGCTGGCCCAAACCTGGCCCAGCGGCCCGCTGTACGCTTTCCCCCCGGTCTCTCTGTTGCCACAGGCCATCGGGAGAATCAGGGAAGCGCGCCACTCGGTGCTCCTCATAGCCCCGCACTGGGAGAATCAAACGTGGTTCCTGGAATTAATGCGGCTGGCAGATATAGCCCCATGGCCGATCCCGGTGAGGAGAGACCTTCTCTCTCAAGCCCGCGGCTCGATCTGGCATCCTCATCCAGAGCGCTGGTCTCTGCATGCATGGATAATCAACGAATACCCGTTGACCTGCCAAAAGGGGTTGTGAACACGATCACACAGTCTAGAGTCTCTGTGTTCGATAAGTGGTGCTCCGCCAAAGAATTGGATCCACATACATGTGGGGTCTCGCAGGTGCTTTGCTTCCTTCAAGAGCTGTTGGACATGGGCAGGTCCCCCTCCACGCTCAAAGTGTATGTTGTGGCCATTTCAGCGTTCGCTGACTCGGCGCATTAGGAAGGAACGAGTTCATCATCCGCTTCCTTAGAGGAGCCAGGAGGATGAATCACCCGCGGCCCCCTTCGGTTCCTATCTATCTGGGATCTTTCCCTGGTCTTAGAGGCCCTGAAAGCGCATCCCTTTGAACCGATAGAAACTGTGGATTTCAAATATCTCACGCTCAAGACCGTTTTTCTGATAGCCCTGTCTTCAGTCAAACGTGTGGGTGACCTACACGCGTTATCAGTTAACGCTGCGTGCCTTGAGTTTGGACCTAATGACTCTAAAGCAGGGCCGTGCACAGGGGGGTGGCCCGGTGGCTAGAGCCACTGCCCCTCTGTTCTCATCGACTGAGGTGCCCCTCTTCCCCACCCCCACCGCTCCGCCCCGCTCCGCTCAAAGCATTCCGCTGATTCCACTAATCCGCTCCAGGTTTTCTCGCTCGCTCTGCAGCATCACTCACAGTATAGAAAGGTATGCTATACCTTTTATGCATTAAAAGGTAGGTTATGGTGTATATATTTTTTTTTGTATTTATGTCGGTAATGTTTTTCTCTTGGTCTTTTACTAGTGCTAACAACTTGTACAACATATCCACGTTCTTAGAATTAGCTGCTTGTCTAATCAAATTATTGTACTCTTGATCAGATCTAATACAAATAACAAAATTTTCTGATGTTGGCACACTTTGTAGACAAGGTCAATTGGGTAAACCAAGCCCTGGGTATTTTTGAGAAAATGAAAGCTCAGACGGGCGAATCTAGAAATCTTCCCCTTATGTCGTCATAAGGGGAAAGGTTACCTCCCCTTCTCTTCTATGCCTTGGCCCGCCCATGAGAAAATGAGCTGCGCGAGCGTGATATTGGTTTTTCCTCGAGAGACATCATGGCTTGCAAACGAGCGAAGCATGGCAGTTGCTCAGTGTTTGGATGTACAAATGAATGTACAAATGTATTGTTTTAGTTCCTTCATCCGAGCCTCTGAAGAACCAGTGGGTTATGTGAATTTTTTATGTGTAATTGTTCAAGTTCAGACAGATAATCTTTCTCTCAAAGTCGTTCAATACTGTTTATGCATCAGTAAATCAAGCCAGTGACTAAACGATCAACTTCACGTCGTTTCTCTTAGGATGAAAATAATCGTACTTAAACTGTGATTAATATATATACAGAAAGTGATCAAAGAACAATCCCTTTCCAATCGCCCAAGCTGTCAATCACACAGTGCGAGTTTATCTGGACACTTGCCAAAACTCGTTATGAAATCAATGACGTTGTTACGCTGCACAACGAAGCTCTTATTGTACTTACCTCATGTTTGCATTGGTGAAAGCATTAGTGAGAGTGCAGAAACTGTTGCAATGATAAGATCTTCATTCACGCGATCAACAGACTGTCATTTGCTCAATGCTCATCACTGCAACCTTTTATGTGATGGGAATAGATCTAAATACTTAAAGGTGCATTGCGCAAGTCTCTGAGTTTTTGCAGAACTATGCCCCCTTCTGGCGACACGCGAAACTGCAACCAGAGTTGTGCACGCGGTTATGTGGAGTTTGCGTTGGGATTTGGGATGAACTAGAAGCCGGTCTCTTTGAATCCATCTTCTACTTTTGCAAAAGTCTCTTGAGTTGTCTTCGCTGATGCGGATAATGGCGGCGAATACACAAACCTGCCAGACATAGCCAGGTGAGCGTGAACGCGCATGACATCACGCCCAGTCGATTCCGTCCCGAATCCCTCTTATTTATTTTACTGTACAGGATTATAGAGGCAATCGCAGTGATCATAGAAGGGCTCATTCATCCCATCAGGCAATTGTTTAAGCATGTATGGGTTAGAAAAACGGGTATTTTTAACATGAAAAGTTGCTTAATGCACCTTTAAAAAACTTCTCACGATTCGTTAATCTCAATAGCTGTAATAGTAAAAACGTATAACAGCTGTAATAGTAAAAGTATTCGAGAGAGTTCCACATGTAATGCTAGCTATTTCATATGCAAGCATGTCAGCCAATCACAGCAGTGGGCGTTTACACTGAAGTCTCACAGCCAATCACAGCAGTGGGCGTTTACACTGAAGTCTCACAGCAGCCAATCACAGCAGTGGGCGTTTACACTGAAGTCTCACAGCAGACACACCCCTTCAAACAGAGCGTTCAAATCAGAGGCTAAAATCAGGCTAGGAAATATGCCTTTTATTTCTAAATTATAACAACTTTTGATCTTAAAAACATACTAACATTATAAGGGCACCCCAGGAAACATTCTAATAAAATAATCCATGCAATGGGACCTTTAAGATATTTTAGGACATGGTACCAAATAGAAAGGTTTTGCTGTAAAAGGAAAAGGTAAATACCAAAATGTAAAATGGTAAATAGTTTCTGTTATTATCACCAATGTGTAATTGTGAATCATAAAAAATTAGGTTATCAAGATCTTTCAGGACATGGTACCAAATAAAAAAAGTGTTGCTGTAAATGGAACAGGTAAATATAAAAATGTAAAACAGCAAATAGTTTATGTTATTATCAGCAATGTGTAATTGTGATGTTCTATCAAAACATCTACAATAAAGTCTAAAATGTATTTGAGTGTGTGCTGTCTTCTCTTTTAATTGTATATTTTGTAATAACTGGATAATTTGTGTTAACAAGCAACCACCCCCTTAGTGCCCCTTTTTTTGGTTTAGGCCACTGCCCCTCAAAATGTCTGTGCACGGCCCTGCTCTAAAGTCATTCTGAAACCAAGGCACGGTTATGTCCCCAAAGTGATGGGCACTCCCTTCATAGCGCAAGACATTTCTCTCTCAGCTTTGCCGGCATCCGGCAGCGAGGTCGATAATAACCTCCTCTGCCCTGTCAGAGCACTGAGAAATTACATCACGCGCTCCACCGCTGTCAGGCGCTCGGAGCAGCTTTTCGTTTCATTTGGTGGGCGCACCAAGGGTCTCGCTGCCTCGAAACACAGTCTGTCCAGATGGATAGTGGACGCTATTGCGGCTGCTTACGCATCTAAAGACCTGCAGTGCCCCTTAGGCTTCAGAGCTCACTCCACTAGAGGCATGGCCTCGTCGTGGGCTTGGTCCAGCGGGATTTCCATTCATGACATTTGTACGGCGGCGGGCTGGGCCTCCCCCTCCACATTTATTAGGTTTTAAAACCTGGAAGTTCCCGCCCTGCAGGCTAAACTTTTATCAGTCGCGCGTATGCCCTGCCCACATTCTCGTGCGCAGGCTACTGCTGTTCGATTTAGCTCTCCTGGTTGAGCTGCATTATAAAGGGTTGTGTCACTTTACTTCAGACCGGCTGCGCCGCTCTGCACTCCCTACTGTGTGCTTATGTACATGCGCTAGCCATTCTGTTGGCTGCCCGGCTCTCACTTATCGTGTTCCCCGGACTTTCCCTGGGACTCATTTAGTGGATGCTGGGCGCGCACGGCATTGACAAGGGTGTTCCCGTAGCGTAAGCAACTTACGCAATACGAGAGAACCTCTCGTAAGAGAACGTAATCGATTACCTAACGTAACCTCTGTTCTCTCTAGAAGAGGGAACGAGTATTGCGTAACCCGCCGTGCTCGCGCCACGAGCTCATTCGTTTCATTGACGAAAACCAGTGAACCAGCATCCGAGCCTTCCTTTTATGTGGAAGCACCCTCATTGGGCGTGACGTCACGCCAGGCTCAGCGGTAGGCTGCTGCAGTTGCCGCAGTGCAGCCAATGAGCACGCTAGATAGCCTGCTCTAGGTCTGACTGCTGCCGCACTGCGTTGACAAGATTATAAAAATTAAGGATAATTTTTTGGCTTCATATCTCGAGAAAAGATGACTTTACCCGTAGCGTAAGCAACTTACGCAACACTCGTTCCCTCTTCTAGAGAGAACAGAGGTTACGTTAGGTAACCGATTACGTTATGGTGCATGTTCTCATTTGTTTCCTTGGTTATTAATTATGTTCCTCATCTGTGTTTAGTTTAAGATAAACTCTTTAGTTTTAGTCCATGAGCCAGGGCCCCAAATTTGGTCCATCGGTATCATCTGGGGGGGGCAAATGCTATCATTGTTTTTTGGCAAGGTATACACCCCTAGTATTAGAAAAATCACGATAGCAGTGCAGCGGTGGTAGCGAAATCACTTTTTTCAGCTCATGAAGTTACTAACCCCCTAAAATAAATTCCGTTTTTGAAATCTGGTGTATATCTGGTTTAGGCTCATGCTAGGGATATTGTCAATATTCTATAATATGGTGCTTGGTATCGTTGGAAAGGGGACCTTTTAGGCTTTCATTTAAGCCCAGAAATAACACACATTGTTTCACAATTTCCGCCTAAACTGTATGCTTTCTTTTATCCCTGTGGCATGAAAGAACACCATGGACACAAAACTCAACAACTTCAATACTCAAGGCACTCTGACGACTCAGAAAATGTATAATATACCCATACTATTTATTTGTGAGAGCCTTAAATTAGACTTCTGCAGCCAGCACAAGTCTTCAAAATAGAATAGAGCCAATAGAATGGACAAATAGAATACCCTATTAGTCCATGGCCAAATGGCCTATTTATTCATGTACAGTTGTAATAAAAAGTATTTGTTTCAATAGTGTTGTCAACATAACACTTGTAAGTGGTTTAACAAAATGTTTCTATCATGTATTTTGATATTCACCCACTTTCAGTTAGAATATCAGAAAGTAGCTCATGCAGGGAATGTTGATGGATTTTGCCAGTTTTGCGAAAAGATTGTTGGTTCAGTTGACTGGTTATAACAACACTACCAACTATGCCATCTTCAATCAACTTCCATTGAGTTCCAGGGGTATTAAATGTAAGTACAAAATACTTTTTCTCTTGTGCTTGTGAAATGGTGGGGAATAGTAGCAGAATAGTAGCAGTAGCTAATGTAAGCTTGGTGTTTTTCACACTTAGTATACTTCTTTTAAACTTAAAATAAGAAAGTATACTTTCAGTCTACATTTTATGTACTTCTCAGAAATATAATTAAAATTACACTTCAGTGTACTTGATTTATACTGAGAGAAAAGTCCAGGGCCCGTATTCATAAAGATTCTAAGAATCCTCTCAGAAAACTCTTAATGAAGCTTAAAAACTTTTACATATAGAGTCTTAGCTTAAGAGCGTTTCGGGGCCGATCTGAGAGCAACTCTGAGCAAGGAAAAGACAAAAACTTTCATCTTAGTGAGGAGGCGGGGTTGACCCCGTTGCTATGTATGACACAATCTTTTGAAGACTGTGATTGGCTGGTTGTCCAAGAAGGGAAGTATATGGTCTATTCTAAGCCTTCACTTAGAAATTACATGCGACTGTGTACATTACACACTGCTGCATTGTTGCATTTTCCCAGTTGCCAAATATCGTAATGTAGTGATTACTTTCATTTCTGGCGCTATGGCATTTCTGCGTGTCGGAGATGTTAGCGCGTCTCTAATAAGATCAGTCACAAACATGATCCCTGCACGATCTAATCTATAGCGTCTTATTAACTCACTGTCATCCATTGTCTGCAACACATTTCTTCTCCCTCTTCGTCTTTCTGCCATGTTCTCCTCTGCTAAAGAATCTCTTCAGCCTCTGAAAAGTCCTCGACCGTACTCCTAACAATTTTGACCTTAAGACCTCTTTTAAGGGTTAAGATGCTTTCTGAATTACTTTTTTCTTTACTGGGATTTGTTCTTTAATTTTAAGAGTAAACGCCCACATTTCTAAGAATTTTCTTTGAATTTTGTCACTAGGAGCTACTCTGCATTAAGATTCTTTATGAATACGGGCCCGGGTATATTTGGCCTGTACTTGAACTCAATCTTTTGATCCAGATATACTTAAAAGAATAATTAAGAAATCAAAGTATACTTGTCTTGTAGTTGTGTTAACTCTTTTGATTGAGTAGTCAATTCAATATATTTTTTTTTACATAGTTTTTCATATACAGTTTTATGAAACTTACATTGTTTGAAAATATTGATTAGAATATTGATATAAAACAGATATGTTTCTAATTCTGCATATCTGAATTTTTGTGTAGGCTAGTCCACTGGTAGTGTATAACAATTTACTCTAATTATACTTTTTTGTTTAAAATGTTGCCTTTCTTTATGAAACTTACTGACATTCAAGCGTTGATTAAAAAAGGATGCATGAAGCTAATAAAATATTTTTAAAATTAAAGTACAGTTAAAGTTATTTTTCAAGTGCAAAAATAATATATAAATAGTAAACTATAAGTATAATGTTATGTTCACTTAAAGAAAACGTACAAGTATACTTGCAGTATAAACTACGAAACTAGTAGTTTACTGAGAGTACACTTCAGTGTGTACTTTTATGATGGAGAGATGCTCTTTTATAATGGATAGATGCTCTTTTATAATGGATAGATGCACTTTTATTATGGATAGATGCACTTTTATGATGTATAGATGCACTTTTATAATGGATAGATGCACTTTTATGATGGATAGATGCACTTTTATGATGGATATATGCACTTTTATAATGGATAGATGCACTTATAATGGATAGATGCTCTTTTATAATGGATAGATGCTCTTTTATAATGGATAGATGCTCTTTTATAATGGATAGATGCACCTTTATAATGGATAGATGGACCTTTATAATGGATAGATGGACCTTTATAATGGATAGATGGACCTTTATAATGGATAGATGCACTTTTATAATGGATAGATGCACTTTTATAATGGAGAGATGCACTTTTATGATGGAGAGATGCTCTTTTATAATGGATAGATGCTCTTTTATAATGGATAGATGCACTTTTATAATGGATAGATGCACTTTTATTATGGATAGATGCACTTTTATAATGGATAGATGCTCTTTTATAATGGATAGATGCACTTTTATGATGGATAGATGCACTTTTATGATGGATATATGCACTTTTATAATGGATAGATGCACTTTTATAATGGATAGATGCTCTTTTATAATGGGTTAGATGGACTTTTATGATGGAGAGATGCACTTTTATAATGGATAGATGCTCTTTTATGATGGAGAGATGCACTTTTATAATGGATAGATGCTCTTTTATAATGGATAGATGCACTTTTATGATGGATAGATGCACTTTTATAATGGATAGATGCACTTTTATAATGGATAGATGCTCTTTTAAAATGGATAGATGCTCTTTTATAATGGATAGATGCTCTTTTATAATGGATAGATGCTCTTTTATAATGGATAGATGCTCTTTTATGATGGAGAGATGCACTTTTATGATGGAGAGATGCACTTTTATAATGGATAGATGCACTTTTATAATGGATAGATGCACTTTTATGATGGATAGATGCTCTTTTATAATGGAGAGATGCACTTTTATGATGGAGAGATGCACTTTTATGATGGATAGATGCACTTTTATTATGGATAGATGCACTTTTATGATGTATAGATGCACTTCTATAATGGATAGATGCTCTTTTATGATGGATAGATGCACTTTTATAATGGATAGATGCTCTTTTATAATGGATAGATGCTCTTTTATAATGGATAGATGCACCTTTATAATGGATAGATGGACCTTTATAATGGATAGATGGACCTTTATAATGGATAGATGGACCTTTATAATGGATAGATGCACTTTTATAATGGATAGATGCACTTTTATAATGGAGAGATGCACTTTTATGATGGAGAGATGCTCTTATGGATAGATGCACTTTTATAATGGATAGATGCACTTTTATAATGGAGAGATGCACTTTTATGATGGATAGATGCACTTTTATAATGGATAGATGCACTTTTATAATGGATAGATGCACTTTTATAATGTATAGATGCTCTTTTATAATGGATAGATGCTCTTTTATAATGGATAGATGCACCTTTATAATGGATAGATGGACCTTTATAATGGATAGATGCACTTTTATAATGGATAGATGCACTTTTATGATGGATAGATGCACTTTTATAATGGATAGATGCTCTTTTATAATGGATAGATGCTCTTTTATAATGGATAGATGCTCTTTTATAATGGATAGATGCTCTTTTATAATGGAGAGATGCACTTTTATGATGGAGAGATGCACTTTTATAATGGATAGATGCACTTTTATAATGGATAGATGCACTTTTATGATGGATAGATGCTCTTTTATAATGGAGAGATGCACTTTTATGATGGAGAGATGCACTTTTATGATGGATAGATGCACTTTTATTATGGATAGATGCACTTTTATGATGTATAGATGCACTTCTATAATGGATAGATGCTCTTTTATGATGGATAGATGCACTTTTATAATGGATAGATGCTCTTTTATAATGGATAGATGCTCTTTTATAATGGATAGATGCACCTTTATAATGGATAGATGGACCTTTATAATGGATAGATGGACCTTTATAATGGATAGATGCACTTTTATAATGGATAGATGCACTTTTATAATGGAGAGATGCACTTTTATAATGGAGAGATGCTCTTATGGATAGATGCACTTTTATAATGGATAGATGCACTTTTATAATGGAGAGATGCACTTTTATGATGGAGAGATGCTCTTTTATGATGGAGAGATGCTCTTTTATAATGGATAGATGCTCTTTTATAATGGATAGATGCACTTTTATTATGGATAGATGCACTTTTATGATGTATAGATGCACTTTTATAATGGATAGATGCTCTTTTATAATGGATAGATGCACTTTTATGATGGATAGATGCACTTTTATGATGGATATATGCACTTTTATAATGGATAGATGCACTTTTATAATGGATAGATGCACTTTTATGATGGATATATGCTCTTTTATGATGGATAGATGCTCTTTTATGATGGATAGATGCACTTTTATGATGGATAGATGCACTTTTATAATGGATAGATGCTCTTTTATAATGGATAGATGCTCTTTTATAATGGATAGATGCACCTTTATAATGGATAGATGCACTTTTATTATGGATAGATGCTCTTTTATAATGGATAGATACACTTTTATAATGGATAGACAATAATAGATTTTTACAGCGATTGATTCCTGCCGGTTCCATAATGAGACTGGCGCGGCCAGAGACATTTTGGGCGCTGCGGCATATTAAATATATTATAAATAGTTTTTCCGCATGAGAAATACAATGTGTGGCGAAAGGGCGTGACAAAAGACCGAAATGAGTGACTGTCATGTGACACTTGAGAGCCCTGACTGCACTGTAGCAGTTACTGTTACACTGTTTCATAGATTAATCTATTCCAGTCTATGATTAATCTATGACAGCCAGTTTAACCTGCAAGCTAGCTAGCCTGCTAGATAGCTAGCCTGCTAAAAACGCCAAGCTTACATTAGTCATTGCTACTATTCCCCACCAATTCACAAGCACAAGAGAAAAAGTATTTTGTACTTACATTTAATACCCTTGGAACTCAATGGAAGTTGATTGAAGATGGCATAGTTGGTAGTGTTGTTATAACCAGTCAACTGAACCAACAATCTTTTCACAAAACTGACAAAACCTCGTCAAACTGTCAAAATCCATCAACATTCCGTGCATGAGCTACTTTCTGATATTCTAACTGAAAGTGGGTGAATATCAAAATACATGATAGAAACATTTTGTTAAACCACTTACAAGTGTTATGCTGACAACACTATTGAAACAATTACTTTTTTATTACAACTGTACATGAATAAATAGGCCATTTGGCCATGGACTAATAGGGTATTCTATTTGTCCATTCTATTGGCTCTATTCTATTTTGAAGACTTGTGCTGGCTGCAGAAGTCTAATTTAAGGCTCTCACAAATAAATAGTATGGGTATATTATACATTTTCTGAGTCGTCAGTGTGCCTTGAGTATTGAAGTTGTTGAGTTTTGTGTCCATGGTGTTCTTTCATGCCACAGGGATAAAAGAAAGCATAAAGTTTAGGTGGAAATTGTGAAAAAATGTGTGTTATTTCTGGTTTAAAGAAGTCTTGTGACCTCTGTGTTTGTCAGACAGATTCAGTACTGGGCTTAAATGAAAGCCTAAAAGGTCCCCTTTCCAACGATACCAAGCACCATATTATAGAATATTGACAATATCCCTAGCATGAGCCTAAACCAGATATACACCAGATTTCAAAAACGGAATTTATTTTAGGGGGTTAGTAACTTCATGAGCTGAAAAAAGTGATTTCGCTACCACCGCTGCACTGCTATCGTGATTTTTCTAATACTAGGGGTGTATACCTTGCCAAAAAACAATGATAGCATTTGCCCCCCCGTTGATACCGATCAACCCCCCTGGCTCATGGACTATTTGTGGTTTTGCTTGTTTTGTTCTGTAGGCCTAAATGAAGACATCTCAAAATCAATATTTTTGCTGTTCTATTCAGTGATGTCACTAGTGGGAGCAAGAAAGGACAAATCCCTTCAAATCAAAATAAATGACAGTTTACTGTACAAAATAAAGACAATACAAGATATGACCAATAATATAAATGAGCTCAACACTGCATCATTGTTCACTTCCAGATAAACCGATTCTGACTGTAAAGCCCCAGAGTTCAGTGTTCACTGGAGACACAGTTACTCTCAGCTGTGACGTGGGAAGCTCAACTGGATGGACGTTTGACTGGTGGAAAGACTCAAACTGTGAATCCAGTGATGATGCAGGAACTAAAACAATCAGTTCTGCGAGAGTCTCTGATGGAGGAACATACGAGTGTAGAGCACAGCGAGGAAAACACTACACACACTTCAGTAATGCAATAAAGATAACAGTGAGAGGTAAGTGCTCATTTACTCTTTTGCTCTTTTTTTTTTTCAGTGAAAAGCTAATTTTGAGTTTTAAAAGATTTAAAGATGTTGTTTGCTCATTTCACAGAGACACCCAAACCTGTAGTGAAGGTGAAGCCTGATGTTCGTGTGTTCAGAGGAGAGAGAGTCACTCTCACATGTGACATACAGGAGACAGGAGTCTGGAGGTACAGCTGGTATAAAGATCAAGATAACAGCAGAAGAACAGACCAGATCTATATCACATCTGTGGATCCGTCTCATGCTGGTCTGTACAGATGTAGAGGAACTCTGACTGAAACCCAACAGAACTCAAAGATCAGTGATGGAGTTACACTGACAGTATCAGGTGAGTGTGTTCATGTGTTCCTCAGACAGAATTACTTGTTTGTTTGTTTGATTTGTTGGTAACACTTTACAACAAGGTTCCATTTGTTCATTTTACTTAATGCATATTAATACATTTGTTATTTAATAATCTTTGTTAACATTAGTTAATAAAAATACAACTATTTTAAACACATCATTGTGCATCATAAAACAGAGTTTCTTGGTCTTCTCTTGCTGTACGAAGGAAAATACATTGGTACTTATTGATATACAAAGCTTTTTTTTTTTTTTTTTTTTACCATCTTATCTTTGTGGTATGCTTAAGCAAAAAGTAGCAGGTAACTATTCATTGTGTTCACAGTCTTATTGCAATATGCATGTACCTCGAGCTAGAACTATGTTAGGCAAAACTGCTTTTAATTATGCTGTACCAACAGAGAGGAACTCTCTCCAAATGACATTGAGGCTGAATCATTTGCTGTCTTTCAGCAATTTTAGAACACTTATACATGCGCTAGAGAAAGATTTAATGACTTGCAAATGCTTCTGAGATTGTATTTTTAATACCAATTTATTGTGTGCTGTATTGTTTTATTGTTATATGTGTGTTTCAATAATTGGGCCGCCTATCTTGGCCAGGACACTCCTGTAAAAGAGATTTTAATCTCAGTGAGGTTCTCTCCTGGTTAAATAAAGGTATAATAATAATTAATATATGATTTAAGAGTATTTTTCATTGCTCATTTTAACCAGTAACTTTGGCTGTATCCCATCACTGTAACAACATTGAGTCTGCAGATTTATTTTATTTATTTATTTTTAATATTATGCATGTTTTAAATAGATCCGATATTGCATTGAAATGCATACATGAAAATAAAATAATAAAGTCAGTGTAGTTTTTTATATTCATTCATAGTAAATGAGATGTGGGATAAACTGATGTTTCGGCTGCATTAATGTGCACATTGAAGCTCAAATATCAACTGGTTACTCTATAATAATAATTTCAGCCTCATGTCAGAGATAATGTTTTAGGAGTGTAGAAGCAGTGGACCATTAGACTTTGACTTTCCTGTCACTAGATAAATGTGTCACCACAGGGGCAATATTACAATTTAATAGAAATAAGCACATAGGAATATACTTAAAATACATAAAATCATAAGTAAATAATACAAAACATAGCCTATATATAAATAAATGAATATTTATCATAATTGTAATATAAATAACTCACTTCTTTCAGGGCAAAATAAAAATTCAAAAATAAAAATGAAACCTTAAAGTGTCCATTTTAAGAGAAATGTAAGGTTCAAGTCTGAAAATCTCACATTAACTTCAGCATTCAAAATGATTAGAACTTGCATTCTTTTTATCTTTGTATTTCTTACGTTTATCTGCACATTTCTTTTTTTTTTTTTTTTTTTTGACATTTAACCATCTATATCCAGCAATAGCAAAGTGACAGAAGTGTGAAGTAGTCTTAGACCTGAGCTTAGCTGAGACTTTAACTTTTGGCTATCTTGAAAGAGTGACACATCTTATTGATTCCTGTTCAAAGATGTTTTGATCATGTCATGCTGCATGTTCTCATTTGTTTCCTTTCTTATTAATTATGTTCCTCATCTGTGTTTAGTTTAAGATAAACTCTTTAGTTTGTGGTTTTCCTTGTTTTGTTCTGTAGGCCTAAATGAAGACATCTCAAAATCAATATTTTTGCTGTTCTATTCAGTGATGTCACTAGTGGGAGCAAGAAAGGACACATCCCTTTAAATCAAAATAAATCACAGTTTACTGTACAAAAAAAAGACAAGACAAGATATGACCAATAATATAAATGAGCTCAACACTGCATCATTGTTCACTTCCAGATAAACCGATTCTGACTGTAACGCCCCAGAGTTCAGTGTTCACTGGAGACACAGTTACTCTCAGCTGTGACGTGGGAAGCTCAACTGGATGGACGTTTGACTGGAGGAAAGACTCAAACCCTGAATCCAGTGATGATGCAGGAACTAAAACAATCAGTTCTGTGAGAGACTCTGATGGAGGAACATACGAGTGTAGAGCACAGCGAGGAAAACACTACACACACTTCAGTAATGCAATAAAGATAACAGTGAGAGGTAAGTGCTCATTTACTCTTTTGCTCTTTTTTTTTTTTTTTTTTTTCAGTGAAAAGCTAATTTTGAGTTTTAAAAGATTTAAAAGATGTTGTTTGCTCATTTCAAAGTGAGACCCAAACCTGTAGTGAAGGTGAAGCCTGATGTTCGTGTGTTCAGAGGAGAGAGAGTCACTCTCACATGTGACATGCAGGAGACAGGAGTCTGGAGGTACAGCTGGTATAAAGATCAAGATAACAGCAGAAGTACAGACCAGATCTATATCACATCTGTGGAGCCGTCTCATGCTGGTCTGTACAGCTGTAGAGGAACTCTGACTGAAACCCTACAGAACTCAGAGATCAGTGATGGAGTTACACTGACAGTATCAGGTGAGTGTGTTCATGTGTTCCTCAGACAGAATTACTTGTTTGTTTGTTAGATTTGTTGGTAACACTTTACAACAAGGTTCCATTTGTTAATTTTACTTAATACATATTAATGCATTTGTTATTTAATAATCTTTGTTAACATTAGTTAATAAAAATACAACTATTCATTGTTAGTTCATAGCTGAGGTCCATTAAATAATATTCACAGCTGCAACTTTTGATTTAAAAATATCTTAGTAAATGTTGAAATTAACATGGACTAAGATGAACACATCACAAAGATTTCTACACATCATTGTGCATTATAAAACAGAGTTTCTTGGTCTTCTCTTGCTGTACGAAGGAAAATACATTGGTACTTATTGATATACAAAGCAATTTTTTTTTTTTTTTTTTACCATCTTATCTTGGTATGCTTAAGCAAACAGTAGCAGGTAACTATTCATTGCGTTCACAGTCTTATTACAATATGCATGTACCTCGAGCTAGAACTATGTTAGGCAAAACTGCTTTTAATTATGCTGTACCAACAGAGAGGAACTCTCTCCAAATGACATTGAGGCTGAATCATTTGCTGTCTTTCAGCAATTTTAGAACACTTATACATGCGCTAGAGAAAGATTTAATGACTTGCAAATGCTTCTGAGATTGTATTTTTAATACCAATTTATTGTGTGCTGTATTGTTTTATTGTTATATGTCAAGTCAAGTCAAGTCAAGTCAAGTATATTTGTATAGCGCTTTTCACAATACAGATTGTATCAAAGCAGCTTCACAGTATTAAATTTAAATAATACAACAAGGTTTGTTTCTAGTGGAATTTATTGATTGATAAAATCAGATTAAATATCCCCAAATATCCCCAACTGAGCAAGCCAAAGGCAACAGTGGCAAGGAACCGAAAAACTCCATCAAATGACCTAATGGTGTCCTAAAACTCCATCAGGTGACCCAATGGAGAAAAAAAAAACCTTGGGAGAACCCAGGCTCAGTCGGGGGCCACTTCTCCTCTGGCGTTTATTAACTAGAGGCCAGATTGTAATTTGAACTGTGAGATTAAAAATATTATATGAATGCCTGGCTGAAGAGATGCGTCTTTAATCTAGTTTTAAACTGGGAGAGCGAGTCTGAGCAACGAACACTATCAGGAAGGCTATTCCAGAGTTTTGGAGCTAAATGTGAAAATGCTCTCCCTCCTTTGGTGGTTCTGGATATCTTAGGTATGACCAAAAGCCTTGAATTAAGTGATCTTAAAGAGCGCGATGGATTATAGGGCGATAGAAGATCCGTTAAATAGACTGGAGCTAAGCCGTTTAGGGCTTTATAAGTCAGTAGCAATACCTTGTAATTAATACGGAACTTATGCAGTGATGATAAAATCGGTGTTATATGATCATATTTTCTTGATCTAGTAAGAACTCTAGCGGAGGCATTTTGGACTAACTGTAGCTTGTTTATTGAGGATGCAGGACAACCGGCTAATAAAGCATTACAGTAATCTAGTCTCGAGGTCATGAATGCATGAACTAACTTTTCTGCATCAGAAACTGATAGCATATTACGTAGCTTAGCAATGTTTCTAAGGTGGAAAAAGGCTGTTTTTGTAACATATGAAATATGATTTTCGAAAGACAGGTTGCAATCGAGTATAACACCCAGGTCTTTTACTGTAGAGGATAAAGTAACAGGACATCCTACAATATTAAAGTTGTATTGCGAGAGGTTTTGCGGGTGGTTTTTTGAACCGATAAGTAGTACCTCTGTTTTGTCTGGATTTAATAAAAGAAAATTACTCGTCATCCAATCTTTTATATCGTTAACACACTCTGTCAATTTGGATAATTTAGCGTTTTCATCTGGCCGTGACGAAATATATATTTGAGTGTCATCAGCATAACAATGGAAACTAATTCCATGTTTCCTTGTAATATTTCCAAGTGGCATCATATATACTGAGAATAATAGAGGGCCTAACACAGATCCCTGCGGCACTCCATAGTTTACTGGAGTTATGATCGATTTTTCTCCATTTAAGTAGACAAAATGGTAGCGGTCAGATAAGTATGATCTGAGCCAGCTTAATGCTTGTCCTTGAACACCAGTATAATTTTGTAGTCGATCTAAGAGTATTGTGTGATCTATAGTATCGAACGCAGCACTAAGATCAAGTAAAACTAGTATTGAGATACAGCCTTGGTCAGAAGCTAGAAGTAAATCATTTGTAATTTTAACGAGCGCAGTTTCAGTGCTATGATGCGGCCTGAATCCAGACTGAAACTTTTCATAGATATAATTTTCTTGCAAGAAAGAACACAATTGAGCAGACACCACTTTTTCTAATATTTTAGACATAAATGGAAGATTTGAAATGGGTCTATAATTTGCTAGGTTATTATGATCTAATTGTGTTTTTTTAATGAGAGGTTTTATAATTGCCAGTTTAAAGGAGAACTCCGGTCAATTTTAACATTGAGCTCATTTTTTTGTACATTTGGAGTGCTGTCAATACAAGAAGTCGATTGCCGAGTTCACGCGCATGATCATAGCAACTAAACCTATGCGCGTGAACTCGGCAATCGACTACTTTGGACTTCAACCGAAAACAGGATGTAAACACAGGTATTTGCGCTGGCTTAAATAACATCATTTTTATACTTATCTTTCACATCTACTGCAGTCAGATTTACTCGTAATCACTCACATTTTCTGTGCACTTGTAATGACACATCAAGGATGTCAAGAGGCTAAAAGCAGGTTTACTACTTGCCCCATTGAAGTCAACAGGGTGCAAATTTTAAAAATAGAATAACTCGGTGTAGGCAACCCCGATTTTTGTCGTTGTTCTCTGTACTGACAGCACTCCAAATGTACAAAAAAATGAGCTCAATGTTAAAATTGACCAGAGTTCTCCTTTAAATGTTCTTGGAACATGACCTAAAGATAAAGACGAGTTAATAATATTGAGGAGAGGCTCTTCCACTACAGGTAACACTTCTTTCAGTAGCTTAGTTGGTATAGGATCTAATAAACATGTTGTAGTTTTAGATCAAGTGATAAGTTTATTTAACTCTCTTTGTTCTATAGTTGTAAAGCACTGTAATTGTTCTTGCGGGGTGATAATTGAGGCTGAATTATAAGGCGCAATTGCATTTACATTTATTCATTTAGCTGACGCTTTTATCCAAAGCGACTTACAATTGCTATATATGTCAGAGGTCGCACGCCTCTGGAGCAACTAGGGGTTAAGTGTCTTGCTCAGGGACACATTGGTGTCTCACAGTGGATTCGAACCCGGGTCTCTCACACCAAAGGCATGTGTCTTATCCATTGCGCCACACTATTGAAGATTGAACGTTTACAATTGTGGTTCTGATGCTTTCTATTTTCTCAGTGAAGAACTTCATAAAATCATTACTACTAAACTGTAACGGGATATTTTGTTCGGGTGACGTCTGTTTATTTGTTAGTCTAGCCACGGTGTTAAATAAAAACCTTGGATTATTTTGGTTATTTTCTATTAGTTTGCGGAGATGCTCAGCCCTGGCCGCTTTTAGGGCCTTTTTATAACGTGACATACTGTCTTTCCATGCGATTCTAAAGACCTCTAAATTAGTTTGTTTCCATTTACGCTCTAAAATACGGGTTTCTCTCTTTAGAACATGCGTAGTATTGTTGTACCACGGTGCTTTAATTTTCTCTCTGACCTTTTTTAATCTAATAGGTGCAACAACATCCAATGTTCTAGAGAGAATAGTGCTCATAGTGCTAGTTAGTTCTTCTAGTTCATCTGCTTGTTTGGGTTCAGGCAGCAGCTGAGACAGATCAGATAAGCAATTCGAGAAATTATCTATGGTGGATGGAAGGATTGTTCTGCCTGGTTGATAACGCGGCGCCGCATGACATATTACAGCAGTACGTAATATGCAAGTTACCATGTAATGGTCAGTGACTTCATCACTTTGCGGTATAATATCTATATCGGTTGGATCGGTTCCATGTGATATAATTAAATCGAGTGTATGATTAAGACGATGAGTTGGTCCGGTGACGTTTTGCTTGACCCCAAATGAATTTAATAAATCTGTAAACGCAGCCCCTAACGCATCATTTGGATTATCTACGTGTATGTTAAAATCTCCAACAATTAATGCTTTATCGACATTGACTAATAGGTCTGAGAGAACATCTGCAAACTCTTTTAGGAAATCAGCGTAAGGCCCAGGCGGTCTATATACGGTAGCCAAGGCTAGAGATAATAGGGATGTTTTTCTAACATTTAAGAGCGTAACATTTAGTACAAGTACTTCAAACGAAATAAACTTATAACCCGCTTTCTGAGTAACATTGAGAATATCTCTATAGATTGTTGCAACACCGCCGCCACGACCAATCAGACGGGGCTCATGCTTATAGGAGTATCCAGGAGGAGCAGACTCATTTAGACCGAAATAATCATTTGTTTTAAGCCAGGTTTCAGTAAGGCAAAGTACATCGAAGCTATTATCTGTGACTATTTCATTTACAATAACTGCCTTAGGTGTGAGTGATCTAATGTTTAGAAGACCTAGCTTTAGAAATTGTTTTTGTTTACTAATAGCAACATTTTCTGTTTTAATAACAATTAGATTTTTCCTAGATCCTGCAGTGGATTTATTATTTGATCTCACTAAACGAGGAATAGACACGGTTTCTATGCAATGTTCTACACTAGTATTTATATCAGTTAAATTGGTGCAGCAGAGACTATGATTTGGACTTTTGGTTACGAGTCAAAAGGTATTTAACATTTTGGAGATGTTATCCGACAGAAGATCTGCTCCGAATCTGCTTGGGTGTAAGCCATCAGCACGGAAAAGCCTAGGACGCTCCCAAAACAGATTCCAATTATTTACAAAGAGCAGTTTCTGCTCATGGCATCATGATATTAACCATTCATTTAGCGCAAATAATTTGCTAAACTTTTCATGTCCTAGTCGGTACGTGGGAAGCGGTCCTGACACTATGATCGTTGTTTCAGGCGATGTGCTGCGTACCGTATCGATCAGATTCCTGAAGTCTTTCTTCAGAATCTCCGTCTGGCGCATCCTGATGTCGTTCACTCCCGCGTGCAGGACAACAGTTCCGACGCGCTCGTCACCGTTCAGAATCTCGGGAACGCGAGCAGCGATTTCAGAAACACGAGCACCAGGAAAGCAGTGACTGTGCACCTTACTTTTACCTAACGTAGCGCGTACGTGCCGAACGATGGAATCGCCGATGATCACAGCATCGCGTTCCGTTTCGCGAAGAGGGGAGAAGCGGTTTTGTGTGGATAACTCGAAAACCGGGAGGGTCGGAGAGAGTCTTGGTCTAGACCTGACTCGCGTCTTCCGCTGCGGAACCATCCAGGCTTCGTGGTGGCATGTTGGAGCCGGAGTGAACGAGACCATGGCTGATCGCGACCTCGGCGCTCGGGACCGATGTTGAGAAACATACGGAGTAGACGAAGTCGGAGTCAGCAGGTTAGTAACGTTAATCACTGATTTGTGTGCATCGGCGCGTGATGTTTCAAGAGCTAACCGCCGGTCTATCAGCTCGGCTTGTCTCAATAAAAGGTCGTGGATCTGTTTCTCAACAGCTTCCAGCTCAGACTGCAGTGCGTGCAGTTCAAATGTGTCCTCACCTGCACCAAAAGGTAGACTACTTACATCTGATATATTCGCCATTTTAACAGATGGACAGTAAGTTAGCAACGAAGCTACCAGTGATGCTATCAATATTAATACTAATTTATGACTTAAGTCTTAGATATAATCCGTCTTTTTAGTGGTACGGGTGTAGAGTAGACGCACGATAGGCGAAAAATGTTTGTAAGTGAGTGTTGAGAAGACGCGTTCAGCCGTGATCCACGGACGTAACCTATAGGAGTATCCAGCGTTGGATTACTAATAGGCTTGAGACGCGTCTGCTCAACAGTCCGCGTTGTAATTTATGATTGAAGTCTTAGATATAATCTGTCTTTTTAGTGGTACGGGTGTAGAGTAGACGCACGATAGGCGAAAAATGTTTGTAAGTGAGTGTTGAGAAGACGCGTTCAGCCGTGATCCACGGACGTAACCTATAGGAGTATCCAGCGTTGGATCACTAATAGGCTTGAGACGCGTCTGCTCTACAGTCCGCGTTGTAACTATGAGGGTTGAGCAGTAGTGCTTCTCAGTGAGGTAAAGTAGAAAATGTTTGTTGTAAGTAAGTTTAAAGAGTAAAATCAAGATTTATAAATCAAATCGATGGAGCTCCAAAGACAACAACGCGTTGAGACGCGACGCATGCGCATTCGAAAACAGGAAGTCACGTGCACATTCGTTGTGGGGGTGTGTTTGAATAATTGGGCCGCCTATCTTCGCCAGGACACTCCTGTAAAAGAGATTTTAATCTCAGTGAGGTTCTCTCCTGGTTAAATAAAGGTATAATAATAATTAATATATGATTTAAGAGTATTTTTCATTGCTCATTTTAACCAGTAACTTTGGCTGTATCCCATCACTGTAACAACATTGAGTCTGCAGATTTATTTTATTTATTTATTTTTAATATTTTGCATGTTTTAAATAGATCCGATGTTGCATTGAAATGCATACATGAAAATAAAATAATAAAATCAGTGTAGTTTTTTATATTCATTCATAGTAAATGAGATGTGGGATAAACTGATGTTTCGGCTGCATTAATGTGCACATTGAAGCTCAAATATCAACTGGTGACTCTATGATAATAATTTCAGCCTCATGTCAGAGATAATGTTTTAGGAGTGTAGAAGCAGCGGACCATTAGACTTTGACTTTCCTGTCACTAGATAAATGTGTCACCACAGGGGCAATATTACAATTTAATAGAAATAAGCACATATACTTAAAATACATAAATACATAAGTAAATAATACAAAAAAATACATAAATAAATGAATATTTATCATAATTGTAATATAAATAACTCACTTCTTTCAGGGCAAAATAAAAATTCAAAAATAAAAATGAAACCTTAAAGTGTCCATTTTAAGAGAAATGTAAGGTTCAAGTCTGAAACTCTCACATTAACTTCAGCATTCAAAATGATTAGAACTTGCATTCTTTTTATCTTTGTATTTCTTACGTTTATCTGCATTTTTTTTTTTTTTTTTTTTTTTTTTATCAGACATTTTACCATCTATATCCAGCAATAGCAAAGTGACAGAAGTGTGAAGTAGTCTTAGACCTGAGCTTAGCTGAGACTTTAACTTTTGGCTATCTTGAAAGAGTGACACATCTTATTGATTCCTGTTCAAAGATGTTTTGATCATGTTATGGTGCATGTTCTCATTTTGTTTCCTTGGTTATTAAAGGAGCTGTATGTAAGAAATGTATTTCAATTAATCATAAAATGGCCCTGATATGTCACTAGACATTAAGAAATCATGTTCATTTCAAATACTTATATCACTGACAACAGTAGTCCGGCCAGGATATTGTTATTTAAAAAGTGAAGTTGCAGCCCTCAACTGATGTTGATGTTGTCATGTTGTGTTTTGGCCTGAAGCGCCACCCTCCACCTATCTACCAATCACGAAGTCAGTAGTGTTTCGGCATCCGGGTTGCCAGCTCTGCTCTAGTTACCACAGCTGCAGCTACAAACGTGTCAGCCTACGTTCCTGCTGGATCCTGCAGCCTATCTGGCAACCTCGAGTCAGGGGGGAGGGGGAGGGGGAGGGGATACACCGCTCTACAGTAATTTGAAAGTGATTGCAGTACCAGTTTTGGCCACAATCTTACATACGGCTCCTTTAATTATGTTCCTCATCTGTGTTTAGTTTAAGATAAACTCTTTAGTTTGTGGTTTTGCTTGTTTTGTTCTGTAGGCCTAAATGAAGACTTCTCAAAATCAATATTTTTGCTGTTCTATTCAGTGGTGTCACTAGTGGGAGCAGAAAGGACACATCCCTTCAAATCAAAATAAATCACAGTTTACTGTACAAAAAAAAAGACAAGACAAGATATGACCAATAATATAAATGAGCTCAACACTGCATCACTGTTCACTTCCAGATAAACCGATTCTGACTGTAAAGCCCCAGAGTTCAGTGTTCACTGGAGACACAGTTACTCTCAGCTGTGACGTGGGAAGCTCAACTGGATGGACGTTTCTCTGGAGGAAAGACTCAAACCCTGAATCCAGTGATGATGCAGGAACTAAAACAATCAGTTCTGTGAGAGTCTCTGATGGAGGAACATACGAGTGTAGAGCACAGCGAGGAAACTACTACACAGACCTCAGTCATGTTGAGATAATAGTGAGAGGTAAGTATTCTTTCTATATTTTGAGTTTTAATGACTTTCAGACATGTGAAATGTGTGTTTGCTTATTTCATAGAGAGACCCAAACCTGTAGTGAAGGTGAAGCCTGATGTTCATGTGTTCAGAGGAGAGAGAGTCACTCTCACATGTGACATACAGGAGACAGGAGTCTGGACGTACAGCTGGTATAAAGATCAAGATAACAGCAGAAGAACAGACAAGATCTATTACAGCGCAGGACAAGACCAGATCTATATAATCACATCTGTGGAGCCGTCTCATGCTGGTCTGTACAGCTGTAGAGGAACTCAGACTGAAACCCAACAGAACTCAGAGATCAGTGATGGAGTTACACTGACAGTATCAGGTGAGTGTGTTCATGTGTTCCTCAGACAGAATTACTTGTTTGTTTGTTAGATTTGTTGGTAACACTTTACAACAAGGTTCCATTTGTTCATTTTACTTAATGCATATTAATACATTTGTTATTTAATAATTTTTGTTAACATTAGTTAATAAAAATACAACTATTCATTGTTAGTTCATGTTAGCTGAGGTCCATTAAATAATATTCACAGCTGCAACTTTTGATTTAAAAATATCTTAGTAAATGTTGAAATTAACATGGACTAAGATGAACACATCACAAAGATTTCTACACATCATTGTGCATTATAAAACAGAGTTTCTTGGTCTTCTCTTGCTGTACGAAGGAAAATACATTGGTACTTATTGATATACAAAGCAAATTTTTTATTTATTTTTTACCATCTTATCTTTGTGGTATGCTTAAGCAAACAGTACCCGGAAACTATTCATTGTGTTCACAGTCTTATTACAATATGCATGTACCTCGAGCTAGAACTATGTTAGGCAAAACTGCTTTTAATTATGCTGTACCAACAGAGAGGAACTCTCTCCAAATGACATTGAGGCTGAATCATTTGCTGTCTTTCAGCAATTTTAGATCACTTATACATGCGCTAGAGAAAGATTTAATGACTTGCAAATGCTTCTGAGATTGTATTTTTAATGCCAATTTATTGTGTGCTGTATTGTTTTGTTGTTATATGTGTGTTTGAATAATTGGGCCGCCTATCTTGGCCAGGACACTCCTGTAAAAGAGATTTTAATCTCAGTGAGGTCTCTCCTGGTTAAATAAAGGTATAATAATAATTATGACCGCCGCGAAAGCGGTCATATAGGGATTGTCAAAGTTTTTTTTTTTTTTTTTTTTCGTCATCTACTGATTTTTTCGTCAACGATACCAGGGACACCGAAACACCGGGGAACATGAAATTTGGTGGGCATGTAGCCCCACTAGACTTTTACGGAAAAATTTAGTTTGGTCCCCGGGGGCCACTTCCCCCCCGCCCCCCCAAACCCAAAAAAATGCCGTTTTTCCTAAATAACTACCTGAACCGTGGCACCGAGGATGAAGAAATTTTTATGGTATGTTGGTCTTAAGGGCCCACATCAACCTAGCCCATAATCACTCATTTGTGATTTGCGCCTCTCCCATAAAAAATGAAAATGCAATATTATTCTGCTTTAATCGCCCCTATCTTCAGTTGAGATGTTCAGAACTGCACCATATTTCATGTGTATGATTAACTTGACATCCTCGGGGGGTATGCTAAGTTTCGTAGAATTTCATCCATGGGGGGGGTATAAAATAAATTCATTTATGTGCACATTTAGTGACTGTACACTCATCGGCCTGTAGATGGTGGTGTTGAGCGAAGGGTTGCTGGTTTAGGATGATACTGTCACTAAGGTTGCCAACTGTCCCGAATTAGGCGGGGCCTATTTTGGGCCTAATTTATTTGTCCCGTGCGTGACCTCCCGTGTCCCGTTTTTTGACAAGCTGATAAACCACTGACTGATACAACAGCAACAGCAGCAGTGCTGACCACAACACTTGAGAATGATCACCGACACCTGTCATCATCCAATCACAGCTTTTTTTAATCACTGTTTTGAGACAAATCATTGTTTGATTTGCGAACATCCTCTGCCGTCTGGTCACTTCCGCTTCAAGCCGGACTCGTCTCGCGCTAACGGTAATTTCCTTTCACTGTCCACGTTTTGATTTCGGCTAATCAATTTTGGCGAATGAAAACAACGTGATTATTGTTCATGAGTCTAACATCCAGCCACGCAAGAAAACATGTAATCTACCTGAGGGAATAATATGCTCAAAAAACATTTCTGATTATTATTAATGTTTTAAAGCTTTTAGAAAGTACATAGAAAGCTTTTGTAACATTATCTTAACTGTCACTTTTGATTAATGTAATGCATCCTTGCTGAATAAAAGTAGGCAATTACTTTCTTTATTTTTTTTCCCAAAAAATAATCTTACTAACCCCAAACTTCTGAACTGTAAGCCTAGTGTATAATGTTAAAAAAGCTTTCTATGTTAGATAAATGCTGTTATTTTGAACTATGGTTTGTTTGTAATGTGACTTTTTTCATGTATGACATTAAAATTATTTTTAGAATTAAATACATAAATAGGTTAAGCAATACAAATGTGTTTATGTCTGATAACCTTTTAAACACAAACTTAACTGCAGACACTGAAATGACGTACACTGTGTGATACAGTACAAATATTTTGAGTGGCCCTCTTTTTTCTATAAATAACCACGATTGTCCGCATTTTCCTTTTCTGAAGTTGGCAACCCTAACTGTCACACACACACACACACACACACACACATGCAGGAATACAAACAAACGCAAGCATGCACACACACTGACATCCACACGCACAGACACACACCCATACACACACATACAAATCCACATGCACAGACACACACACACGCGCACACACATGTACGCACGCATACATACACGCACAGACACACACACACACACAGACATTTTTGTGGAAAGCCAGTGCAGGCCTGAGCGGCGGTCATATTTTGTACCGCCATGCGGTACATCTAGTTAATATATGATTTAAGAGTATTTTTCATTGCTTGTTTTAACCAGTAACTTTGGCTGTATCCCTTCACTGTAACAACATTGAGTCTGCAGATTTATTTTATTTATTTATTTTTAATATTTTGCATGTTTTAAATAGATCCGATGTTGCATTGAAATGCATACATGAAAATAAAATAATAAAATCAGTGTAGTTTTTTATATTCATTCATAGTAAATGAGATGTGGGATAAACTGATGTTTCGGCTGCATTAATGTGCACATTGAAGCTCAAATATCAACTGGTGACTCTATAATAATAATTTCAGCCTCATGTCAGAGATAATGTTTTAGGAGTGTAGAAGCAGCGGACCATTAGACTTTGACTTTCCTGTCACTAGATAAATGTGTCACCACAGGGGCAATATTACAATTTAATAGAAATAAGCACATAGAAATATACTTAAAATACATAAATACATAAGTAAATAATACAAAAAAATATATATAAATAAATGAATATTTATCATAATTGTAATATAAATAACTCACTTCTTTCAGGGCAAAATAAAGATTCAAAAATAAAAATGAAACCTTAAAGTGTCCATTTTAAGAGAAATGTAAGGTTCAAGTCTGAAACTCTCACATTAACTTCAGCATTCAAAATGATTAGAACTTGCATTATTTTTATCTTTGTATTTCGTACGTTTATCTGGAAGGTTTTTTTTTTTTTTTTTTAAACAGACATTTAACCATCTATATCCAGCAATAGCAAAGTGACAGAAGTGTGAAGTAGTCTTAGACCTGAGCTTAGCTGAGACTTTAACTTTTGGCTATCTTGAAAGAGTGACACATCTTATTGATTCTTGTTCAAAGATGTTTTGATCATGTCATGGTGCATGTTCTCATTTGTTTCCTTGCTTATTAATTATGTTACTCATCTGTGTTTAGTTTAAGATAAACTCTTTAGTTTGTGGGTTTCCTTGTTTGGTTCTGTAGGCCTAAATGAAGACTTCTCAAAATCAATATTTTTGCTGTTCTATTCAGTGGTGTCACTAGTTGGAGCAGAAAGGACACATCCCTTTAAATCAAAATAAATGACAGTTTACTGTACAAAAAAAAAAGACAAGACAAGATATGACCAATAATATAAATGAGCTCAACACTGCATCACTGTTCACTTCCAGATAAACCGATTCTGACTGTAAAGCCCCAGAGTTCAGTGTTCACTGGAGACACAGTTACTCTCAGCTGTGACGTGGGAAGCTCAACTGGATGGACGTTTCTCTGGAGGAAAGACTCAAACCCTGAATCCAGTGATGATGCAGGAACTAAAACAATCAGTTCTGTGAGAGTCTCTGATGGAGGAACATACGAGTGTAGAGCACAGCGAGGAAACTACTACACAGACCTCAGTCATGTTGAGATAATAGTGAGAGGTAAGTATTCTTTCTATATTTTGAGTTTTAATGACTTTCAGACATGTGAAATGTGTGTTTGCTTATTTCACAGTGAGACCCAAACCTGTAGTGAAGGTGAAGCCTGATGTTCGTGTGTTCAGAGGAGAGAGAGTCACTCTCACATGTGACATACAGGAGACAGGAGTCTGGACGTACAGCTGGTATAAAGATCAAGATAACAGCAGAAGAACAGACCAGATCTATATAATCACATCTGTGGAGCCGTCTCATGCTGGTCTGTACAGCTGTAGAGGAACTCTGACTGAAACCCCACAGATCTCAGATATCAGTGATGGAGTTACACTGACAGTATCAGGTGAGTGAGGTTATCTTTTCCTCACTGTGACAATCATGAGCCCACAAAGACATTAGATAACCAGGCAAACGTGTGCTTAGTTTGTCTTTGTTTTTACTGCTTTTCACTGAAATAGTAGCACACACTACTATCATGTTCCAATTCCGTTTATGTTCTAGATAACATTTTGCAAACAGACGTTGGTCCAATCAGCGATGGTGACACTGTGACAGAGAATATGAGGCTGTTTTAGTTCACAGAAAGTACACTCAAAGTCTCAATGTGCAGGACAGGTAGACTTAGCCTATGTCCTCAAGACATTTTCAGTTCATTCTAGTTGGCCTTCTCTTCATGTTATCAAAAGATGACTTGTAACCAGTGTATTGTGAAAGCTTGGATGTTAAAGTTTGCCCTCGGTCAGACAGAGTCAAAATACATGTCCTTTAGAGGAGGCAGTCAGAAGGCGTATCTCCTCTTTCAAGCATTATTCATTGATTAAAATGGAAAGGAAAAGGTCAAGTTGTGACCACTTTAATTCTGTAAATGCAATGGAGAATAGATCTGTTTTGAAGAAGCTCCTCTTGTTTTTGGAACTAAGAAATAATCTCCATGTAGTTTGTGACCTTAACACATAGAAACTATGCAGCTGAATATGCATTGGGAAACCATCATTTTCCACATCTATACTCTAATATCAGTGTTACACAAGTACAGGTGATGTTTTCTGACTATTATTATGTCCTGTGAGTGTCTAGGGTTCTTTTCTTTACAGAACATAACAAAATTAATGTTTTGAAGAGCATTTGTCTGGGTCCTGCCACAGCACCACAACAACAATATCCTTTTTAACACCCTTATTCAAAGGCTCTTAACATATAACAGTTTACTTACAGAGTACAACTTAAGCCCTATTCGCACGGGATAAGTATTACCTGGTGACCTTTAGTCATTTGTAATTGCGGAGGTTGTCTGTGATCTTAATCCTGTGCGAATTGGCCATGTCTGTAATTTGTAAAGTAAAAATTCCCCCGCAAATGACCTACCATATTTCGCTGAACACAGAGGTCCTGTGATAATATCAGTCTCGCGCGAATCGGCATCTCTGTGATTCGGCGGAGTCGTATATAATTTGTGCATACGCTTTTTTATCCATCTTTCGCGAAGAATGAGTTGGAGTGTTTTGATTTTGGGTGCTGGGTCATATCGCTATACACCATACAACAATACAATTTGCAGAAAGAGAAAGCTGAAAACCATCAGAAGAGCAAAAACAAAAAGAATGATTAGATGGAGATGAATGACATATAGCAGCATGCGGTAAGGAACATTCTTCTGTTTGTTATATCATACAGCTAGACCTATAACGGCAAGACATTTCCAAGCAATAGCCTATTGACATCATATCCAGGAGATAAGTCAGTAAATTCGAGTGAAATCACAGGCTTCGCTTATCCCGTGCAAATGCGCCACATGAAATTCGTGGTCCCCAGATAATACTAATCCAGTGCGAATAGGGCTTTAGGAAGGAAACAAAGACTTCAGAAGGGGGCAATGCCAAAATAACAAACAAAAGTTTAGTCTACCTGGTAGTTAAATTCTTACTAAGCCTGTCAAAGAATAACAAATAAATAACAGAAATGTACATTCACTCCCTAACCACAAACCAGGTGAAAGCTCATGGTTTTGATTTGTTCTTTTGTCTATTTTTGTTGTCTTTTTTGTGCTCAGCTCTTGAGGTGTTATACCCTCGAAATCCAGAATTCTCGCAAGAGCACAAGTTGAATTTGCTCAGCGAGTTTACTCTGGTGTCCAGTAATGATGCTCATTAAATATGCCCTTGTATCCGAGCTGCACCAATCACATCGGGTTATCTGATATAGGCGGGCCAGAGGCGAGCTGAACAGATGACGACAGCGCTGCGACGTCGAAGTCATTAGTAAACATTGCAAGATGGCAATGGATGAACACCAGTTGTTTGAAACGGCTTTGGCCGCTACAATGAACGAGTTAGACTTGGCTTTTTATCTAAAAGAGGAACAGAAGACGGCGCTCAAATCGTTCCTTTGCAAGAAGGGCGTTTTTGCTATTTTGCCGACCGGATACGGCAAGAGTCTAATCTACCAGTTAGCTCCGCTGGTAGCTAAGCGTATGGGGCTTGTTGTGATTGGTCGTAGTGTTATCCAGTTGCGTGCAGTGAGATTTTCAAATGCATGCTTGGTGTCGCCCCTCGAGCTGGCCGATTTTCATTAGTCAACGCCAGACCATTAATCTTTCAGATTTAGGTCTGGATTTCCAGGCTGGAGGTGTTATAGAGTAAAGCAACAAGCCCTGTGAAGCCGTGGTTTACAGTGAATTTAGAACAGCTAAGGGACACTGTTAGGCAAGACGCTGAACACTCTTTTTATGGCATAGTCCATACAAATATTTATTTTAATTATTTATTTATGTTTGTAGTGTAATTTACAATGGCTTCGAACACAGCTTAGCCAATCAGAATCAAAGACTGAAACTCTCTATTTTATAAGTGTTCATAAGTGTTTTTAAATATGCATTTTGTGTTTTTACACTTAATGCTTTGCTCCAGCACCTGTTCATAAATTATTTTATGTGAGTGCATCTTTCTCTTTTGTTGAACCATAGAAAAAAAAAATAGAAAAAAAAAGCTTTTGTTTTTGTTCTCAAGCTTTGGTTGATTTTATCAGCATATGCCAAAGATAGTTGACAATTTTACAGCTTACACACATTTCTTGTGTTTATAGATGGTGACGTGATTCTGGAGAGTTCTGTTAATCCTGTGATTGAGGGAGAGACTCTGACTCTACACTGTTTACATCGATCTACAAACTCCCCGATCCTCAGCGCTGATTTCTATAAAGACGGATCACTGATCCAGAATCAGACGACAGGAGAGATGAGCATCACTAATGTCTCAAAGTCACATGAGGGTTTCTACTACTGTAAAACAGAGAGAGTACAGTCACCCCGCAGTTGGATCTCTGTAAAAGGTGAAAATGCATCAGCGCATATTTGTAAATGCATAAGAGTGCAATGTGTTCATGTTTTCTTCCTTGTGTATAACTTTGTCAGTTTGTTTTTCCAGAAGCTTCAATCTCAGTCCCCAAACTTCTCAGTTCTCTACTGGCAGCCTTCATGTTTCTGCTCGTGTCCATCATATTGGCTGTCAAATGCTACAGAGTTCATGGTGAGATCTCCTTTCTTTCAGTGTGACTGTTGAATTTTTTTAATGCTCTGTCAGTTTTATTAACAAACAATACAGCATCTCAGGTTTGTGTGTGCATTTGTTCTACGAGTCCACCAGGGCTGTTCAGTAATGCAGAAAAGTGTGATATGCAATAACTTGTTAAATAATGTGATATGCGCAACAATAATGCACAAAACAGAAGTTGAATAATCAAATGTAAAAATAAAACTGCTGAGGCTTTACTGTAAAACAAACACTCCTATAAAAGTTATAAAAGTTCTTCAGTCAAGAGCAGTGAGTGATTTTCTCTTTGTTTTTTGTTGTTTGATTAACATTAATGACACGGTCAACAGCAGGTTTATAGGCTGCTGTCACTTTAAGACCTAATGCATGGATCCAGTATACTGATACACACGTGTTTTTCTTTCTCAACAGTCTATGTTCACTTAGCACATGAATACTCACCAAGACTGGCCTTTTGACATAATTTTTTGTGTATTTGGCCATATGAGCTGTGGAAGAGAACTGAATTCGGGATTGTGCGCTGTCCGAGAAACCGCTTTGTGTGCGTGCGAGTACCGCATTGAGTTTTTTTTACTATTTTTAACATTATGTATATTACACGGATGTAACAGTCATGTGTCCAGTCTGTTCTCTGCTATCTGCATTAAGCTAACGTTTTGATTTTACCTAACTTTACATTCAGTTATTGCAAGCCATTGCGATATGCATATCACAATATGTATTTGCAATATTTTGTTCAGCCCTTATAGAAGGTTTAGATTGTTTAGAAATAAACAAGGGAACATTTGTAAATATATTTAGCCAGAATTTTTTTATAAGTTACATGGAAGTAGTAAAGTAAAATGCTTCTGTAGCATTTCTCAGATAGTAAAGGAGAAAATGGTTCTACAGCCATTAGTCTAGTCATTATGATGAACTTTATGTAAAAACAATAAATGTATATGTGTCTTAATTTACACTGCTAGGTTAATGTGTATGTGTGTTTGTGTTTTACAGCTAAGCCTGATGAGATTGTGCCATATACCAATATACAGTCACAGAGGAATGGAGTCATGATGAATCAATGAAATCAGAACTCTGTTTTCTTATATTCTAAAAGAAACTGGCAAATGCACAGCAAATTGTCTGGTGTAACATGTTTGGAAATTGTTTTGATATATCCCCTGTCTGTATTATTAACCTTGAGTGTTGATTTGTTTTACTATGCAACTTGATTTGTTCTTTTATTTTAAATAAATCTGCACACCATCTGTTCGGCTCAGTTAATTATGTTTCATTCAGCTCAGGCAGAGTAGATGGTTGTTAATTTGGCAGATGACTTTATCCAAAGCAGCTTACATTGCATACATTTATTTTATTTTTTATAAGTTTAAGCATTCCATGGGATGGGAATCAAACCCATGACCTTGGTGTTGCTAGCATAATGCTTGTTGAGGTACAGAATTAAATATAAATATAATAATACAGCACAAAGGAGTTTCCTTCTAGCCATGTAACTGTTCTTGACTGCTGTTCAGTTTGCTGAAGCACATTTTATGTAACCTGGAGATAACCATAGGCTAGAAGGTGTGTTCTTAAAATGCTGTGCATACTTGCCTCTCAATTTGGAAATGTCAAACATGGCAGCTTTGATACTTGATCTAAGAACCATAATTTTCAAACCATCCGGTGCTTCTGCTTTTTAACCCTTAAATATGAAGGTTATTTTTGTTCGAACCATTATTATGCTCTAACATGTAGTATAAATAATAATAATGTGTCTTTAAGAGAATGTCAGTTTAACTGATGTGTTCAGTAATTAAGTTAAACCATTGCATCATATTTTGAAAGCATTCTAAACTGTAATGAACTTTTGCCTTTTTGGTGCAATATCAGAGTCTGCAAATGGTTCCTGTGACCAATGCACTGCATGCACATCATTTTATTTGACCTAAATTATTAAACAAGAACCTCAAACCCACTCAGAATGAAACCATGCTTGTATATTGCAACCAGTCAGATAATTAATTCACAAAGTATGAATAATAACCTAAAGTCATGCAGTTTTAGTAGTGTACAATTTCTTTAAGAAAACATGGCTGATATGGCAAACATCCATATAACAACTTGTCTTGGTAGTTCTGTTGTAATCATGTAATAATTTAAATTGATAAAAACAATGTGCATCAGTAATTGAGAAAATTAGTTCTAATCACACCATCCAATTACCAAATTTTAATTCTTGTGTTTTTATTAAGGCTTACTTACTGAGTTATTAATTTCATGAGTTATTCAGCTGACAAGTTTAGTTTAGTACCGAGTACTTCATCAACGCGTGTCTGTGCTCATGAAATTGACCTGCTGAATGCTCGGAGTTTGAGCTTCGTTCTGATATTCTAAAGCCATGAAGCAGCGAGATATGTAAGGAGCAATAGTAACTGCAGATAAACATCAGACATGAGAGTCAAACACACACAGATGTGAGTGTGTGCTTCAAGCTTCACAAAACAACATCTGAATGAAACGCTCCACAAGTCCCTCAGCGATCTTTCTAACATTAAAGCCATTGTCAAAGTGCTAGTTCAAACCCAGGATGACACACTGCATCGTTTACCACTGTTAATACACAAAAATACATTAAATATACACGCAGCCTTGTTCATTACCGGTGCACGCTCTGGATTTGATCCAACGATGTTTAAATAAATGTTCACTTGTCGCGTATTTTAGTCTTCAATTAAAGTTCAATCTCTCTACTCGATGTGTATGTTGTTTTTACTCTACTAAACTCTTTTACAACTCCAGTTGTATTCCAAATACGAAAGGAGAAAACACAAGCAAAGGCGTTAGTGGAGGAGCAGACACTGAACAGAGCATGTTGAGTCTACGCGGTTCTCATGCTGCGGTTAAATGCGCTGCGGTTCATTGTCGATCACAGTCAGATTGTGTGAGTCCAGATTCACTCAGAGAAATCATGGCAGAAACCGCTCCAGCATCCGCGACCAAAGCGGCCAAGAAGAAATCAGCAGCCAAAAGCAAGAAAGCAGGTCCAGGCGTCCGCGAGCTGATCGTCAAGGCTGTGTCCGCATCTAAAGAGAGGAGCGGTGTGTCCCTCGCCGCCCTGAAGAAAGCGCTCGCTGCCGGTGGATACGATGTGGAGAAGAACAACTCCCGCGTCAAGACCGCCGTCAAGAGTCTCGTTACTAATGACATCCTGGTCCACACTAAAGGAACCGGCGCCTCGGGCTCCTTCAAACTCAACAAGAAACAGACCGAGACCAAGAAGAAACCCGCCAAGAAAGCGGCTCCTAAAGCCAAGAAGCCCGTAGCCAAGAAACCCGCTGCCGCTAAGAAGCCCAAAACTGCAGCAGCAAAGAAGCCCGTCGCTAAGAAATCTCCGAAGAAGGTGAAGAAACCCGCCGCTAAAAAGGCAACGAAGAGCCCCAAGAAGACAAAGAAACCGGCGACTCCTAAGAAAGCAGCCAAGAGCCCAAAAAAGGCAAAGGCGGCCAAACCCAAAACGGCGAAACCTAAAGCAGCAAAACCTAAAGCCGCCAAGCCTAAAAAGGCAGCTCCCAAGAAGAAATAAATCTAACGTTACTGTTTGTTTCTTTTTTCTTTTCTCAAAAAAGGCTCTTTTAAGAGCCACCCACTAATTCATAGTGAAGAGTATTTTTTAATCAGTCATCTGTTCAATGAATGTCATTGTTACCGCGAAGACAATACATGGGCCCTTTATGTTGATGTGCATTTATCCCGTTTCACAGACAATGAAGGCTTAAGTCTAGTTCCAGACTAAAATGCATATTTTAGATGTTTTAACTGAAAGCAACTTGCACTAATGTATCTTAAAATAGGTCGGTGCCATTGTTTTATCTCAAGATGCACACCAATAGGCCTAATGTTTTTTTGTTTTTGTTTTCTCCCAAAGGCACGTTTATAAAAGCTACTTATATTTCCTAATTTAACTAATTGTCCTAATCTTGGTTTAATTTGAGACGTTTTATGTTTACATTTACCATTTAAACATTTTTATTATATCTGTATCTGTTCGTAGACGTTTATATGTTCATACCAGTGAACTTTGAAACTGCATTGCTTCAAGAGCGACTTTAATTTATTACTATGCTTAAAACCAGACAGTAAAGTGAAAAATAATTCAACATGCTTTACAAAGTCATAAATACTAAATAAATAAATAAAATATCAAAATAGTGAAAATTAAGAAACTGAAGAAATGAATGGCCCATTAAAAACTTAAATAAAGAAGTACATTAAAAGTAGGAAACACGTTAAAAGTAGCAAACACTATTGAGAATAGCAGAAAGGGGGTTGGGTTTGGATGGAAGTTCACTGATTGGCTCGATGATGTGTTCATGTAACAGGTACAGAAAGTGTACTGTTAAATGTATGTATAGTTTATTAGAATTCTCACAAAATTGTTCGTTTACATGTACCTGATATGTCTGCCTAAGTGAAATGAGTACCTTTCCCTTTAATTAATTGTGATGATGTCATGAGTCAGTATATCTTCCTGTTCTGTCCCCTCCTCTTCCTCTTTGCATTGGTGACGCACTGAAGAGGTGAGGTTATTTTGGGCTCCTGTTAATCTAAATTAATCTTTATTTTAATCATTGCTTTTATGTCTATATTTTCACTCTAATTTATGTATATAATATTATTTTACCTATCTGAGTGGTTATTTTTGTCATTTCACTCCGATTGAGCTATATTTTTGCATCTGTGCCTAAATGTGAAACGAGAGCACATGTGACAACTGTACATCACATTTGTTTTATAGAGCTAAAGAGAGCGAATTTCACTAAGAGGCTGATTACATGTGTTTGTATATCAGGTATGTTTATTGTTCTGTGATTTATTCCTCTTTGCATTGGTGACGCACTGAAGAGAGCTAATGAGAGCGAATTTCACTAAGAGGCTGATTACATGTGTTTGTATATCAGGAATAAAAGATCGGTGAAACTGCGAATGCTGTCTTGTCCTTCTCATATCAACCAAAACACAACGCAGACAACAGACCAGTTACACTCAGACACCAGCCAATAGGAGACTAGTGAGCTTTCTTTTAAAAGTCAGAACAAAGCTGCTGAAAGTATTACTTTCTCCAATAGAAGAGCATCAACTATATACTACAATGAGTGGAAGAGGTAAAACCGGGGGAAAGGCTCGTGCTAAGGCCAAGAGTCGCTCTTCCAGGGCGGGATTGCAGTTCCCCGTCGGCCGTGTTCACAGGCTTCTCCGTAAAGGCAACTATGCCCAGCGCGTAGGTGCCGGAGCTCCGGTGTATTTGGCCGCTGTGCTCGAGTATCTGACCGCTGAGATCCTGGAGTTGGCTGGAAACGCCGCTCGGGACAACAAGAAGACCCGCATCATTCCTCGACACCTGCAGCTGGCGGTGCGCAATGACGAGGAGCTGAACAAGCTTCTGGGTGGCGTGACCATAGCTCAGGGTGGTGTGTTGCCCAACATTCAGGCCGTGCTGCTGCCCAAGAAGACCGAGAAGCCCGCGAAGGCCAAGTAGACTGACGGAAGATTCTCTTCAAACCAAAGGCTCTTTTAAGAGCCACCCAATTTCTCCAAGAAAGAGTTTGCATTCGTCCGATTTTTATTTGATTTTCTATTGAAGTTAGTTTGATAAAACGGTAAAAAAATAATAAAATAAAAGGCAGATGAATGCCCATAAATTGACTGGTCTTGTACTATAGAATGTTAGAAACTATACAACAACCATACAATGCGTTGTATATTTATATGTATGTATAGAGACATAGCTTTCCAAAAACCAAAGCTCTAGTGTCTGAGATTCCATTCCTAAATCAGTTTATTTTCAATGACGGTATTTTTTTAATTCTTTAAAATCTGACTAGAAATGCATGTCCCTAGATAATTTTAATGTTATTGTTATCCGGTCTCATTCGTAAGGATTCGTAAGTTTTATTGGCATGGCTAAACATATTTAAACTGATATATTGATATCATTACAAGGAAATGAAACACAACGTGGTTAAGTAAATGTATATCTCAGTTTTTACTATTAGTGCTGTGCCACAAGTCCAACTCTACACTTTCAATAATATTTTAAAATCGATCACGGGTTTTGCTGTACAAATTTATACCTGATCTCGCCTATTCTATTTTCATGTACAAAGAGAAACAAAGGATGTTTGGGCGGGAACCACAAACTCTTGTCTGAAAACAGGAGGCGCACAGCCATTGGTCAACTGTCATTTACAGACGCCAGACAATAACCAATCAAATGCCTCTGAAGCAAAGCCATCCAATGAGCGCATGGCAGCCCTGGGCTTAAATACGCGCTGTGTTACAGCGAACTACTCATTTGCTCGTCAGTCTTCTTCACTGAGAAACAATGGCAAGAACAAAGCAGACCGCTCGTAAATCCACCGGAGGAAAAGCCCCGAGGAAGCAGCTGGCCACTAAAGCTGCCCGTAAGAGCGCACCCGCTACCGGTGGCGTTAAGAAGCCTCATCGTTACAGGCCCGGTACCGTGGCTCTGAGAGAGATTCGCCGTTATCAGAAATCCACTGAACTTCTGATTCGCAAACTGCCCTTCCAGCGTCTGGTGAGAGAAATCGCTCAAGATTTCAAGACTGATCTGCGCTTCCAGAGCTCGGCTGTCATGGCCCTGCAGGAGGCGAGCGAGGCTTATTTGGTGGGTCTGTTTGAGGACACCAACTTGTGCGCCATCCACGCCAAGAGAGTGACCATCATGCCCAAAGACATCCAGCTGGCCCGCCGCATCCGCGGAGAGCGTGCTTAAACGCCCGACTGAAAACAGTCATACTACACAAAGGCTCTTTTAAGAGCCACCTCATTGTCCCACAAAAGAGTTTTTCTTTTATTTGAGCTTGCTTTATAAAACCATGTAAATATATTTGATACAGATCTGCTGAATTTTTTTTTTTTTTCTTTTTTGGGAATGAATGGCACCTGCACACTGATCTGCCTTTAGTTCAATGTTACATTATGTAGTTTTAATAAAAAAAATAAGTTATATTTCCATAAATAGTATGCAGAACGTAATGCCACAATGCTTGCTTGTTCATTTTTAAACCAATTGCTTTGAAGGACAACTGGACTTCATTGGTGTAGGAGAGGCTTCTCACTGCAGATTCATGGGTGGAGTGTGAGATCCAGCTCCTCCTCTCTCAATGTAATTAGGGTAATGGGTGAAGATAGACGGCCCAACCCATAGACATCATATCTATGGTCCAACCATAGACTGGGTCCAACCAACCCTAACACCCACCCACAACTCTATTCCTCCACGACGTCCAGAGAGGTGGAGCTGCATGTCATTTGCTGAGCACCAGTTGGAGAGTAGCGTGTCATAGAACCACCCATGAATTTGGTTTCAACTAGGTCCGCTAGCCGACTATAAACCTCTGTTCTCCAGCGGCAGGTTTGCGTTCTGTTTGTGAATTGAATTCGCAGTCATGTCTGGAAGAGGAAAAGGCGGTAAAGGACTCGGGAAAGGAGGTGCTAAGCGTCACCGAAAGGTTCTTCGCGATAATATCCAGGGAATCACTAAACCCGCTATTCGTCGTCTTGCTCGACGTGGCGGCGTCAAGCGTATTTCTGGCCTGATCTATGAAGAGACTCGCGGTGTGTTGAAGGTGTTTCTGGAGAACGTCATTCGTGATGCTGTGACTTACACTGAACACGCCAAGAGAAAGACCGTCACCGCCATGGATGTTGTGTACGCGCTGAAGCGACAGGGACGCACTCTGTACGGGTTCGGGGGTTAAGAGATCCACGAAGAAGAAAAACCCAACGGCTCTTTTAAGAGCCACCCACATTTACACACAAAGAACAAGTTTCCAAGTAGTTAAAAACTATATTAAGTGGAGTTTAACGAGACTATGATTTGTTTGAATCAAATGACTTATTTACATTCAGTAATACAATTATTATAACATTCCCCATTATGTGGCAATTTGAGATAACATCTGTCTTTTTGTAGTATAAATTATGTATTTTATTGTTTAAGTTGACTAAACTGAAATTATCAACATTTTATTTTCAATATCTAATACTGCATAACATTATGAAAAATGCGGGAAAATGAAACAAAGAAACACGATAGAATGGGGGATGGTAGTAGGACATGAGGTGATGGGCGGGATTAACATTTAAAGTCTGTGATTGGGTGTCCCACAAGTCAAGGAACGTTTAATATAACCAATGAAATCATTCTATGGGTTGGTCCAGGAAAACTAGCAATCAGAAAAGGTCGTACTTCCCTTTGGAAATTAGCATAGAGCAGTGCATAAAAGCCCGCCTGTACTAGTATTAGTTTTATAGGTCTTTGAGTTTCTCTGACTGAAGCATCATGCCTGAACCAGCGAAGTCCGCACCCAAGAAAGGCTCGAAGAAGGCCGTCACTAAAACCGCCGGCAAGGGCGGAAAGAAGCGCAGAAAGTCCAGGAAGGAGAGCTACGCGATCTACGTGTACAAAGTCCTGAAGCAGGTTCATCCCGACACCGGGATCTCCTCCAAGGCGATGGGAATCATGAACTCTTTCGTCAACGACATCTTCGAGCGCATCGCCGGTGAAGCGTCTCGTCTCGCTCACTACAACAAGCGCTCCACCATCACATCGAGAGAGATCCAGACCGCCGTGCGTCTGCTGCTGCCCGGAGAGCTGGCCAAACACGCCGTGTCTGAGGGCACAAAGGCTGTGACCAAATACACCAGCTCAAAGTAGAGGAGTCAGCTCAACACACAACACAAAGGCTCTTTTAAGGGCCACACATGTTGTCTTGTAAAGAGTTTCACGTTTTTTTTTTACTCTTTCTGGTACAATAGTCCTACGAACAAAGACTTGTTTGTTCTTGCTGATTTTGCTGAAAATTCAATCCAGTTGAGTAATAGCTGAAATTAGTTTTTCATTAATGGAAGAATTTTACAACAGTCTCAAAATGAAATATCTTGTAGTAGTTTAAACCATTGATTAAGTTATGTCTTCTGTGATAAATATAAATATAAGATTTTTGCACAAATATAAAGCGCCTTGCTGTATAGAATAAAATGGCACAGGATTATCCATAAGTTTGCATTTATATATATAAAAAAAAAAAATTAGACTGATTCTTTTCAAACTGTTCATAATCTGCTTTAACTGTGATTAATAACAGAAAAGTGACAACAGATGTAGGCAGCTGCTCACAAATGTTTGGACAATTGTCACTGCTTGATCTGTTTTGTCTTATTTAAAATATTCCATCTGAAATGAACATGATAAACAAAGGGTTCTGAAATTAAGGCAATTTTACTTGTATCGCACATTTCATACACATTGTTAATTCAAAGAGCTTTTAAAAAAAAAGAACAATCAAGATAATCACAACATTATTGATGCATAAGAAATAAAAATAACAAAAAAAACAGTGAATAAAAATGCTTACTAAATTCAGGATGTTCCTATCTGAATGGAAGAGTTTCAGTTTGTGATTTTACACTAGCAACACCAGCTGTGTGTCTTCACCCCTAATGGAGCGCTTGAACGTATATATACCTGCTTTTCATGTGTCAAGTGTATTTTACACCATCCCATGACTTAGAGACCTGGTGTCTCATCTGAATGCACAACCAAAATGATAACTCTCCAATGCTCTAAAGCTTCCCCACCAATAGCCTATCATTCGGGACGTCCCTATCTGAATGGAAAAGTCTGTGAGCTTCAGTTCCAGACCTGGTTTATAACCTGGAGAGGTTAAAAAGAGACTGGTCAGTGATGATGCTGCCTCTCCGTTTCCTCATTCTGGAAGTATACGTGTTCTGGATGGTGAACCAATGATCCTGTCAGCCGTCCTGATTGTTTGTTGTAACCTATTTTTGCAGAGTTTGGTAGCTGAACCATACCAGACAGGACCTGAGGGGCATAGGACAGACTCAATGAAGGTTAAACTTCCTCAGATGGCGCATGAAGTAAAACCTCTGCTATAGAGCTTTTTGTAGAAATGTGTCCCACTTCAGGTCCATGGGAGATTTTGGTGCCTATATCTGGACAGTAATAATGCCGGCCCAGATCTGTCCCACATCTGGTACGCGTGGAATCCACATGTTCCTGTCTGGGTAGCGACCTAAAGGACTCCACAGATGCCATTGTGCATTCCTGTGGTTCCTCCTAGTCCACTCTCATGTCCACTGTTTTGAGTGTGTTCAGCTTCAGGATGTCAATGACCAGACAACCAGCTGTTAACCTCCGGTCTACTCATTGCTGTCATGATAGAACGAGGTTTTGAGCAGCTTGACGCACACGTGTCTGTGTGACTGATCTTAACCTCCGTTAACTGTAAACCACACTGAGGCCAGCGAACATCAGTCAACCAGTTTAGTCTGGTTTTAGAGGCGGTGTTTTAGCAGGTCTCTTTTCACATCACACATTCTCAAACTGTTGTCACGGCTCTTCTGTTATTAAATGTTTTCACACATGTGTAGATCTAGTTGTTAGATGGACAGCATTTTTGCATATAACTCTTCGGTTTAAAACTTGGATACTGAGAATGTTTAATAGTTTAATCAGTAACTGCATCCTCCTACATTTGGACGTGTCCATATTCGGAAACCTTTAGTGCATCAAATATAATCGATGTTGAAATTATTAAAATTCATACATACTTGCCGTCGGTATACTGCTTACGGTGGCTGCCCCAAATAAAATTTGAACAATTAATAAGAGGTATGTTTAATTAAAGGGTTTGGTTGTAAGACAAGTCCAAATTTGAATAGGCATACAATACAGGTTACAAAAAGGTTTTCAGATCAAACAGTGTTATTTAAGAAAACAAGATAAACAGTACCAGGGAGATTGCTGCTTAAGTTCAGTTCATACTTTCATTTGATTTCATAAACAAACAAAAAACTTGATTTACAATACGTCTCAACAACACAAACGTTTAAATTCTTTTTTAAATATTTTAAAATGTTTAAATTTTAAAATGTTAAAACTCAGTTTTTCGTGTTAAAAATCAACAAAAAGAAGGGAAAAAAACAAGAAAGAAAATCCAACAAGCGATTGGTGTGTGTGTGTGTGTGTGTGTGTGTGTGTGTGTGTGTGTGTGTGTGTGTGTGTGTGTGTGTGTGTGTACTGCGTGAAACAGCCACACCCGGTCAACACACAGATATTCCAGCAACAATAAAAAAGGAATATAGACATTCAAATGCTGTGATAGACCTAGTCTACATACAAAAAAGATAAAAGAACTAAGTTTTGTGTGAAAAGTAGAAGGTCCCGGCTTTGTAATGATAAAGCAAGGCAAGGCAAGTCAAAGATAATTCTGTATGTAGGCAATTATTTATAACATAAAAAAAAAAAAAAACCATTACAGCCATATGTCAGGCCTATTTCACACATCATGCATCGGTGGTGCACGAGCTGCAGTGCAACTGTCAGCTCATGTTACATTCACCCAGTGCACGATCAACACAAGTTCTACACAAATCCAATTCTAACTTAAATATATTTTAAATACCATAAATAACTAGCACCACAAGTCATTTATCTTTAGTACATTGGATATTTATTTTGATAAGTACTACCAATTATCATAAAATGGTTATTCAAAGTGGGCCATTGAGAATTATTCAATTTAAATAAAAAGGGTAACTGTTATCTGAATTCACTTGCATATACTATATAGAAACTGCTAAGTGCTATTTGTGTCCATGTAACTTGCATAGAGACCATCAGATTCACAGTTCTTTGTTGCAGGAGCTGACTGGTGTGCGGCGCAGACGAAGTACTGGCAGGAGACAAAGCGACAAATACACATCACATTCATTCACAAGCAAAAGGTGATTCATGAACTCCATCCAAATTCAGGTGACAGTGCAAGAAAGAAAAAAATAGTGATTTATAAATTCCATTCATCTTGTTCTATATTGAAAGCACAACATCAACACATTATTCGAAGTTGTTACAATATAATATGTTAAAACATTTTCAATGTACTAAAAGAGAAGTAAAATAGCTCTCTCTCTCTCTCTCTCTCTCTCTCTCTCTCTCTCTCTCTCTCTCTCTCTCTCTCTCTCTCTCTCTCTCTCGACCCTCCCTCTTCCTTGAAGTATGAAGTGACTGTTAAATAAAGGAAGCATCTGGTTTTGAACACATATCATTGTGGCAGTATGGGGTCGAGTGAACTGTCTCTCATCCTCTGTGAGTATTTGATTGTATCGTGTATTTATATTTACATTGATTCATTCATTTTTTCATGTTTTAAAGCAACTTACAAAGTTGCATTTTCGCATGAGTTGTTTCACGGACCCCACTTTGAGAACCCCTGGTCTAAAAAGAAGAGCAACAAGTTTTTATCGATTTCTGGAATATTTTAATATTGAATCCCTTACAGTGTTCCTGAATAATTTGTAAGCGATTTAAATGTTTGGGTAGGGTTGGAAGACTATGCAAAAAAACAGTGAACATTAATGTTCAGGAAAGTACTATGGTGCCGTTCTGTAATGATATGAGGTGTCACTCGCTCACTGAGCACAGAATTCTGAAGGAAATGTTTCTTTCTTTCTTTCTTTCTTTCTTTCTTTCTTTACTTATTTGTCTCGAACAATCAACAGTTACACAACAAACAAAACAATAATTAAAACCACAAATGTAAACACAACCATCAAAAAATATATATATATAATAATAATAATAATAATAATAATAATACCAAATTAAAAGATTTGTTCGAGAAGGAGCAGGCAGAAGCAATTAGCTTATTTAGACCTGCCCCTATTTAACAAAATAATAATATTACAAAGCAAATAAATATGCAGTTACAGCATACATTTTTCTCAGATCTTACATAACTCACAACAATACCTTAACCACAATACTTTCACATTACAGATTTAGTCCTGTGTTACAGTCTATGCTTATCTATATTTGTCCAATAATGATTTATTTAATCTATTTTTGATCCGAATGATATTATGGCTCTGTTTGATGTCATTATCCAGTCCATTCCATAAGGTTACCCCACAAACTGATATACACGTTTTTTATAGCAGTTCGCACAAGAGGTTGTTTGAACATACAATATCCTCTTAGATGATATTCCCCATCTCTTTCATTAAACATTGCACATTTAAACATAAATTGAGCAGTTTTAAATGAAACAATGTCCATAAATTTTAACAAATGTGAATTAAAAAACAGAAGATTAGTGTGCTCATAATACGCAGTATGATTTATTATCCTGATTGCTCTTTTTTGTAGTGTGCAAATATTTTGTAAATTGCTTTTATAGGTATTTCCCCAAACTTCCACACAGTATAACATATGGCAAAATAAGTGTGCAGTACATAGTATGTAATGTATTTTTGTTCAATATGTATCTGGTTTTACTCAATATACCAATACCTCTGGCCATCTTCATGCACAAATTTTTGATGTGGGGCTTCCAGCACAATTTATGGTCAAGTACAACACCCAAAAATTTACATTCATAAACTCTTTCAATTATTTGGTTATCAGTTACCAGTCTAACATTTGTATATATATTACGATTCCCACATACCATGAATTTAGTTTTGTTCAAGTTGAGAGATAACTTATTTGAATCAAACCAAAGTTTTAATTTATTGATTTCGATTGTTACCATTTCCATCATCTGTTGCAAATTGTCCCCGCAACAAAAAACGATGAAGGAAATGTTAGTTTGTGAACTGGTGCCGTTGGCTGTTCAAGCGTCAATGTGTTGAACTGATGTGAGCAGCCACTGTTAGCCAATGGAGAGAGATATAAAGTGTGGCGTGAGCTCTCTTAAGCACTTTAACCAGTGTGCTGCTGTGTTCTGTATCATTTGTAGAGGTTTGATTGCATACTTAACAATATAGATCAGGGGTGTCAAACTCAGATCCTGGAGGGCCACAACCCTGCAGAGTTTAGTTCCAACCAGCTCCAACACACATACCTGTAGTTTTTAAATAAGCCTTAAAGGGATAGTTCACTTTGAAATTAATTTTTGATATGTTTTAGCTTACCTCAAGGGCATCCAAGATGTAGGTGTCTTTGTTTCCGCAGTAGTTTCAATTTTGATATTTTTAGGTCAAACCGTTCTTGTCTGTCAGTCATATAATGCAGGTCGATGGTCACTGTCTCAAAACACAAGCACAGAGTCCAAATTAAAACAATTCCCCACGTCCAAATGAAACAATTCCCCATCATAAGTACACATTGATGGCCTAAGACACGAAACGAGCGGTTTGTGTGAGAAAACGAACAGTATTTATATCGTTGTTATCTCTTGAACACAGCACACGTCCATATGATCTGACGGCGCGGGCGGGTATAGATATATACATAGATGTCGCCTTGGCTACTGCAGTTCATTGGAACGAAACCGTAGCCAAGCTACATCTAGTGTATATATCTATACCCGCCCGCTGGCAGGTATAGATGTATACACTAGATGTCGCCTTCGCTACTGCAGTTCATTGGAACGAAACCCTAAAGTATTTTTCATGTCCCAAAGGCTGTAGTGCTTTCCTAGTGACCAGACTGACTTACTACAGGTGAAATTTTGACAATACCTAATAATACTGTTTTACATAATAATATAATACTGTAATTTTAGTTTTAGTTTTTTTTTTTTTTTAAGGTTGTAGTACATTAATAGGGGCTACATTATTATTAACAGTGGTGACTGAACCTGTACACATTGGTGCAGCAAATCCGACAGATAATGAACAGCAAGATCATGGAGGCATTCAACAGTGTACAGTGCACTGTTTCATTTCTATTATCTTTCTAATTGTTCAGGGAATACCACTGGGATTATACATAAAAGTTGTAATTAATTCCTCGAGGTTAGAGTAATATTTCAATTTCACCTCTTCAAAATTTTGCTGTTGTTGATCCTCTCTTGGTTTTCTTATAAAGTTGTTCTTATATTATCATAAACCCTTTAACTGATTGTTTTGTCAAGTACTTTTTACTTTACTATATTTTCGTTTAGTGAAGTGACGTAAAAGTTTAAGTAAAACAAATGTGTGTGTTTGAATACAATTTTTTCAAATGTTTTCAGTCAGGACTACTTTGGGTAAACAAAAATATTTAAGCAATTGAACATGTTATTTCATATTTATTCATTGCATTATGTAATTGGTTAACACACATAACTATAACTGTTAGTGGTTTGTTACATAATTAATCCTTGTCATGTTTACCAATGTGAACAGTGCCAAAGATGGTACCCAATGTATGCTGCATTGGACTATCACCAGACAAGCTACCTGGAAAAGATGCCCAATGGTTGTGCTCACTGTGTACCTTAAACAGTGGAACATCATTAAAGAATATCTGCTGAAACTTCTGTTTTATTGTCCTTGTTTCAGTATGGATTACCACTGTACAGTATATCTGTATTTTGGGACTTACAGTTAAAGACCCAAGGACCAGATATGATTTATTAAGACCAGGCGTTAGAAGTGCAGTCAATTTAAGACAAGAGTCAGAATTATAATAAATTAAAGGAAATTTTACTGAAGATAGTTTGCAGTTTCATCAGGCAGAAGTCAGCTTCAAGAATCACAAGGAGTGATTACTCCAGTGATCAAAAGTAGGCCGCTTCCCCTGACATTTACAAAAATCACAGCAATTATACCCTTCACCAAGGTCTAAGCTTTGTCATTGCTTCAGGTTGAATGCTTCTGATTGGCTAATAAATAATCACACATTTTCTACACATAGATAGACTGAAGCATATCTCCATCAATTATGCAGCTGACATTCGGACCCTGAATTTAGGCACGTCGTGACCTTCCACACTTGTAGTGATTGTAATGAATAGTAATTGGAGCAATTTTTGAGTCTGTAGGACCAACTCTATAGCGCCACCACCAGTTCAAAAATGTAACATTAAAAGGGTTATAGCTTTTGAACCCTTTGATGTAGATGTGAATGTAAATAGATGTAAAATGAAACTTAGTACACCTGATTCCACTCATTATGGTAATCACAATCAATATCTTACAACAAGACTCTGCCCATTACAGTAGTGGCCATTTTGAAAAGTACAGTGTTCAATTTTTTGTGCTACTCCTCATTCAAATTTTGTTCAATTTTTACAAAAATTGGCTCAGATGATCTTTGGACCGAGCCACACAGAAGTGACTGAACAGATTTTTGATTTCTGCTACCGTTCCCGATATATTTTTCTCCAAATTTGACCTGTATTTGTTGCCTTATGGTAGTTAGCGTAGCATGCTAATTGGTTAGCATGAACCATGAACCATGAACCCTTCCAGTTGTGGGTTTGAATGCTGTGTGGCACATTCACAGATTGCAAGAGGTATTGTGGCCTTAAGTGGTGGAAAAGTTGCTTCTGTTCCAGACATGGTGTCTATATGTGAACGAACTCGATAAATACAACATGCAGCAAATCTATACAAAAATTATTCATTTTGAATTGCTTCTCACTTGAATTATTGGACCTTCTTCATCTTGCCAAAAACACAACTTCCCAGTGGCGCAATGATATGAGTGACAGGTATCTGACCCAGAGATAATGTGGCATGATTTAAAAAAAAATTGTGTAATGTTGTGTCATGTCGATTCCTTTATTATTCAGCGTTGTACTAATCTTTCTTCCTCTTGGATTAATGTATGTCTTGTTCATTCTATGTTCATTCTCATCTGAACTTCTGTTCATTTTGAGTTCATTTTCACCTATACTTCTAAACCAGCTCTTTTTTCTTCAACTTCTGCTGTTTTTACTCTTCCTGCTCTTGCTGCTGCTTCAGGGGCTTGGCCCCGTATCGCTGCTTGCAGCTATATTTCCACTTGTTCCTTAACCTGTAACCAAGAATACTAACACACACAGACACAGTTTCTTCAAGATTGGATTTGGTGAGGAGGAGAGTCTTCTCAAAACATTAAGATAACATGTTCTTTCTCTCAAGGAGAAGATACTTTAAATCTAACTGTAAAGACTTTAACTAAGAAATGGTCTCTCAACTATGGGTTTCAATGACTCCTGAGACCATTGCTATCAGGGTAGCCTAGAAAAGCAGATGGATGTAGTGACACCTGTTAAAGAAGTCCATATTTAATCTCTGGAAGCCAGGCTAAATGAGCAAGCACTGTTACTGCATTCCTGGCATGGGTCAGACCCTTACGTTACACCTCAGATATCAAATACAGACATTTAAAGGATACATGAAATAACATTTTCGATAATCACACTGGTAATTTCTATAACAAAGTAAAATCTCATAAGCCTAGAGAAGTCATTCAACTCATTTGATATATAGAAGGAAAACTATTGATTAATACCTTGATTATAATCACTCATTAGATATACATTGAAGCAGCAGTGTGTTCCAGAATCCACTTCTTCAGGACTTCATAACAAAAACTTAACTTGAATCATTACAATAAGGCTGTTGCTTATTTATAACGCTGAAAATATGATTAACCTAAAATATCTGCATTTTTTTAATCAATGAAAGAATTGTGTTGTACAAGGAACAGCAGTTCTAATACATACTTTTACCTAATACATTTATCAGTTAATTGAGTGATCACTAGGAACATACTATAACCATAACCAACTATACTTACAGTAAGGGAGGTATTGTCAAAATTCCACCTGTAGTAAGTCAGTGTGGTCACTATAAAGCACTACAGCCTTTGGAACAGGAAAAAATACTTTAGGTGAATTACTGTAATTTTTTCTTAAACTTATTTGTTTATTGTACGTACAGTAAAGGAGGTATTGTCAAAATTTCACCTGTAGTAAGTCAGTCTGGTCAATAGGAAAGGACTACCTTTGGAACATGAAAAAAATCCCTTTGGTGAATTACTGTAACTTTTACATAAAACATATTTGCGTACTGTACAGTAGCCTACACAAAAGTACACTAAAGCAGTCTAGGTGAATACGCAGCAAATATCAAACCTGAAACTATTTTTACCCTGGTTGGCAACTTTTTTTTTTTTTTTTTTACTTGACTATATGTTCATGGTGCTTACCACATAGCCTACGTGGATACTGAGGTCCTACATGATCAAGTCTGCAACTTGGGTAAAGTTGGTTTTATATTTGCATATTCGCGGAGTTCCGCGTTCAATATCTCGTGAGCTGAATATTGTTACTACACAAATAACATTGTTTTAATATTTAAATCTTCCTCAAAACGAGCTTTCCTTCGGGTTTGCACTTTGCAGATGGTCCCTTCAGCAGCCTGCGCATAGAGATCAATGTATTTTGTCCAGTGCGAAGGAAATATCGTTTTGAGGAAAATTATGTTGTAGCTTCTGGTGTTTTATCTGTAGTTATATGTGATAGGTGTTTTCTGTAGCAACAACGTTTAGTTCACGAGTTATTGAACGCGGAAGTCCGCGAATGTGCGAATATGTGAATATAAAACCAACTTTACCTAAGTAAAAGATGGATGCTAAAGTTTGAGCTGACAGACAAATGTGTTCTACTACAACAACTCTTCCTCTTCTCAACATGGTCTATATTCCTGGGTGTGGGGTTTATGTACATTTTAGGGTTGGTGATGTCACTAACCCATTTGCTGTAGTCCTTAAAAGAGCGTTGTAACTTTGCAGATGTTGTTTATGCTCAAACAGCAACATTACACACTAACTAAAGTTAAAAAAAAAGAAGAAAAAAAGAAGTGAAATCATACTCAACCACCCCTTTAATAGAGACTCCTCTTGTTGAGCATGTAGACATGAACAAATGAGTTAAACTGAAAATAAGCACAAAAAAAATACACTAAGGTGAAATCGTCTCTTTTTTTACAAAAACTAACAAATATAAAATATAATGTATCAATAAACAATCAGTTTGAAATTGAATCGAAATCAAAGATTTGTACTCCTGTGGTTTTAAATAAACATGGAATCGGCACCTATTATTAGAAATACAAAACAATGCAGTATTCACCTTATTTTTAACGGAAATACGGACGCAGCCAGTTGACGGTATTTTGTGCGAGACTTCCGGTAAGGCACTTCCGGTCACTGGCGAGCGTTGTTCGTAACAACAAACTCATCGTTATGGCTTCGAGGAAGACCGGGATTGTTTGTGCAGTTAGAGGTTGTCATAATAACTGGCACAAAAGAAAGATTTACTTGGAGCAGGAGTGTTTTAATCATCGAATTATTGACATTTTTATAATCAGGCGCCCTACGACCGGCGACACACTGGCTGCGTGGCGTTTCTGTTGCCTGGTGTTATCTATGTCTTTGCACACCAGAAACGTCTCTGACGAGGCGTTGCTGCTGCTAGGTGACATGATAAGCCTCATTGGTGATATATTCGACATATGGGGAGAGAGTTGTGGAAGGCACTTAATGTTAAACATAAATATATAGCAGCAAAGACAACGTCGGCAGTATTGACGGCAAAATAGGCTACAGAATATTTCGTTCTGTATTGACAGGTGCAATATTTGAAAATCAAAATGTCATTTATTAATATGTATTCATATCAAAATGACATACAAACATATTTTCCTATTCTATTTTGCCTGGAAACGCTTCCGAAACGCTTGCGTGTCGCGTGAAAAATAGGCATCGATTCTATTTCTAGCATGCACGCGTTTTCCCTGAGACGCGCGTGTCACGCAGGCAGTGTGCAAGCTCTAAATAACCTGTTAACATGGGAGCCGAAATAACGGACACGCCACGCAGACCATTTGAAGAAACGACCGTATGTTTGTTCTTTTCATTTCGTGAACACAAGACCTACAGAAGACCACCCGATACCAGAAAAGTGGCTGGGCTAGTACGAAGTCTGAATAAAAACTCCAAGGAGAAACAAAATCATTATAGTAACCCCTGTATAAAATCTAGTCATCATGGCATGATCATCATGGCATTTATTTTGTATGATTTATAATTATTTATAGCCATCTACTTATTGCTATCATGTGATTTGGTTGCATTCTGATGACATTATTAATACATTTGACATGACAAAATAGCCTACCTCCATAGATATATTAACTTAGTCCAGCGTTGGCTCGACCGTGTTTAGGGCGGTGCTGAAGGCGCCGGCGAAGTTTTGGCAATCTGCCAGCTAGATGCATGAGTGTTTTCAACCAGGTCCAGTACCCGACCTGGGTGAGGCGGGGCTTTAGTTCTTTGTTGTATTCATCTGCTACGGCATGTGTAACATTTTTCTGTCAACTCTGCATAATCCTTCGCAATCGATATCGTTAGTTAGCCCAGAGAAGCGAGGAAACGGAAGTGCCGCACAAAAACCGGAAACTGGACCCATATTTACTTCCGCGTTCGAAAATAAGGTGAATAGGACCCCTTTAAAACTCACTGATTCAGTGCGCAATACCATATTTGACCGCTAGAGGTCATAATTACTCTAACATTGACTATACCCATGGGCAGAACAGTTCGGCTCTAACTAACTATTGGATTTCTAAATCCAATATGGCGGCGCGAGTACATCGCGAGGCTCGCGGTCTCTCCAGATTCTGTAATTTAGCAGTATTTTTCTTGCTCATTTCGGGTCTGTTCGTCCAGAACAGTTGTGCCTTAACATCGTACACCCAAGGTGAGCTTTTGGATATTGGTTTGCGAATTTCCGACAGTTTTATGGACAACCTTCGACTCCTTCCTGAGATCGCCAGATCACCCGAGGCTATGCACTCTGCCCGGCCGGGCGGAAGTGCTCGCAGGCGCCGGCGAGATCGTAAACAAAGGCGGGGGAAGCGCGGAGGACTAAGAGCTAAGCTAAAGCTAACACCACACCGGCTCTCTTTACCCAGCATTTTCCTTGCCAATGTACGGTCGCTGTTGAACAAAATGGAGGAGATTCGACTCAACATCACATACAGCAAGAGACTTTTGAACTGTAATGCTCTAATTTTCACGGAAACATGGTTAAACAGCGGAATACCGGACAACGCTATTGAGCTAGCGGGACGCCATACATTCCGGGCGGATAGAACATTAGATGGCTCCGGTAAGACCAGAGGTGGTGGATTGTGCATTTACATTAACAAAGCTTGGTGCACAAACTCTGCTATTGTTGGGAGACATTGTTCAGCTAACCTTGAGTTTCTCATGGTTAAATGTAGACCGTTTTATCTACCGCGGGAGTTCACTTCCACTATTATAACTGCAGCCTATATTCCCCCGGATGCTGATGCCAAGTTTGCTATGAAAGAACTTCACGCAGCCATCAGTAAACAACAGACCGTTCACCCGGAAGCTGCGTTTATTGTTGCGGGTGATTTTAATCATTCAAACTTAAAGTCAGTGCTACCGAAATTTCACCAGCATGTTTCCTGTCACACCAGAGGAAACAAAACCTTAGACCATGTTTACACAAACATGGCTGAAGCTTACGTCGCGACACCCCTCCCCCACTTGGGACAGTCAGATCACCTTTCTTTGTTCCTCACCCCCAAATATGCACCTCTGATCAATCGCGTGAAGCCATCAGTGAAGACCATCAAGGTGTGGCCTGCGGGGGCAGATTTCTCACTCCAGGAAAGGTTTCTACACACAGACTGGAGTATGTTTGCTTCTCAAGCCACCAGTGGCTCTCACACGGACATTGACTGCTACACCTCCTCTGTACTGGATTATATTAATACCACCATTGACAGTGTTACAACCCAGAAGCAGATCACCACATACCCAAATCAGAAGCCATGGATGAACAGGGAAGTGCGACTCCTATTGAAGACACGCAATACTGCCTTCAGATCAGGAGATGCACAAGCCTATAGCACATCCAGAGCAAATCTGAAAAGGGGCATCAAAGAGGCCAAGCACTGCTACAAGCTTAAGATAGAGGGACACTTTTCCAACGCTGACCCTCGGCGCATGTGGCAGGGCATTCAGGCCATCAGTGACTACAAACCCTCTCACTCCACCCCCGCAGCCACTGATGTCAACTTCCTGAACGAGCTAAATGACTTTTATGCTCGCTTTGAAAGAGACAACAGAGAAACTGCCACCAAGCTCAAATCCTCAGCTGACCACCCACCGATCACACTCTCCTCCACAGATGTCTGCAATGCACTGAGCAGGATCAGCGCTCACAAGGCTGCTGGACCAGACAACATCCCTGGACGCGTACTCAGGGCATGTGCGGAGCAGCTCGCTGGGGTTTTTACAGACATTTTCAACCTGTCTCTTGCCCAAGCAGCTGTACCAACATGCTTTAAATGCACTTCCATTGTGCCAGTGCCAAAACACTCCAGCCCGAAGTGCCTTAATGACTACCGCCCTGTAGCACTCACACCCATCGTAATGAAGTGCTTTGAGCGGCTGGTCCTGGCACACCTAAAAGACTCTCTACCATCCACATTGGACTCACACCAGTTTGCCTACCGTAGCAATAGGAGCACAGAGGATGCAGTCTCCATGGCACTGCACTCTGTGCTCACACATCTGGACAATAAGAACACTTATGCACGCATGCTGTTTGTTGACCTCAGCTCAGCATTCAACACTGTCATCCCAACTAAGTTAATAGCCAAACTTGGAGACCTGGGCTTCAACACCTCCATGTGCAACTGGATTTTGGACTTCTTGACCAACAGACCCCAGAATGTTCGATCAGGCTCCAACTGCTCCACATCCATCACACTCAACACTGGTGTACCACAGGGCTGTGTGCTAAGCCCGTTCCTCTACTCCCTCTTCACCTCCGACTGCAAGCCTGTGTACGGATCTAATTCCATCGTCAAGTTTGCGGACGACACTACGGTGATTGGTCTCATCAGCAACAACGATGAGACTGCCTATAGGGAGGAGATCAAGCACCTGGCCACATGGTGCACCGAAAATAACCAGCTCCTCAACACCACCAAAACGAAGGAGCTCATCGTGGACTTCAGGAAAGTGTCAAGAGGCACACACGACACCATCCACATCAATGGAATGGCTGTTGAGCGTGTCTCCAGTTTCAAGTTCCTGGGGATCCACATCTCGGCGGACATGACCTGGACAACCAACACCTCCAGCCTGGTCAAGAAGGCTCACCAGCGCCTTTTCTTCCTGAGGACACTGAGGAAGAATCAGCTTTCCTCCACTATCCTGGTGAACTTCTATCGCTGTGCAATAGAAAGCATCCTGACCAACTGTGCTACAGTGTGGTATGGGAGCTGTTCTGTTGCAGAGCGCAAGGCACTGCAGCGGGTGGTGAAAACCGCCCAGCGCATCACTGGGACTCCACTACCTGCCATCGAGCACATCCAGAGGAAACGCTGTCTGCATCGAGCTCGCAGCATCCTTAAGGACTCCTCTCACCCAGCCCACAGACTGTTTTCTCTCCTGCCCTCCGGCAGGCGTTTCAGGTGCCTCCGGACCAGGACCAGCAGACTAAAGAACAGTTTTTTCCCCAGAGCTGTCTCTTTATTAAACTCTAACCCTCATTGATCCCACTCCCCTCATATACTGATTGACTCTCCTCTCCCTCCTCACACCTGCCTCCATTTTGTTATTTGCAATACTATAATGTTCATTTGCACTGCTGACTGTTATTACAGTAACAACTGTTTACATATGCATCTTGCACTACTACCTTGACTGGAATATGCTCAATTTGCACTGCCGACTGTTTATTTACAGTACCGACTGTTTATATATACATTGCAATATCGTACCTTAACTGTAATATGCAATTACTTTCCACTGCACTTTCACTCGGATAGCTTCTGTCCAAACTTTATTTGCACTACTTTAAATCCATTGTTATACTGCTCATTAGCCTAACTTATACATATATCTATTTGTTAAATTCTGTTTATAGTAATAGCCATCTGTATATTATGCTCACATTCTGTTTATAGTAACAGCCATCTGTATATATATTCATAGTACATATCTATCTGTAAAATTCTGTTTATAGTAACAGCCATCTGTATATTATATTCAGTACATATCTATCTGTAAACATTCTGTTTATAGTAATAGCCATCTGTATATTATTATATTCAGTACATATCTAGCTGTAAACTCTGTTCACAGTAATAGTTATCTGTATATTATATTCATAGGACAATCTATCTGTAAATTTTTGTTTATAATAGTATTCAACTCTATATTTATTCAGTACATATCCATGTTCTGCACTTATGGAACCACTGTATATCCTGCACTTGCTGCTATTGCACTTCTGGTTAGACCTAAACTGCATTTCGTTGCCTTGTACCTGTACTTGTGTAATGACAATAAAGTTGAATCTAATCTAATCTAATCTAATAAACAATCTTCCCAAAACATCCAGGTGACATGTTCTTTCTCTCAGTGAGAGGAAACTTTAATATAACACAGTAAGGTAAAGACTTTAACTTAGAAATGCTTACTTAAACTATTGGTTCCAATGACCCTTGTGACCTATAGTCGTCATGGTGAGCTAGAAGAACAGATAAGACCTTTCTCCAACAAAACAAGTCCATATTTCATTTCATTTTCATATGTGCAGTTCTTCAACAGCTGTTCATATGAGTTATATTTCATTGTTTTAATAACAAATGCTTAATTTCTGTGTTTGTTTAGACCTGATGCTGTTATTCGGGCACTCTGGACACACTCAAGGTAAAAGAAAATCCTTCATATTATCAAATCTCTGTTTAAGACTAGGGATGTACGATGATAACGGCACAACATCGGTATCGGCCGATAAAAGCTTTAAATGACCATCATCGGCATCGGCCGATATGATCATTTCTGCCGATGAGCCTTGCCGATAGGGTGACGTGTTTCCTATGTGCACGTGACGACCGTGCATGAGGGCCAGCAACTTAACATGTGGAGGCATTTCCAGCATGGGTGTCAGTTTGGTTTGAGATGTGCTGGGGACAGAGACGCATTCGCAAGTGCATTTTCAGAAGTGCTGGGTACAATGACGCAGTAATTTTTTTTCTCTTTCGTGCAGGTCATGTTTTGAAAGACGATGTCCTGTAGCTTACTAATGTAAACTCTCCAAGCTACTATGCTCTCCACAGAGCATAAACTATTCATTTTATTTTATTTTTCGTGTTCGCATTTATGAGGAAAAACAGTGACAGTTCTCGGTTACGGACGTGAGCGCTCTGAAAGCGGCACTAAAAGAGACTGCTTTAAAACTTCCACAGAGACCTCAAACAGAAAGCACAAAGCCTTTCTAAGTGAATTTCGTTTTGTATTAATTGTATTTTAATCAATGTTTCTGTGGCGAGCACGACGAGGTCGAGGGCCGTGGGAGGACGGCGCGAGGCCGGTGGCGTGATTGATAATGAGCGACACGTGCGTGACGCACCGGTCTCGCATCTCTCATGGAGGAGCAGAAGCATAAAGGAGGAGCGACGACAGTGAAGAGCGAGAGAGGAACAGGCCTGTGTTTTAGTTGATGTTTTGTTTCTGTTTTGTGTGGCCAGCAGTCGTCCGTGAGGGGCTGCTGGCTTTTACTTTCATTTTGTATTTGGTTTATTTTTATTATTAAAATATGTTGAATGTTCGCCGGTTCCCGCCTCCTTCTTCCCATAACATCTGAACCTCGTTACAGTTTCATCAACCAATTGCCTGGATTTAATAAATAATAAGTAAAGCAGATAATAGATAATAGATATCACGACACGGAGGCGCCCGCGATTGAACTGGAGCTAGTCTCATAAATGAAACGAAACTCAGCATAGCCTACTTGCCTGAACTTATTGCCTAGACCTGAGAAATATAGCTATTATCTACAGAAAGCTTGAAATCATATTTTTAAACAGAACAATTCAAAACGAAAGAAAACTATGTAATCCGAAATGTAGATTTCTCTCTGGCGCGTTCACTACTGCGAAGATCGCGAGTCATCGTCAACTTCATCTTTGCAGCCGACACAGAAAACACTTGTTTATTAATAAACAATTAAAATGTCTCCTTTCTATATTTGACATATTCATAATCATTATTTTTGCGGTTTGTTGTGACAGCTTTTAGTTGCTTCATTGGTAGCGCCACCCTTACATGTTACATAAACGGGTCGCCACTGCATCAGCACCGAAAACAGAGGAGCATTTGGTAGACCTGTTCAAGTAGAAGATGTAAAAAAAATTATTTGAACATTTATTTTTATTTATTTTACTCCTAAGGACTGAAGTTTGAAGTCTGAACTTAAAAATAAAATGTGGCACTGGCATATCATTTATTCTCCAAGTGAAATAATTTGCCTATTTTTCAGGGGTGAATGTCTGTCTTCATTTGTAAAATGATACATTTATGGTAGAATCAAATGTTGTTTTGTTTGTCTTGTGTATTGCCTTATCTACAACACATGAGTGTAATACGGTAAAGGAGAGACACAGGAGAGACACTTGGATTTCTCTTCAGTAAAATGAATGTGTAAATATATCAGGGGGAAAATGTGTATATATATCGGTATCGCTATCGGCATTGGACAAAATTAGTTTGAAAATATCGGCATATCGAATATCGGCCAAAATGCAATATCGTGCATCCCTATTTAAGACCAATAACTTTATTTCTAAAGGTTAATTCAATGCACTGATATATGCCAACCAATGCAGACTATCACCATGTCATTTTTAAACATTCCACGACGCTGCAAATGGAAACTGAACATACTGAAATTAGCAACGACCAATGTCAACAGGGGTAACGCTGATCCGTGGAAACCTGACAAACGTCTGTTGCCATTGGTCAGTGTCTGTCTGTGCAGTTTGAATTAGTCCTGATCCTGAATGACCAAAGATTAATACTGACTTCTGTCGGTCTACAAAAAACAACCAAACACAACAGATTACATTGCTTGATTTTTAATCTATCAATATTTGCCCTTATGTGTGTTAACTCAAAAGCAAAACCTGTAGTGAAGGTGAAGCCAGATCAGCGTGTGTTCAGAGGAGAGAGAGTCACTCTCACATGTGACATACAGGGAGGAGGAGACATTCAGTGGACATACAGCTGGATTAGAGATGGTTCAGTCATACCACACACTGAGAGAGTCTACGACATCACATCTGCTTCTGATGGTGGTCAATACCGCTGTGAAGCAAAGAGCATCAGTGAGGCTTTTACACTGACTGTATCAGGTGAGTCTTCATATTCAACTGTTTAATGATCATTTAAAAACTGTATTTGTGTTTGTTTGTTTTTCTGTATCAGCCACATCTGTTATTATAAGAGGATGAAGCATATGTTGCTATAATGAAGCAATTCACTTTTAGTCATTATTCTGTTCAAATGCAGAACTGAATAAGAGGTTTCATTATAGTCAGATAGCGTGCAGTTTTCAGTGATGTTGATCGGTCTCCCGGTCTCCTAAAATCCATAAAATTTGTGATATTAAATTAATTGTCAGCTAATATCTACCTTGGAAAAATTAGGCATCTTCCACTGATGCTTCAGACTGTGATGTCAAATGTTACTGCTGTTCAATTATACATATATGTGACCCTGGACCATAACACCAGTCACAAGTCACACGGGTATATTTCTGGCAATAGCCTAGCCTGGGTTTCCCCATGCTGCCTTGAGCGCAGCACGATTTTATTCACGCTGCTAGGCAGCCTGGACACCATGGACCAGATTTTCCCCTTAAAAAGGGAACCAATCACAGAACGAGGAGGGAGCAGCAAGACGATGACGACGTCTATGCGACACACAGAAGCAGCTTGTTTATATCTATGGATCCAACATGGCATCAGACGCGAAGTTACCTTTCGATGCAGCCTTAGATAGTGTGCTAAGTAGTTTAGAACGCAAGTTTATTTTGTCTTCTTCGTCGTGGAATTTCTGTCGCTCTATATACGTCATCTGGTATAATTGAAACGATTGGCTATGAGCTACGTACAGGCGCATTTGATAGACATTCATAGCGCCCAATAAACGGCTCTGGGCATTCGTAAACCACGCCTCAAATACAAGAAAATGAACACGTGGTTCCCAGACCACGTCTCTATTGGCGCTTTTCCACTACACAGTACCAGCTCGCCTCGGCTCGGCTCGGCTCGACTCGACTCGGCTCTGTTTGGTTTTCCACTGTGTAAAAGTTGTACCTGTAGGGGAGAGCGGGGTAAGTTGTCACACTGTCCATAACTCCAACACTAGAGGCTCTATCTCAAAAATCTAATAGCCACTTTATGTGACTTCTTCTTCTATAGTCAACTTCCTGTTCACATGTGGTCAAGATCACTGTAATCTGAGGTTAGCACAATTTACTTATTTTTCTGCTTAAAAAGTAAAAAAATCTCACTTTACATTTTATGCAATACAACTTTGTTAGGTATGAATGTTTAAAATTATTATTTTGCACAAAATAGAGGAGACAGTAACGTGTCTTTTGGTACTTTAGCTAAAGTGATATGTTGAGTTAAACTTGAGATTTAGCCAACATTAGCTCACAAGTCGTCACATGTGCCCCAGCACCAACCCTGTCCTGCCTAGCACGCCCAGTTGCTTCTGCTATCACCAGCTCACCCTTACCCAGCAATGCTATTGCTGACAGTGGGCTACCAACTCCAGTGGACATCCGGCCATATCCAAAAGATGGCCCCCGAAAACCAGCCAGCAAAGGAAGAAAACGACGCAAATCAGCAATACTTACTGACACGCCAGTGAAGCAGCAACTAGAAATAGAAAATAATAAGTCTCAATCTAGCCAAAAGCGGTTTCAAAAGAAAGGGAAGCAGAAATCTGGACCTATGAAAAACAAGGCAGCTACATTTACATTTAGTCATTTAGCAGACGCTTTTGTCCAAAGCGACTTACAAATTAGGACTAAATTAAGTGAGTCATTGTGAAGAGGCAAAAAAAACAACACAAGAAGTGCTCAAAATACAAAGTTCAGGCATTGTTCAGAGTGGCATATGCGTAAAATGTGTAAAATGCAGCAATTGGGCCCATGATGCTTGCACCTCAGGCCAGGTAATTTATGTGTGTCAGAATTGTGACTCTGGAGATGAGTCCGATTAGTCAGATACAGGGCATCTGTTTTGTTCAGAGGTTAAGTTAAGCAGGTTATCTGCAGCATTCCATTCAGTTATCAGGATCTATGTGCAAGCCATAGAACGATTGAGTTTAAAGTTCAAAGTAAAGTGGTTTTGCCACTTAATTGAAATGTGCATTATTTGGATTGAAATAATTGTTTTTCCAGGTTCTCCAGGCACAGATGTTTATATTTCCAGTTCTGTTTTGAGTTTAAAAAACAAAATCAATATTCACAATTAAGTAGTTGTGTTCTTATTTTTAGATAATCTAGTGTGACAACTTACCCGCCCTAGTGTGACAACTTACCCGCTGATGGGGCAAATTGTCACAAGTGCACACTCGCTATTCAACAGTCTACAACTCCGTAATGAGATAAGATATGAAGATGTTATGAATACAACATATGTGCCCAAGACTTCCTTCTTTCATTTGGTATGACATTTATACCATTTTGATGTATGGTGCTCAGTAAATGTTAGACAGTGTGAAAAGTGTGACAACATACCCCGCTCTCCCCTACCTGCTTCCAGGTACTTTTTTTCGTACCACCTCCGGCGAAGTTCTAAGCGGGCTGAGGCGAGCTGAGGCGATACTAAAATGTGACGTGAAATCATGGCAGACTGCTGATTGGTCAGAGAGAATCGTCACTATTCACTGCGTCATCATTGCACGCGCCAGACGTAGTATCCTGAATAAAAAACAGCAAAAACAAAAACATCCAAAAACAGCATACACTCGATTTCCTCCATTGTCCTGTGTGTGTAGGTAGCGGGTGTGTCTCGCGCGTCTCGCGTAAAAGATTAAGTCACGGCAGTTTCCTGCGGCGTCGCTATGACGACCAGGTACTATTGTGGAGGTAGGCTACTATCTGCAATGGAAAACGGAGCGAAAAGCGAGCCGAGCCGAGCTGAGTCGAGGCGAGTCGAGTCGAGTCGAGCTGGTACTGGTAATGGAAAAGCGCCATATGAGACGAGGTCTGACGTTAGCCAGGCTAGCAATAGCCAACAATATACATTGACATATGGTCAAAATGATCGATTTTTCTTTTATTCCAAAAATCTTTGGGATATTAAGTAAAGATCATGTTCCATGAAGATATTTTGTAAATTTCATATCGTAAATATATAAAACATTTATTTTTGTGTGTGAATACAGCACAATTGCAAACATAAATGGAGAACTTTAAAGGTGATTTTCTCAATGTTTCGATTTGTTTTTGCACCCTCAGATTCCAGAATTTCAAACAGTTGTATCTCGACCAAATATTGTCATATCATAACAATCATACCATACATCAATGGAAAGCTAATTTTTTCAGCTTTCAGATGATGTGTAAATCTCCATTTCAAAAAAATGTACCCTTGTGACTGGTTTTGTGTAGCCTGACGTCGTCATACTCAGATTCTAGTCAGAATGTGAGTCTGATACTGCTCCATTGCGCTTTGATTATGGGGCGTGTTTCAACCGAACCAGGAAGGAAAATGCTTCTGCACTCAATTGGATAGACCAACAACCAATCAGAGCAACGGAGTAAGTTTTCATTCAGTTTCCGATCGACAAATGCCTTGATCGCGGTTCTCTGTTCCTCTTTTAAAATGAATGCGCTGTCGATATCTTCTATAACAGACACGATGGCGGAATCTACACATAATGTTTCATAAACAAAGTTCGGGAGGAGCACGTTCAAATAATCAATCCAATCAACTTGTCATCAAACACCATGTCTACCCTATCAGCATGAGAGGAAACATATATTCACTCTGTCAACTCACCTAACATTCCTTGACAGTTTTCAGCATCCCTCCACTCACTCTCGGCCTGGTCTTCCACAGCCAGGAATACAAGGGGTACTTTGGGTTCGGGCCGAATACCGATCCCGGAGCCTCCTCGGACAGCATGTCAAATATGCATTTATTCTATCTGACTTATTTGTAAGTGTGAACTCGTGAAATCTCAATTCTCCAGCGGCTGTCGTCTTTGTTGTTAACGAATTCAACCCAAGCGCTCGTTGGTGACGTAGATGATTACGTTGCTCATCTGTCCATCATCGTACAAAGCCCGCCCTGACAATTTGATTGGTCCGAACAATTTTTGTTCGGGCATTATAGCTCCTCAACGGATCGAGTCCAGACCGAACTTCCCGACCTAAAAATGTTGTGGGCGGGGCTAAGTTCGGCTGGCATCCAGGCTAGGTTTTGTGGTCCAGGGTCACATATATGAGCAACTCGATTTTTTACTAAGAAAAAAAAAAACATTTTCTGTCTTAAAAACAACAAATTTAATTAGTATTTTATTGGCAAAACTTTATTAACTCACATTTTCAGTTCAGAATATTTTCTTTTGCTCTCAGGTTTGTCAATTCTTTTACATTGCCCTGAAAGAGCTGTTTTAGTCAGTTTGTGTTTCTGTCTTTCTTCTCAGATTTACCCACATCTACAGTGACTGTGACACCAGACAGTCCTGTATTCACTGGAGAAACAGTCAATCTGAAGTGTGTGATAAAGTCTGATCACAGTGACTGGAGATATGAGTGGTATAAAGACGGTGTAATATTACAGACGTCTGATCGTTACACTGTAAACAGAGACACTCTCACTATCAGAGGAGCTACTGAGTCTGATCAGGGTCAGTACAGGTGTAAAGGACAGATAGATGGAAGACCAAACTCATCAACATCAAGCTCTGCTGTTTCTCTCTCTGTGAAGGGTGAGTTCAACATCATTGTCCTCTTAAAAATATGGATCACATTATTCAACAATAAGCAATTCCAGCTGTCACATGACCTGATCACATTGAAATTTTAATTTCATACAATATGTGAATACAGATAAGATAAATGTGACGTCAAGAGGACGCAGCTTCGAGACACAGATCCAATTTACATTCTAGTGCATATTGTCAACTAGGCGGTTGTGCAATCATTATATTATGTTATTATCTTTTAATCTTTCAACTTTAATCTTTTTTTTTATTACTGATTAAAATATTGAACAAAAAAACTTTTTTGTTTTCCCAGTCCATGAAAAAACAATCCCAGTTCATGTGTAAAAAAAGTGACGCAAAAGTAACGTAACACATTACTTTTCTAAAAAAGTAACTAAAAAAAGCAATTTGTTACTTTTTAAGGGAGTAAAGCAATATTGTAATGCATTACTTTTCAAAGTAACTTTCCCCAACACTGACTGTCAGTGTAGCAAACAAGCCTTAAGACTTTTGTCATCGGTCCTCAGTCAGACCGAGGTCAGGATAGAAATTATGTAACAGTAACTTACAGAGCCCCAGTTTATCTGTTCTCATGGCCTGAGAGTGTCGCCAGTTTTTCAGACTAAAATACTGTAGTAAAACTGACACCAGATCAGCGTGTGTTCAGAGGAGAGAGAGTCACTCTCACATGTGACGCTCCAACACTATCTCACGACCAATTCGTACGAATTCGTACGAATGATAAAAAGTTGGCTAATTCGTACTAATTCGTACGACCTCACTCGTACGAATTTGTACGATTTGTCTAAACCCACGTGATGGGTAGGTTTAGGGGCGGGGTCAGGGGTAGGTCATTCGTATGAATTCATACGAATTGGCCAATTCGTAAAATATGTACGATTTTGCAAAAAACGTACTAATTCGTACGAGTCAGGTCGTATGAATTCGTACGAATAAGCCACCTCGTAGAATTTGTACGTTTTCCCGTGAGATCGGAGGAGGAAACATCCAGTGGAGATACAGCTGGTTTAGAGATGGAAACAATCATATGAACAGTTCAGTTTCACAGCTGATGTTTCTGATCAGTGTTTGTCTGAGATCATGACGAAGCCAGAGCCTCAAAACACATGAGAAAACTAATGACAGAACAATAGCAAACCAGAACATATTAAATATTAGATATAGTAATATGAACTACATAGTTTTGTAAAAGATATAAAAAAAAAAAAAAAAAAAAATCCCTGAAAGAGCAGTTTGAGTCACTTTGTCTTCGCAGGTTTACCCACATCTACAGTGACTGTGACACCAGACAGTCCTGTATTCACTGGAGAAACAGTCAATCTGAAGTGTGTGATAAACTCTGATTACAGTGACTGGAGATATGAGTGGTATAAAGACAGTGTAATATTACAGACGTCTGATTATCGTTACACTGTAAACAGAGACACTCTCACTATCAGAGGAGCTACTGAGTCTGATCAGGGTCACTACTGGTGTAAAGGACAGAGAGATGGAAGACCAAACTCATCAACATCAAGCTCTCTTTATCTCTCTGTGAAGGGTGAGTTCAACATCATTGTCCTCTTAAACTCTCTCTACATGATCATGATCACACAACCATTCGAGAGTCTTTTACTGCCAGATGTTTAATTTACACTGAAAATAAATACAGTTTGTCTTTTGAGGGTTTAATTTTATTCAATTCTCTCTGCTGTTGTGTTCAAAACCATTTCAAGGAGCAAAACAATGAAACTGAATGCAGAGGTCTGAAAATACATTTTAAAGATGCAGTATTTTTAACTTTAATATGGCAAGAGTCCAGATAAAACAATGAAACACAACAGATAAAGACACATCTGAACACAGACATGATAATTATGCACAAACAACCTGTCGAACAACCAACCTCTACAATATTAAATGCTCTGATACGTGTTCCATGTGCATCAAAATTAAGTCATTTTTTTCTGGGCGAAGACTCAGAATCATGCCAGAATTATTTTTTTCTGATGAAGACAAATGCTCATTTATTTGACTCTCGAGGATCTGAATCTGTTGTTGTTCTCCTGCAGATCTAAAGCTGAAGCCTGAACTCACATCAGATCCTGCAGGAGCTGCACTGACTGGAAACACAGTGACTTTGACCTGTCGCATGGATCCGTCCACTGGAAACTGGGACTCTTACTGGTACAAACACACACTGAACCCTGAGACAGAGAAGACAGAAACAAACCCCTACAGCCTGAAGATTGATTCAGTTTCTGATGGAGGCCAGTACAGGTGTAAAGCTGGAAGAGGGAAACCAGTCTATTACACACAATACAGTGATGCACTGTGGGTAAATGTTACAGGTGAGAGAGACTGTAGTGTGTGATGCAACAAATACAGATCAGAGACAATATCTACACAACTTCTGAAACTATAAATGCAATAATCTGTGTTTGTACAGTGTTACCTAAAGCTGTGCTGACGGTACGGCCTGATGAACGAGTGTTTAGAGGAGAAACAGTCACTCTCAGATGTGATATAAAGTGGGCAGGAGACACTGAGTGGACATACAGATGGGAAATAGAGGGAACCAACAACCAATATAAAAACACTGTCAGCCGAACCTCAACACAAGAGTTGAACATCAGCAGTGTTGATCTCTCTCACAGCGGTAAATACACCTGTACAGGACAGATACACACTCAAAGCTCTCAGCGCAGTGATGCTGTTACACTGACTGTCTCAGGTGAGTGTGTGTTTGTTGTGATCAGCTTCTCCATCAGTTTCTCTACGGCTCTGTAACTCGTGATGTTTTGTTCAGCTGAAGCTCAGGCATCAGTGCGAGTGTCTCCACAGCCGTGGCTGACTGAAGGAGAATCAGTGACTCTGACCTGTGAGGTTTCAGGCTCCTCTAAAGGCTGGACGTTCAGCTGGTTCAGAGATCATGATCATCTGTCAGACAGCAGCAGAGGAGCTGGAGGATCTTACACTCTCAGTCCTGCTGCTCTACAGCACACAGGAGTTTATACGTGCAGAGCAGAGAGAGGACGACCAGCCTATTACACACACAACAGCAGCTCACAGACACTGTGGATCACTGGTGAGGGTTTATGCTTGTGCTCATCCGGATCTGTGTTTCACTGCAGTCTCTGTGCTGTCAGTTTTGATTGAGATTTTCCTCTTTTCAGGAGTTTCTGCTTCAGTGTCTCTGGTCATCAATCCCAGCAGAAGTCAACACTTCTCATCTGACTCTCTCTCTCTGAGCTGTGAGGATCAGAGTAACTCTGCTGGATGGACAGTGAGAAGATACACAGACAAAGACACACAAACTTGTGCAAAACAAACAGGATCTCGATGTGTAATGGACTCTCTCAGCACATCTGACACTGGAGTGTACTGGTGTGAGTCTGAATCTGGAGAGAAACGTCTTCCTCGAAACATCACTGTACACGGTGAGTCCGGTTAATAATCACGACATTTGCACTCATTCTAATCTAAATTCTAACAAAAAGTCTACATACATTTTCATATTTTCTATACAGCTGATCTGTACAATGGAATTTTGTAACTATTTTACATGTTGGCAAATTTGTGGCTAATGTGTATCAAACAATCCACCATAGGAAGTAATAAAGAGAGCAGAAGTGATCAGCTGTGCCCATATGACAGTGAATAACCAATAAGAAATTAAGAATTAATGCTCCTACAATGCTTACTTTTGTCTAAAAAATAAAAATAAATCCAAACAAACAATCATTTACTCATAAAATAGTTGTGTTTTGTCATGAGATTTGGTTAAACCATACGACACTAGTATAAAAAAAAAACTCTAGAGGTACAAAGTACAATTCATAAATCAGTATTTTTATTGTATGACAATGACTGTATATTTATAGTATGTATTGTTTTGCTATATTCCTACTACAGTATTTACAGTATTAACACACTTCTTGTGTTTGTAGACGGTGAGGTGATTCTGGAGAGTTCTGTTGATCCTGTGATTGAGGGAGAGACTCTGACTCTACACTGTTTACATCGATCTACAAACTCCCCGATCCTCAGCGCTGATTTCTATAAAGACGGATCACTGATCCAGAATCAGACGACAGGAGAGATGAGCATCACTACTGTCTCAAAGTCACATGAGGGTTTCTACTACTGTAAAACAGAGAGAGGACAGTCACTCCACAGCTGGGTCTCAGTCAGAGGTTATTTTATTCATGAGCATCTGATGAGATACGCCACACGAATACTAGAATACGAGTCTCTCGCTCTTATTTCTGCTGGAGCACAATCAGTTATTGTTTCACATAACTCACAAGAATATCACATAACGAGTATATATTAAATCAAATCAAAATATACTGAATATTGTGCCTGTTATTGTAACCAATTACAATTGAAATAATCAGCACATCATAACCAATATCCTATAGTTTAATAAAATGAACAGTGTTGTAATTACAGCCAATCAACAATAAAATAAAATTAGATGACTTTCGTGCCAGAATCTGACTGTCTAAAAATTTAATATTTTTCATTTGAAATCAGCAAGGAAGGAATCTGAATGTGCGTATGTAGTCGGTATGTCAGTATTTTTGGGTGAGGAGTTTTATCCCCTTATAAACATTTAAATAAATTACCAAAAATCAATATACAGGCAAACAAAAGTGCCATAATGTCTCGTTTTAAAGAATTCTGGCCTCCATTTCATCCCTAAGCCTTGTTTGCTGTCATTAAGGACATTAATGAGAATTAAGGTTTTGATTAAACGGTAATGTTGATGTATGAAGTTATCAAAATAATAGATGTATGTAGACCTGTGTAGAATCTAAAGCAAGTTTAGTTTGTTGAAAAATTCTATTAATCTCTGCCTTTAATGCATAACAATGTTGCTGAATAATGTTCTTGTGTTTCTGTTTTTCAGGTCAGATTTCTGTCCTCAAAATCCTCAGTTTTCTTGTGGCCGCTTCTCCGTATCTGCTAGCGACAGTCGTGCTGCTGTACAAATGTTACAGAGCGAGAGGTAACACTTCTGTCTGACACACACACACACACTCTCCCTGTGCATACATTCAGACAGACAGACTAGTTTTGTCCGCTGGCTGACTCTTTTAGTGTGTGGCAAGCTGTTACATATCAGCATCCTTAATTAGGATTTTTAGGATTTGGTAATGCCATAAACTTCAATGCTATTTGTTGGAATTTTGTGAAATAGGCCGATCTACAGTGTAAAAAACTAAATCCGTAAAATAACAAAATAAGTACTGGCAGCTTATTATCTTGACAGTATCCAGTAATTTTACGGACATTTCCGTTAACCCTATAACACTATAAAAAAAAAAAAAAAAAAAAGGAAAATTGTGTTAAATGAATCTCTATTAATCTGACATCTCTATTTTTATGGATGTTTTAGGGTGTAATGTTGTGATAGTCATCTCTCTACAGCCTGACAGTGATCACTCAGTCTATATCTGGTTAGGGTCTTTCTCACTTTATGTGACACTTTATCAACCTCCCCATTCATTCCATGTTTATTGTAGTATTAGACACACATATGCACACATATATATATTCACACACATACATTTTTTCCTTCTCTCTTTCTCTATCTCTCTTTGTCTTTTTCTGAGTTGGAAATAAATGTTTTTTGTGTGTTTTTCACAGTTCCGTCTACTGAAAACCAAAGTCAGTATGCCGTAACAGAGGAAGAAACTTCAATCTGATATTAACATGTTTTAAGAGATTCATAAGATTCATTTTCCATACATAATTCTGTCAACATATTTGATTTACCTTATATCATTTGTCATCAAGCATGATAAATACCATTGTTTAGTATGTTATTCTTCTTCTATATGGTCCATATTATTGTTATTATTATTTAGATTTGTCATCACCTTATAGAACTAGATTCAGTGACCTTATATCTTTGTAACGTCTGTTCTTCCAATAGTAAAAGCTTGACGTTTTGTTGGTTTTGGTTTCCCGTTGTCTGTTCGGTTTTGCTTGTTTGAGTATTTTGTAAACATAAAGACCAAAGTGTTATTCTGTATCACAATGTATATAAATATAATAGCTGAAATAAATGCATATATAAAAAAATATATATAAAAAAGTGTAATGTCTTTGTCTCACATTTGTATCATAATTTGTAAACTATCATCTAAGTGTAAAAAATGTCTTAGTATGTCATAATTTAATGGCATTTCGTTGTAAGATACAGAAAGTCCTTTAGATTCTCAGGGCCACAAAACTGTTACAACTATATGCATCTGACAGCAATTTTATATCAGGCCTAAGAATGAAAATGTTTCCCCAGCTAACAATTTTTGGATCCCATAACGTTAGTTTTTGGTACCCAGAACATTCTCAGAATGTTAGTTTATGGTTCCCAGAACGTTAATTTTTATGGTAACCACCCAGCAACGTTCTGGGAACGTTATTTTATTGTTACATAAAAATAAAACCAAAAAAGAACGTTCCCCTAACGTAAGAATTTGGTTCCCAAAAAAAATAACCAAAAAATAACATTAGGGGAACGTTCTGTGTTAACTGGGTCCTTACATTGACAGAATGATTCTATTAAGCACAGAGATGTTTCTACTCACAAACATGATTATTTTTTATTTAATTTTCAGTAAAGCTGAGACGGAGACGTCACAAATATCTTGAAGTTTATTGAATGTGAGGAACAGCAGGTACTTTGGCATTTTAACAGAACAATCCTCCAACAGCAACAATGCAGCTAATAATAATATAAATAAGTCAGAGGAATCCTTTCCACCATAGAACTTATATTCAACACATGAGCTTGGCTGTAAAGAGGACACTCAAATAACGGCACATGAACTCTGACACAAGTCATAGATATTTGTGTATTATTGTATTTGGCTGCTCCAGTCAGTCTTGTGGAAGAGATTTTATCTTTAAGATGTGTGTGACCATCATATGACAGTAAAAGAGCACACACACACATCTTATTCTAATGATTGTTGGTACGTGTCAGGAGGGCCTCCACTTAAGCATGAAATATGATGAACAAGTCTAAGAATGCTCCACATATGGTTGAAATACCATCATTGGCCTAGAAGGATCAAGTCAAGTTTTATTTATAGAGCGCAAGTTTAACACAACTTGATCCAACGTGCTTTACAGTACAATAGAATAAATCAAGTAAAAAAAAGTAAAAAAAAAAAAAAAAGTAGTAGAAAAAAAAAGAGATAAAAATCAAGTATCAAAATCATTCAGTGTATATACATGCATGCATAACGAAGAACACCGACTAATTTAAAATACATACACAACATTACTCGAATGCAAGAGAGTAGGTCTTTAAACTGGATTTAAAAGCAACCAGAGATGGAGAGGTCCTGATGTTTAAAGGTAAATTGTTCCAGAGCTTTGGGGCGATTACTGAGAAAGCTCGATCACCTTTTGATTTACACCAAGAGCACGAGGGACAGATAAAAGTGACTGATCAGAAGATCTTAGTGACCTACAGGCTGTGTATGGCCTAATAAGATCACAAATATAATCTGGGGCCGAACTATGTAGAGCCTTGTATGCAAAAAGAAGGATCCTAAAGTCGACTCTAAATTTTATTGGTAGCCAATGCACTGTGGCCATGATAACATTCTGGGAGTCAAGACTATAAAAGAGGAAGGATGCCCTCCCTCCACTGTCACACTCTGCAGCCGTTCTGTGTGACTGTACGACTGCTGGCCTTTTCTTGCAAGGAAATAAACCTCATCAAAGTCTCTTATTCAATGATAGAATTGTGTTTGCCACCACAGTCTCTAAATAATGCAACTACAAAAAAGAGAAATTACATAAATCTGTTTTAGGACTGAACATTTTTCTTTCATTTATTTCAACAGGCATCACTTCATCTGTATCATGTAGTTTGTAATTGCATGGCGTTATGTTGAGTCGGCTCAACTTAAAAAAATTTTTTATAAAAATAAAAAACTGAAGCAAGTAAAAATGTACTATAAAATAATCGTCTCAAAAATATAGTTCTTTATTGAACCATCCGATTTGTTTTCTCTAAATAGCTTCTTATCAATAGCTTCACTAAATCACACAAAAGTTATTTACCTTGATGCCCCAAAAACAGAGTTTTAAGCTCTTTAAAAGAATAGGTGACTCTTAAAAGGGCTTTTGTGTTCGCTGATGAATGAGGCCTATGAAGGAGAAAATGTTATTTCCACTGAGAGAGAGTGATGAGATATCAGATGTTTCTACTCACAAACCTGATTAATTTGAACTTGATTGTCAGCAAAAGCTGAGACAGAGACATCACTATATCGAATGTATGTGTATTGAATGGAGTATGGGGAGGCTGCAGACCTGGAGCCGGTAGATATTCGCCCCGAGCAGTTTTACGGCCCTGTTGTTCCTGATGCCTCCAGTAGGGGGAGGCTGTACAGCGACACGAATTGAGGTATGTTCAATAATCTGCTAAAGTTATTGTTGTTAAGCATGATGCAACATTTATTATTTATAAACGCTTAGCTAGATAGAGCTAGGGTAGGTAGATATCAATTCGTTTCTATATATCAATGGATGGGTCTATAATTTATTTCGAGAGGGTCAGGTTGATGTTCTGTCTGGCTCAAACTTAGCTAACCACGTGTAGGTTTAGCTGCTCCTAGTCTTCTCTACTCACTTTCAAAATTAATTTTCTTTTTAATTTTCTTTTGTTGCCTGTCTTTAGCTTGCGTGAGACGGCCTCTTCTGGTAAGACTCTGTTTACTCGTTGCATTGAAACACACTCCACGTGGGGCAACATTACAGTAGATTTTGGAAATATGTGAACTTTTTTTTTTTACAGTCTATGGTGTGAACACACAAAAGACACATTTATAATAGGCATATATGTGTATATATATAATCTCTCTCTCTAAGTAAAGAGTTGAACTGCACACTCGCTCAAATATTTTGATTATTTCCAACGTCATACATGATAAAAACCCACATTAAAAACTTTTCCCATATGATTTGAATGTAGATTCTGGTTTGAGTTGTTTCTTATAAATGAAATGATCTAATTGTCTAATTTATATCTTAATATAATTTTTTTCTTAAAATAGCTTACTGATCTGGACTAAAATGTAGGATATGTGCACTTATGTGTGTTTTATCATACTCTGTCTTTACCAAGTTCTCTTTAACTTGCATCTCATGAAGGTGTGTGTTTGCTTTAGCTACTTAAGGAAATGAAAATCTCTCTCTCTAAACTTGTATAAACTATAAACACCCATCTCTTTTTTGAACTGCATTCCAAACCAACAGCTTGTCTAGTAAATAAACGACTTACAGAGATATACATGGACATGTTTATGTCATTTTCAATTTTCTCTGCACAGTCCATCATCAGTGGCTAAAAGAAATCAAAATGGCTTGACTTATTTTCCAAAAGTGTTCCACAAACAAGTGCCTGTGCCGTTGTACTTTGAAGATCAAAAGCAAATTGTTGCAATCCACACTCACCTGACATCAATTCTGGGACACACACACACACACAGTGACAAGATAAAATTCTGTAGGCTGAGTGAAGAGAGTAAAGCCCAACTGAATATCTACAGATATTTCAATCCTTAGTGCAGATCTACACTGTAACGTTTATATTAAAAATGAACAAAAAAAAACAAAAATTGGTCAGTCTATGGACGGGACAGTTATTAATGTGTAAGTTTCGAGCGTCGATTTAATGATGTTATTTCGCAGTATAAACACATCAGGGAGAACAGGGCCGTAAAACTGCCTATGCCGTATATCTACCGGCTCCAGGTCTGCAGCCTCCCCATGCTGAATGTGTGAATCTCCAGGTTAATATAGTTCAAGCTAACAGATCTCCACTGACAATTTTGCTATAAAACAACAAAATTGGTCTCAACTTTTTTTTGTTGAAAAGAATAGTACTAATAAATGAAGAAAAAATCAGGACCCTTTATTTATTATGGTCATTTCAGATGGAATATCTTTAATAAGACAAAACAGATCAAGCGGTGACATTGTTCGAAGATTTGTGAGCAGCTGCCTACATCTGTTAGGACTTTTCTATTATTAATCTCAGTTAAAGCAGATTATGATAATCTATGAACATGTTGAAAAGGGGTTTTCAAACTCCTAAAATTGAGGTGAATATTTGTGAATCTGCTTAAAAAATAAAAATAAATAAAGCAGATTTATGAATATTCCTGTGCCATTTTATTTGTGTAGAAATCTTATGTTCATAAGAAACAACTTAATCGATGTTCGAAACTAACTTCAGGATGTTCCATTTTGAGACTGTTATAAAGCTCTTCTATTAATAAAAACTAAATGGAGCTAAAATTTAGCTGGATTGTATTACATTTTCAACAAAGCAAGCAATAGCATCAGACAAGAACACTGTTTTGTTCTTAAAATTATATTTAAAAAAAAAAAAAAAGTGCAGAAGAACTGAAGCTCTTTCTAAAGACAAAATGGGTGGCTCTTAAAAGAGCCTTTTGTGTTGCGAGTTGAGCTGAGCTCGCTCTACTTTGAGCTGGTGTATTTGGTCACAGCCTTTGTGCCCTCAGACACGGCGTGTTTGGCCAGCTCTCCGGGCAGCAGCAGACGCACGGCGGTCTGGATCTCTCTCGATGTGATGGTGGAGCGCTTGTTGTAGTGAGCGAGACGAGACGCTTCACCGGCGATGCGCTCGAAGATGTCGTTGACGAAAGAGTTCATGATTCCCATCGCCTTGGAGGAGATCCCGGTGTCGGGATGAACCTGCTTCAGGACTTTGTACACGTAGATCGCGTAGCTCTCCTTCCTGGACTTTCTGCGCTTCTTTCCGCCCTTGCCGGCGGTTTTAGTGACGGCCTTCTTCGAACCCTTCTTGGGTGCAGCCTTCGCTGGTTCAGGCATGATGCTGTAGTCAAAGAAACTCAAAGACCAATAAAGCTGAATCGCTGCAGGCGGGCTTTATGCACTGCTCTATGCTAATTTCAAAAGGGAAGTACGTCCTACTCTGATTGCTAGTTCTTGGACCAACCCATAGAATGATTTCATTGGCTACATTAAAAGTTCCTTGACTTGTGGGACATCCAATCACAGGCTTTAAATGTTGATCCCGCCCATCGCCTCATGTCCTACTACCATCCCCCATTATATCATATTTCTTTGTTTCATTTTCCCGCATTTTTCGTAATGCACAGTATGCACTGCAGTATCAAATATTTAAAGTACATTATTGATCATTTCAGTTTAATCAATTTGAAAAAAATAAGAGACAATTCATATTACAAAAAGACAAGAGATTAACATATTTAAATACCAAATAATGACCAGTGGGGAATGTTATAATAACGATTCTGTTATTGAATGTCAACACAACGACACTTAATATAGTTTTTAACTACTTGGAAACTTGTTCTTTGCGTGTAAATGTGGGTGGCTCTTAAAAGAGCCGTTGGGTTTTTCTTCTTCGTGGATCTCTTAACCCCCGAATCCGTACAGAGTGCGTCCCTGTCGCTTCAGCGCGTACACAACATCCATGGCAGTGACGGTCTTTCTCTTGGCGTGTTCAGTGTAAGTCACAGCATCACGAATGACGTTCTCCAGAAACACCTTCAACACACCGCGAGTCTCTTCATAGATCAGGCCAGAAATACGCTTGACGCCGCCACGTCGAGCAAGACGACGAATAGCGGGTTTAGTGATTCCCTGGATATTATCGCGAAGAACCTTTCGGTGACGCTTTGCGCCTCCTTTCCCGAGTCCTTTACCGCCTTTTCCTCTTCCAGACATGATTGCGAATTCAATTCACAAACAGAACACAAACCTGCCGCTGGAGAACAGAGGCTTATAGTCGGCTAGCGGACCTAGTTGAAACCAAATTCATGGGTGGTTCTATGACACGCTACTCTCCAACTGGTGCTCAGCAAATGACATGCAGCTCCACCTCTCTTGACGTCATGGGTTGAGTTGGATGTAGTTCAGCTCCACCTCTGTGGAAATAATGGGTGGAGGAATTGTGGGTGGGTGTTAGGATTGGTTTGACCGTTTATATACTGTCTATGGGTTTGGCCGTCTATCTTCAACCATTACCCAAATTACATTCAGAGAGGAGGAGCTGGATCCCACACTGCACCCAGTGAGAAGCCTCTCCTACACCAATTAAGTCCAGTTGTCCTTCAAAGGAAACAACAAATCACAAGAAACAAGCAAGCACTATGTTCTGCATACTATTTATGGAAATATAACTTATTTTTAATAAAACTACTTAATGTGAACTTGAACTTAAGAACAGTGTGCACTGTGCAGTTGCCATTAGTTACGCATAAAAATAAATCATTCTTTCAGCAGAGCTGTATCAAATATATACTTTTTTTTTTTTTGTTCTTTTTTGATACATTGAGGTGGCTCTTAAAAGAGCCTTTGGGTTTGTATGACTGTTTCTGTTATGGATTTAAGCACGCTCTCCGCGGATGCGGCGGGCCAGCTGGATGTCTTTGGGCATGATGGTGACTCTCTTGGCGTGGATGGCGCACAAGTTGGTGTCTTCAAACAGACCCACCAAATAAGCCTCGCTCGCCTCCTGTAGGGCCATGACAGCCGAGCTCTGGAAGCGCAGATCCGTCTTGAAATCTTGAGCGATTTCTCTCACCAGACGCTGGAAGGGCAGTTTGCGAATCAGCAGTTCAGTGGATTTCTGGTAACGGCGAATCTCTCTCAGCGCCACGGTACCGGGCCTGTAACGATGAGGCTTCTTAACGCCACCGGTAGCGGGTGCGCTCTTACGGGCAGCTTTAGTGGCCAGCTGCTTCCTCGGGGCTTTTCCTCCGGTGGATTTACGAGCGGTCTGCTTAGTTCTTGCCATTGTTTCTCAGTGAAGAAAACTAACGAATGAATAGTTCACGAGAACACAGCGCCTATTTAAGCCCAGGGCTGCCATGCGCTCATTGGATGGCTTTGCTTCAGAGGCATTTGATTGGTTATTGTCTGGCGTCTGTAAATGACAGTTGGCCAATGGCTGTGCGCCTCCTGTTTTCAAAGACGAGACAAGAGTTTGTGGTTCCCGCCCAAACATCCTTTGTTTCTCTTTGTATACATGAAAATAGAATAGGCGAAATCAGGTATTAGCTTTTGCACAGCAGATTTTTAAAATATTATTGAAAGTGTAGAGTTGGACTTGTGGCACTAATAGTAAAAACTGAGATAAATAAATTTACTTAACCACGTTGTGTTTCATTTCTTTATAATGATATCAATATATCATTTAAATATATTTAGCCATGCCAATAAAACTATATGCATTTTCATAATACATTCATTAAATCCTTACGAATGAGACCGGATAACAATAACATTAAAATTATCTAGGGACATGCATTTCTAGTCAGATTTTAAAGAATTAAAAAAATACCATCATTGAAAAACTTATTTATGATTGGAAACTCAGACACTAGCTTTGATTTCTTTAAGAAATGTATCTCCATCTCTATACACATACAACGCATTGTATAGTAAAAGAGTCAATTTATGGGCATTCTTCTGCAGGTTTTTTTTTTTTTTTACCGTTTTATCAAACTAACTTTAATAGAAAATCAAATAAAAAGCGGACGAATGAAAACACTCTTTCTTGGAGAAATTGTGTGGCTCTTAAAAGAGCCTTTGATTTAAAGAGAAGCTTCCGTCAGTCTACTTGGCCTTCGCGGGCTTCTCGGTCTTCTTAGGCAACAACACGGCCTGAATGTTGGGCAACACACCACCCTGAGCGATGGTCACGCCACCCAGAAGCTTGTTCAGCTCCTCGTCATTGCGCACCGCCAGCTGCAGGTGTCGAGGGATGATGCGTGTCTTCTTGTTGTCCCGAGCGGCGTTTCCAGCCAACTCCAGGATTTCAGCGGTCAGATACTCGAGCACAGCGGCTAAATACACCGGAGCTCCGGCACCGACGCGCTGGGCATAGTTGCCTTTACGAAGAAGCCTGTGAACACGGCCGACGGGGAACTGCAGTCCCGCCCTGGAAGAGCGACTCTTGGCCTTAGCGCGAGCCTTTCCACCGGTTTTGCCTCGTCCACTCATTTTCAAAAATAGTTACTACAGCAGACTGTTAAAAGAATAAATAACATCAGTCCATTCACATACTGTATTTAAACGAGAGTGCCAGTCGCCTATTGGTTTAAACTGTGATAAGTTTCAAACCAATCACTGATCTTCCCTCCAAAACCCAACCCCCTTTTTGGAACAATCACATGTATTGACTACACAAAAGAGACTCATGTTTGATAGAAAATTCAAAAAAGTACAAAAATGGCTATTATACACTCTTCCTACCAACAGTGTTTTTCCTTTCACACACTATATTTTCTGCACATTGACTAGATCTGATACTGTACAGTATTATTATTCTATTTTAATATTGGAATTGAATCACTGCCATTTTTGTTGTTTGTACTGGCACATTTCTTCAGCATATTATTTAGTGTATATATTCTGTACTGTTAATCAACATCCTATTGGGACCGTGATCACTGTTTGAACCATCATAAGCGTTTTGGCCTTTTTAATCAATTTCTTATGAATAAAAATGGTTTACTTGAGTTTTACCTAAACTTGGTGACTTGTTTAATTGCATGAGAGTAAGTGGGTGAAGTCACATCTTGGATATTTGATTCCAGAATTAACTAATCATTCAAATACATGAGTTTTGCTCTTTACTCGGAGTCAGTGGTTGGCTCTTAAAAGAGCCGTTGAGAAACAAACAGTAACGTTAGATTTATTTCTTCTTGGGAGCTGCCTTTTTAGGTTTGGCCGCTTTAGGTTTTGCTGCTTTAGGTTTCGCCGTTTTGGGTTTGGCCGCCTTTGCCTTTTTGGGGCTCTTGGCTGCTTTCTTAGGAGTCGTCGGTTTCTTGGCCTTCTTGGGGCTCTTCGTTGCCTTTTTAGCGGCGGGTTTCTTCACCTTCTTCGGCGATTTCTTAGCGGCGGGCTTCTTTGCTGCTGCAGCTTTGGGCTTCTTAGCGGCAGCGGGTTTCTTGGCTGCGGGCTTCTTGGTTTTAGGAGCCGCTTTCTTGGCGGGTTTCTTCTTGGTCTCTGCTTGCTGCTTGTTGAGTTTGAAGGAGCCCGATGCGCCGGTTCCTTTGACCTGAACGAGGGTGCCTTTAGTCACCAGGCTCTTGATGGCGATCTTAACGCGGGAGTTGTTCTTCTCCACATCGTATCCACCGGCAGCGAGCGCTTTCTTCAGGGCGGCGAGGGACACACCGCTCCTCTCCTTGGATGCGGACACAGCCTTGACGATGAGCTCGCCGACGCCTGGACCTGCTTTCTTGGCTTTCACAGCAGACTTCTTCTTGGGCGATTTAGCCGGGGCGGCAGCAGCGGGGGCTGGGGCGGTTTCTGCCATATCTCTCTCTATCTGATTTGAACTGTAGTCTTACAAACTCTGGTTTTAGTAATGTTGTGAATAGCGCTCGAGCGGCGCTGCGGTCTTAAACAACACATGAGAACCTCGTAGACTCAACCTGCCCCGCTCTGTGTCTGCTGCTCGCTGACGCTTGTGTTTTCTTCTCTAACATTTGGAGCAAAACTGGAGCTGTTAAATAGTTTGATTCAGACAAAACTAAGTGAACACCAAGCAGAGGTTCTGGGCTTTCATTAGAGACTAAAGAACGCGAAGGGGAAACGTTACTTTTTCCTTCGTCAGACCAAATCCAAGGCGAGCATCAGCCGCTGGGGAAAGCCGCGTGCAAAACTGATCGATAGTTTTAATGAAAAAGGTGATAAAATCCTGAACGCCTCATTAGTGTGCTCAGCAAACAGTCTGAAAGAGACTTTAATGAAATCAGCATCAGTGATGGGCGTTAGGAGGCTCTCGTACAGCTGTTGTTTTGGGCAGCTTGAAGCACACAAACATCATCCGGAGTCTCAAGAGTATGTCTGTGACTCGTGTATGGCCCGATCATCTTCGGTCAGCAGAGTATCTATATTTTATCTCATTAAACACGTTAAATACGTCGTTGATGTAGGCCAACATCATATCACGACATAAACATTTAATTGTAATAAAGTATGTTTGTCTCCTGATTCGCCATTCATCTATATGGAACAATGTGAATAGAAATGATGGAAATTGAAATGGAAATGGAAATTCACAGAAGAAAGCAAGCCACTGAGGTTTGAAACAACATTAGGGCGAGTAAATGATGACAGACATCTTGGGTGAAACCCTATGACACACAAATACTTTGACACACAAAAAGCCTTTAGATAAACCTGCTGTACACGATCTATTAGATGCCGTCTCATTGATCGTTTAGACAGACTATCAAGTCAAATTTGTGATTTTATATTATTCAAACATTTTGAAAAGAAGAAATCTGAATGACAGATCATCTACTGAGCGAAGACATGAGTCACAAACAGACTCAGATAATATATGTGAGTAATGCAATGTAAGTGAGCAGTGTATAAGTTAGCAGTGTAATATAGGTAAGCAGTGTAATAGTGAGTAATGTAATGTAGCCTAAGTGAGCAGTGTGTAATGTAAGTGAGAAATGTAATGTAAGTGAGCAGTGTAATATAAGTGAGTAATGTAAGTGAGCAGTGTGTAATGTAAGTGAGAAATGTAATGTAAGTGAGTAATGTAATGTGAGTAATGTAAGTGAGCAGTGTAATATAAGTGAGTAATGTAATGTAAGTGAGCAGTGTAGTGTAAGTGAGCAGTGTAATATAAGTGAGTAATGTAATGTAAGGGAGCAGTGTAATATAAGTGAGTAATGTAATGTAAGGGAGCAGTGTAATATGAGTAATGTAATATAAGTGAGTATAATATAAGTGAGTAATGTAATATAAGTGAGTAATGTATATCACTTATATCACATTACTCACTTATATTACACTGCTCACTTATATTAAATTACTCACTTATATTACATTTCTAGTAGTGTAATATAAGTGAGTAATTGTGATATAAGTGAGTAATGTGATGAGAGAGGGCAGAGTAAGATAAAGTTTTATAACTGGCCTATATGAATGAGAAATGTTCTTTCCACTGACAGAGTGATGCAATTTCATGACATATATGTTTCTACTGATATGTTGAATATGTACTGAATGTGTGAAACTCCAGGTGTTTTATATTTCAAGCTAACAGATCTCCACTGGCATTATTGCTAAAAAATGACAAAATTGGTCAACTTTTTATTCTAAAAGAATAGTACTAATAAATAATAAAAATGCCACCTTTGCTTATGATGCTCATTTCAGATGGAATATCTTTAATAAGAATAAACAAATCAAGCAGTGACATTTTCCAAACTGATGTGTCCAAAATGGTCAATGTTTATGATAGTGTCTTTATTCGTAATATTTATTTTATTAATTATTCTCTATATATTATCATTATTTTACATGTTTTTGAGTTCTTTAATTTCATATATATATATATATATATATATATATATTACTTTATGCTCTATGTTTGAATATTTCCAAATGTAAGATCTTTGGTGTCTCTTCTGGGCTGTAAGATTGAGTGGGTGTGATTTCCATCATCTATCTTTGACATTTGACCTCTGACCTAGCCGTTACACCGACTATGACATATTGGCGATGATAAGTCTGTTTGACCTTTTCTTATTAGACCAAAGCAAGCAAAAGTTTAAGAGGATGTAAGTTTCCTGCATATATATTCATTGCTTTTATTTTGCTCTTCACCTCTACTTCTGCTTCATCTCCTCTACCTCTCCTTTCATTCTGCAAATATCTTCTTTTAACATTCTACAATGTTATACTATATATATATATATATATATATATATATATATATATATATATATATATATATATATATAACTATTATTATTATTATTTTAGGGTGAGAAGCTCGGTCACTCGGGAGGAGCTCAGAGTAGAGCCGCTGCTCCTCCACATCGAGAGGGGCCAGCTGAGGTGGCTCGGGCATCTGTTCCGGATGCCTCCTGGACGCCTTCCCGGGAAGGTGTTCCGGGCACGTCCCACCGGGAGGAGACCCCAGGGAAGACCTAGGATAAGCTGGAGGGACTATGTCTCACGGCTGGCCTGGGAACGCCTCGGTGTCCCCCCGGAAGAGCTGGAGGAAGTGTCTAGGGAGAGGGAAGTCTGGGCATCTCTGCTTAGACTGCTTCCCCCGCGACCTGGCCCCGGATAAGCGGAAGAAGATGGATGATTTTTTTCCTTATTTAAATTTTATTTTCGACAGTCTGGCTGGATCCCATTGCACCACAAACATTTGTGAGCAGCCGCCTACATCTGTCACATTCCTGTTAATAATCTGTTCAAACAGATTAGAATCATCCAGAAATATGAACAGTTTGAAAAAGGGCCCTCAAACTCCTAAGATTGAGAGGCTACTACTTAACATTTATGAATTTGCTAATGTTAAATATATATTTATATATATATATGTGTGTGTTCTAACCTAAAAAGTTTCATTTTGAGGTAAAAAAAAAAAAAAAAAAGCTCTATTAGTGAAAAACTAAACAGAGCTAAAACTTCACTGATTGTATTAGTGTTTTATCAAAATCAACAAGAACGTTAAAGAACAGTATTTTTTCAACTATTGAAACAAAAAGGGTGCAGAAAAACTGAAGCTCTTTTTAAAGACAGTATGTGTGGCTCTTAAAAGAGCCTTTGGTGTTGTGAGTTGAGCTCGCTCTACTTTGAGCTGGTGTATTTGGTCACAGCCTTTGTGCCCTCAGACACGGCGTGTTTGGCCAGCTCTCCGGGCAGCAGCAGACGCACGGCGGTCTGGATCTCTCTCGATGTGATGGTGGAGCGCTTGTTGTAGTGAGCGAGACGAGACGCTTCACCGGCGATGCGCTCGAAGATGTCGTTGACGAAAGAGTTCATGATTCCCATCGCCTTGGAGGAGATCCCGGTGTCGGGATGAACCTGCTTCAGGACTTTGTACACGTAGATCGCGTAGCTCTCCTTCCTGGACTTTCTGCGCTTCTTCCCGCCTTTGCCGGCAGTTTTAGTGACGGCCTTCTTGGAGCCCTTCTTGGGTGCAGACTTCGCTGGTTCAGGCATGACGATTCACTCGGAGAAACTTCAAAATACAATGAGGCTGTGTTACTTCAGGCGGGCTTTTATGCACTGCTCTATGCTAATTTCCAAAAGGGACTACGGCCTTTTCTGATTGCTAGTTTTCCTGGACCAACCCATAGAATGTTTTCATTGGCTACATTAAAAGTTCCCTCACTTGCAGGACACCCAATCACAGGCTGTAAATGTTGATCCCGCCCATCGCCTCATGTCCTACTACCATCCCCCATTATATCATGTTTCTTTGTTTCATTTTCCCGCATTTTTCGGAACGCAATGCAGTAACATATTTAAAGATCAATATTGATGATTTCAGTTGTTTAATCAAATTAAATTTCAAATTGAAAAACATCAATACATAATTAAAATAGATTAAAACATATTTCATACTACAAAAACACAGATCATCACATTACCTACGTTTATTTCATACATTTTGCTTAGGAATCGGATGAGATGTTAAATCGAGGTCCTCTGTGGTCATTAAAAACCCATGGCACTTCTCATAAAAAGTAGGGGTGTAACCCTGGAGTCCTGAAGGCCAAATTCCATCGATTGGCCCTTGCCAATCATGGCCTCCTAACAATCCACTTCCTTTGAATTGGACTTTTAAACCACCACCACTTTTAAAAGCCCAGGGGACTGAAATATTACCAGGAATTATCCATAAATTAGTCATTCCACGAAACCGGTATGATTTGAGTCCCTCTGACCTTTTTAAGTGTATTTTACCTATTGGGTCACCAAACATCTAATTTTAAAAGCTTTTTGTATCAATTGAAATGTCTCCTTTAATAAAATTTTTTAATAATGACATACATATTATCTTTATATTATAACTGATCTTGTTTGATCAGTTGACACCACCTATTTGGTCATGTTCCTCATGGCCTTCTATGAAAGTGTACTTAAGATATGAATAATAAAATTAGAAAAAAGTCCATACATTTTGCCATTCCCATGAATATCTATCTGTGCTTTTTTGCTGGTAATGTTTTTTTTTTTTTTTTAAGTAAGTTTATGATTATTCATTAAAATCACATTATTTAGTTCCGTCCCTCAGTAATCCCTCAACCCCGTTACACAAATCATTCTCCCCCATAAAAGTAATGAACAGATCCTTATGTGACATCAATAACGGGAAGTAACATCATAGAAGTCTTCTGAACAACATTGTGTGTAGACACAGGCAAGTTACCACCTTCTTTTATAACTATAACTTATTTAGAATTGTGGTTGTCAAGCTCAACGACTCAACCCTGTTACATCAAATAAAGACTATTACTTGTGAAAATGATCTTTGTTGTTTCAACAATATACATGATTTCTTAATACCATGCATGCCATGTGCTCTCCTGTTATTCACTACACGTAGAGCAGTGGCCATTTTCAAGCAAAAAAAAAAAAAAAAAAAACCCCGTCACGCTCAACCCCGTTACTTTTTTCCACGAAGCGAGCGCACATAAAAAAATAAAATTAAAATAAAAAGCACATGCTCGCGCACACATAAAAAAAGCATAAAAGTAATATGTTGTGTTTTTTATGACCGATTTAGTCATTTTATAATGTTCTAATGTATACTAAGTTATTGTTGTTTTTCCTGCAGTCGGGTTAATAAAACTGAGTTGTAATTGCAATTTATATCTGTTGTTTTTCTTGGTTACACAATGAAATACAGTGCTTATAGAAAATCTTACAGTGAATTTGAGTAAAAAACAACTATGTATATGTTAAGCTGTATTTGTCTCTTCAACCCCGTTTACCCTAGTCTCAACCCCGTCACACCTACATTTTTATTAATTATTTTTTAAAGTTTATGAATAAGTAATTTAATGGTTGTTGAACTTAGCCTGAAATGTTCAGAGAAATCAGAAGAATACTGATTTGTTCAAATTCTGAAGTTAAGCCACATCTTTCAACAAAAATGATGGCACAAAAAAGTGCCCATTTCAGGCTTTAGTATAGCATAAGTGTAATATTATATGTAAATTTTACATTTACAATTACTGAATTAGTGTGAGACATGTTGATTTCATTACAAATATATTTTATAATCATATTCAGAGAGCTCCCATAACGGGGTTGAAGACTAATAGTGCCTATATCTTAAAATAATCACCAATAATAATAATAATAATAATAATAATAGGTATTTGATGCCTGAGGTGAGAACATGTTTTTCTGGAAGTGAAATATGTAATGATGTGGGGTGTTCAGAAAAGTAACACATAGAAGTAAAAAAAATTTAAAATGTGTACCTCCAAATCGTACCGGTTTCGTGTAATGACTCATATTGTAGGAAGGCACTTTAAAATTGTGCAGAAATCCCCTTCCATTGAATTGGCTCTATCACTCTCCTCTCCACCTAAAGCTGGTGTGTGTGTGCCGAGCGTACTGACGCCGGTGTACTGTGGGGGATGCTACACAATGACGGTGGTTGAGAAGAGATCATCCATGATATGAATTAAAGCGCTTCGGGTAGTAGACCTACACATGAAAGCGCCATATATGTGCCTCATTCATTAAATAATTAAATTTAGAATGTTTAGCAACTACTAATTAATGTTAAAACGCGTATTAATGAATCACCAATAAAAACTCATAATAGTTTCGATAAAACGCCACTCAACTTAATTTTCAGCGCATAGAAACTTGTTCTTTGTGAGAAAAAGTGGGTGGCTCTTAAAAGAGCCGTTGGGTTTTTCTTCTTCGTGGAGCTCTTAACCCCCGAACCCGTACAGAGTGCGTCCCTGTCGCTTCAGCGCGTACACAACATCCATGGCGGTGACGGTCTTTCTCTTGGCGTGTTCAGTGTAAGTCACAGCATCACGAATGACGTTCTCCAAAAACACCTTCAACACACCGCGAGTCTCTTCATAGATCAGGCCAGAAATACGCTTGACGCCGCCACGTCGAGCAAGACGACGAATAGCGGGTTTAGTGATTCCCTGGATATTATCGCGAAGAACCTTTCGGTGACGCTTAGCGCCTCCTTTTCCGAGTCCTTTACCGCCTTTTCCTCTTCCAGACATTTCGACAGATGCTTTTCAAATAACAACAACCGATAAAAGAACGAACTGTGGAGAGATGTTTATAGTCAGCAAGCGGACCTAGTTGAAACCAGATGAATCGATGAATGGGCGGTTCTACTAAACGTCACCCGACACGCTACTTTCCCGAGTGGAGGGTCGGGCGGTTGAGAACGCTGGACTGTGATTGGAGCATTGATGGCGTTGGTAGGCTACTGGAAGTGATCCGGAGATGGAGGAAAATTCTAGCAATGCTTTATAAAAATATTGAAAGTTCTGTGATATTATATCCAAACACTACAAAAAGATTTCCTGTACTGAGATCAGTTCGCCAAGGCTGCACTATTTCACCGTTTTTGTTCCTGCTGGTGGTTGAATTATTGGCATTACATATTAGACATATAGTCCTATTATTAAAGGATTGTCTATTTTTGGTAAGGAAATTAGAGTAACTCAATTAGCGGATGATACAGCTCTCTTTTTGAGTGACAAACATCAGATTGGTAATGCTATAACTCTAATTGACCAATTTTCAGCTGCTTCGGGTTTAATGCTTAACAAATCTAAATGTGAAATCTTATGTCTGTATCAGACTGAAGAGGAAAAAATGTTTAATATACCTGTTATGAATTGTGTAAAATATTTAGGTATTCATATCTGCAAAGATCACAAGGAATGTCAACAACTTAATTTTTCACATAAATTGAAGAAAACTAAAACAATACTGAATTTATGGTTTCAAAGAGACATTTCTATTTTAGGAAGGATTATTTTGACTAAAGCAGAAGGGATTTCAAGATTTGTCTATCCTGCCCTCTCTCTTAATGTCCATGATTCAACATGTAAAGATATAAATACCATATTTATTTTGTGTGGAAAAACAGACACCATCATGTAAAAAAAGTGGTGCTCTCTGGTTCTAAGGATGAAGGTGGATTTGAACTTTTGTACTTTTGGGACTTGAATGGGGCTTTAATTTGACTCTTTATATAAATGGTATGGATATTATGAGCAGCAATTGTACTAATAAGCATATCAGAAAATGCTTTCTAAATGTAAAGAAAATAACACCTCATGTTAAATTTTTCTGGAATTCTCATTTTACTGAGATTGATTGGCATGGGGTGTGGCTTGTTCCCTTTAGATTTTGTATCACGAACAAAGTTAGGGAATTACATTTGAAAATATTGCATAATATATATCCCACACACTTGTTTATCTCAAAATTCACACCTGTTGATAATTATTTTGTAAGACAGAACAAGAATCAGTAACTCATCTCTTTTATGGTTGTTCATTTTGTATTAAATTCTGGAAAAGTGTTGAAAATGATGTATGGCATCTAAAACAACACATACAATCACTGTTACGACCCCTCTAAGATTTGTCTAGGAGCAAGAGGGGTAACACTAAAAATATGGCAAAATCAGTAAGAATAATAGGAGGCGGCAAGAAACAATGCAAAAACGCAAAAACGCAAACTGCCAATGAAAGTGATTTATTATACAACAAAGAAAAGAAACCATTAAACTATAAAGTAGATTGACAAAAGTATAAATTATGTAAGCCACAACCAGTATGTACAAATTTACAATAAAGAGGAAAATAAACCAGAGAAAAGAAAAACTAAACAAATCAACCCAAAAGAAAGGAGACTCTAGTGACGCCAAAGAAAAGAAAGAAACAAAAACAAACAATCCTACCTCATTTAAACCTTTAACCTAACTAAAGAAAAGAAAAGAAAGTAATGAAATCTTCAGCGTCAAACGCCGTAAACTTCCCTACTCTCAGCTACCAAAACAAAACATACAATGGGTGGCGTTCACCTCTTACCTGGGGTTTCTATACACAGAGTTACCTAAATGTTGCACAATGGAAGTCGTACGACATCTTCCCTATCCTCCTTCCTCTTGGTAAAGAGTAAACATCAGAGAGCGTAAGCTCAGCAAATATCAAAAGAGCAACGCCATCCAAATAAAAGAAAATCAAACAAAATAGTAAATCAAAAGGTAACAACAAAACAACAGATGTTGGCATAAGCAAATAACAAATAAAGCAAGTCAAAAAGCGAGTCAAAAACCAAGTACAATGACAGCAAAAACAGAACACAAAAGGCAGTCCATTCACTCCTTTCCAGCTTCCTTTTATCTGCCAGCGGGAACGTTACTGGCAGCGGATAGGCCGACGTCACATCTCTTAATGATGATTGACAGCCTCGTGAGCCAATCGGCAGTCAAGGAAGACGGCCTAAGAAATTGACAGGGAAAAGGAGAGAGAGCAGGAGAGAAAACAAACACAGGCACTCCCACAAGACACCTATGAACGTAACAATCACACTTGAAGGGAAACAGATTATTACCTAAAGATAGAAATGTATGTAATATTGTAAATCTCTTTATTTTACTTGGTAAGTTCCATTTTCATAAAGCAAAATTTTCCAAATCAAGACCATTTTTTTAATTATTCCAAATTGAAACTGATATATATTCTGAGTCTCTTAAATTGGTAAAATAAATTAAAAAATAAGAAAGCTATGGTAATAACTGATATATACTCCAAATTTTTCAATAAAAAAAAAAAAATCCTGTTATCCTTATCATTAATGAAGTTTGTAAGACTTCTATTGTCTTACATTGTCTATGTAAGACTATTGTAATTGTACTGATTATTATTATTATTATTATTATTCTGCCGTAAAACGCATCGTGCAGCCCAAACCATAAGTGCTAAAGACTTGAAACTTTGGCAGACGGTAGTACAAAAATCGAGGAGAGGTTCAGAGAGTATGAACCCGATTGGCCAGATGGTGGCGCTATAGCGCAAAAAAAAAATCACACTATTTTGCTTAAATCTCATTAACCCTTTGTCCCACACTCAAGTGTCTTTGGAATCCTTGGCTCAAGCCGAACAATGGCCTCAAGGATTTCATTATTATTATTATTGTTTTTATTTATTTTTATTAATTTCATACTTAATTTTATGTTATGTGTAATTATTTGATGTATAATCTTTGTTTATGGGCCGTGATGACTGAACGTTTGTAAATTGAATTCTAAATATTCAATATTAAAAAATTATATAAGTGAATTATTGGAGGAAAATTGCCAATCGTAAGAGAAAGAAAACTTGTAGAAACGAATCGGGAACTGTTCGTGAAAAAGCCAGGGTGCAGGTGTGGTGAAGCGATGAGTCCCACTTTAGGATTGTGAAAAAGGCAGGATGCCAGCATGGACTAGCAAAGAGGATTTTAAGGTACTGATGAAGTTTGCGGATAGTAATTTGATTAATCCACTAAACCTTACCAAGGCATTAAACAAAAAGTAGTAGGTGATATACAGTAGAGAGTGCCAAGACTCTGAGAAATGGAAATCTTCTAATTTTCTGTAAAAATTAAAAACAGCAGAAAGTGGCACAGGGAATAAAATCAATGCTTGGACAATTGGTGAGTTGTACAATGCCGAGTAATAGAGCTGGTAGCTTGGTATAAAGCTTGGAAGAGCCAGGACATGTTTTAATGTAAATCCGATTGTATTCGTCTGAAAGAAAAATGTCATATACACCTATGATGGCTTGAGGGTGAGCAAACCATGGGCTAATTTTCATTTCTGTGTGAACTATCCCTTTAAGGGTAATAATCTTTGGAATTCCAATTGAAGTATCCACGATATAAAGAGCAACATGTCGGGGGCTAAGGTGATTGAAGCGAAAAGACTGAAATGTGTAAAGTAGATAGTCTTTCTGTAATGCTTCAGTTTGCTGAGGAAAGAATGCCAGAGAGAGTGTACATTGGATATGTCAATTATGTGGTAAGAGCCTATGTACCACCTCCAATCAGGTGTTTTAAATGTTAAAAATATGGGCATGTTGCTACAGTCTGTAAGGGAAAACAGCAATGTGCTAGATGTAGTGGTATCCATGATGACTATGGTAAGCGTGAGCAAGGGACACAGCTAAAATGCTGTAACTGTGGAGGTGAACACAGTGCTAGATTTGGGGGATGTGTGATGCATAGGGGCGCTGTAAAAATCCAGAACGTCAGGATGAAAGAGAGGATAGGCTATAATCGGCGGAGGCAGTTACACAGGTGAAACAGTAGTGTTGGGGGTAGTAACTCATTACAAGTAACTTGAGTTAAGTAATTAGATTACTTTTTCAGGTAACTAGTAAAGTAACGCATTACTTTTAAAATGTACAACAAATCATCTGAATTACTTGTTCAAATAAGTAACACAAGTTAGTTTGTTTTCCCATTTACTGACTGACAGCTCTCCTGTCCTCATGTTGAGACAAAACCAAGTGCAGAGGCGTTGTGTGTGTAAACATGATGGTTATTGTAGTTCTAGACTAAATGTGAGTGTGCATTTACTCATCTCACTTGCACAAAAAAAAGATTCAATATTCCTCAAAATGAAAAAAATAAGTGAAATGCAGAATCAGAATACTATGCAAATCTCCAATAACTAAATATGTTAAATAAAACATACATTGTTATGCATTAGATCTCACTTTATTGACCAATGTACTTGCTTCTGACCTTCGATGATTCAGTTAAATCACAAGCAAAAATGACTTTAGATTTGTTTAGTTTTTATTGGTAAAATAAGTGTTAACCTTTTTTCTCCATCCTATTCTTCTGTTATCCAGAACAGCAGCAGCTGAAAGGTTTATTTGAGCTGCATGCGCCCTCTACTCGTGAATTTGCATTTCCTTCAGCCTGAGGCTTATTATTTCACTTTTGGTTTGAAGGGGTCTTTACATTTACCCAAAAATGTAACTTTTTTTGTTATAAAAAAAACAAGCCAAGCCCAGGTGAAATAAGTAAAGAAAAATAAATTTAACACATTACTTTTATATAAATAAAAAAAGTAACTAACGCAATTAGTTACTTTTTAAGGGAGTAATGCAATATTGTAATGCATTACTTTGCAAAGGAACTTTCCCCAACACTGTGAAACAGACGGAAGACGATCAAGGAAAGGATCCAACATATATTTGATGACTTCGTTCTATGTAAAAAAGCACAGCCAATGTGAGACGGGTAATTCGAGCTGCTAAAAATAACTACTGGAGAAGTTATTGTGATTCTGAAAGAAAATAGAATAGATGAAGTATGGGGTATGATCAGAAAAATGGGTGGTTTCACAATAAATTCTGGTCTACCTGTTCTGAGTAATGGGGAAAGAATAGCTGTGACTAATGTTGAAAAGGCTGAAATTTTAGCAGAGGTGTTTGTTAAAGTATTAATAATAACATATCAGAAGACATGAAAATAAATAGAGAACAAAGTAGAAAGAAACTTCCAAATATTATTATAGGGACGCAGATGGCTTAGTCTGTTTCTGACGCGTGCTTTGTCTTGAGGAATAAAATATTCATTGTCCATACCTTCTCAATATTCGGATATGCCAAATCCATTTATTGTCCATTTTGGCATTGCATCGCAAATAACAAATAAAACAAACAAATATTATACTCAACACTATACTTTGAACTTATTGCTAACAAACTGTTTTGGCATGAGCAGTCTTGTACAAACATGACGATCAAACACGGCATGGTCAAAAAGTTTGTTTGACCTTCAATCTACCCACCTGTAACTCATCATTACCTTAAATATACTCAAAGACTAATAAGTCCTCTAGTATCACAAACAAAAAATACAATTTAACATAATGGCTCCAACAATTATGATGGCGAAAAGACCCTATAATGATCATTTTGATGTGTAATTTTCATTACATGAATTAAAAAGAGCTGTTGGGGGAGTTATGCAAACACTTTTTAATAAAGTGTGGAGCACAGGGAGACTTCCTTTTTCGTGGAAACTGGCTTATCCCTGTATCAAAGCCAGCCAAGAACAAGCATGATGCTACAAATTATATACCTATACCAAATTTGTGTAAGATAATGGAACGTATGATTGTATGTAGATTCAATTACATTTTAGAAAGGAAAGGGATTATTTCACCTCACCAGAGTGGCTTTCGTAAAGGACGCAGGTCATTTGATGCATAACCACCCTGGTTTTGAATAAAACTTAAACTACTTCTTGCAATCATAAACTTAATGTATAAGATTGTTCGGTCATCGCAAAAGAGATTCAAACGTAATAGATTACTCATGCTGCATTTATTTATGAAAAATCTTTTATTTCAGCAACAGTATCAAAAGCATTCACATGCTAAACGCAAAAAAAAAGAGACAAGTTCAATTTAGAAAAACTCTTTAAATTTTTTAAGTGGCTCTTAAAAGAGCCGTTGGGGTTTGTATGACTGTTATGGATTTAAGCGCGCTCTCCGCGGATGCGGCGGGCCAGCTGGATGTCTTTGGGCATGATGGTGACTCTCTTGGCGTGGATGGCGCACAAGTTGGTGTCTTCAAACAGACCCACCAAATAAGCCTCGCTCGCCTCCTGCAGGGCCATGACAGCCGAGCTCTGGAAGCGCAGATCAGTCTTGAAATCTTGAGCGATTTCTCTCACCAGACGCTGGAAGGGCAGTTTGCGAATCAGAAGTTCAGTGGATTTCTGATAACGGCGAATCTCTCTCAGAGCCACGGTACCGGGCCTGTAACGATGAGGCTTCTTAACGCCACCGGTAGCGGGTGCGCTCTTACGGGCAGCTTTAGTGGCCAGCTGCTTCCTCGGGGCTTTTCCTCCAGTGGACTTACGAGCGGTCTGCTTTGTTCTTGCCATTGTTTCTCAGAAGATCAGTAGCTACTGTGTAGAAGACGAACAAATAAATAGTTCACTAAAACACAGCGCGTATTTAAGCCCAGGGCTGCCATGCGCTCATTGGATGACTTTGCTTCATAAGCATTTGATTGGTTATTGTCTGGCGTCTGTAAATGACAGTTGGCCAATGGCTGTGCGCCTCCTGTTTTCAGACAAGAGTTTTGTGGTTCCCGCCCAAACATTCTTCGTTTCTCTTTGTATACATGAAAATAGAATAGGCGAAATCAGGTATAAATTTGTACACCAAAACCCGTGATTGATTTTAAAATATTATTGAAGGTGTAGAGTTGGACTTGTGGCACAGCACTAATATTAAAAACTGAGATATATACATTTACGTAACCGCGTTGTTTAATTTCTTTGTAAATCAATATTATCAGTTTAAATATGTTTAGCCATGCCAATAAAACTATATGCACTTTCATAATACATTTATTAAATCCTTACGAATAGTGTAGTGAGACAGGATAACAATAACAATAAAATTCTCTAGGGATATGCATTTCTAGACAGATTTTAAATGTAAAAAAAAATACCGTCATTGCAAATAAACTGATTTATGAATGGAATCTCAGACAATAGAGCTTTGGTTTCCTTAAGAAATGTCTCTCTCTATACATATAAATATACAACGCATTGTATGGTTGTTGTATAGTTTCTAGCATTCTATAGTACAAGAGTCAATTTACGGGCATTCTTCTGCCGTTTTTTTTTTTTTTTCCGTTTTATCAAACTAACTTTAATAGAAAATCAAATAAAAATCGGACGAATGCAAACACTCTTTCTTGGAGAAATTGGGTGGCTCTTAAAAGAGCCTTTGGTTTGAAGAGAAGCTTCAGTCAGTCTACTTGGCCTTCGCGGGCTTCTCAGTCTTCTTGGGCAGCAGCACGGCCTGAATGTTGGGCAACACACCACCCTGAGCGATGGTCACGCCACCCAGAAGCTTGTTCAGCTCCTCGTCATTGCGCACCGCCAGCTGCAGGTGTCGAGGGATGATGCGGGTCTTCTTGTTGTCCCGAGCGGCGTTTCCAGCCAACTCCAGAATCTCAGCGGTCAGATACTCCAGCACAGCGGCCAAATACACCGGAGCTCCGGCACCGACGCGCTGGGCATAGTTGCCTTTACGGAGAAGCCTGTGAACACGGCCGACGGGGAACTGCAGTCCCGCCCTGGAAGAGCGACTCTTGGCCTTAGCGCGAGCCTTTCCACCGGTTTTGCCTCTTCCACTCATTTTTTTCTTTAAAAACAGTTACTACAACAGACTGCACTGAAGAAGTTAACAGTATGAATAAGATCAGCGAATTCACATACTCTATTTAAACGAGAGTGCCAGTCGCCTATTGGTTTAGAATGTGATAAGTTTCAAACCAATCACTGAACTTCCCTCCAAAACCCAACCCCCTTTTTGGAACGATCACATGTATTGACTAGACAAAAGAGACTCAAGTTTGGTAGATTTTTTTTTTTTTAAGTACAAAAATGGGTATTATACACTCTTCTTACCAACAGTTCTTCACCTTTCACACACTATATTCTGTGCACATTGATTAGATCTGATAATGTACAGTATTATTATCGTTTTGTAATATTGGAATTGAATCACTTCCATTTTTGTTGTTTGTATTGTCACATTTCTCCGGCATATTATTTAATGTATATATTCTAGTGATGGATTGTTCGCGAATGAGCCGGATCTAAGAGCCAGCTCTTGTAGGTGTCAAAGCAAACCGGGTGGCGGTTGAATCAGTCAAATGAAAAAAGTTTACCACTAAGCAAACCTGCAAACTATGAGCCCAGAGTCAGTATAGAAGGAGGCCTAAACGTCTCGTAGATGAGACTGCCTGGGTTATTTTGTTATTTTGTTTCGATATTAGTTATATTTTAAAACAGCCAATCGTAGACTACCACTCATGGAATAGGCATTTAAAAGAGAGACAGATTATGGTCTGATATGACTCAAGCCCCGTTCACACTGCCAAGGACACGCAGCGACAAAGCGACACGATCCCATTCATTTCAATGGAGCGCTGGCGACTTCCGGCGACCATTTATGTTTATTTTGTACTTTAAGTAAGAGGAAGAGATGGTCGGTTCACGTGCCGTATTAAGAGCGCCAAAACTGTATTATTTGAATTTCGTAATAAAACTTACAAAATTTGAAATCTGAGGGGTATGAGGTAGGAGGGTGATCACGAATCTCTGGCGCTGACGACATGCTGCGACAAAATCGCTGGCGGTGTGAACGGGGCTTCAGAAATGACATCGGACACTGGCAGCGCAAGATGTTAAGAAGAACGCAAGAGCTACACTTCTACAAGCTCAACAATAACATCCACATAAAAAAAAATTAAGAAAAATAGTCAGTCATAACTTTGCCCATTAATTAGATGTACAAGGCAGGCAGACAAGTTTTTGGGTTGTTATGGACAATTAAAAATGTGAATATTCACGTTGCACAGTTGTGCGGTGGACTTTCAGCGAGTTAATTTTTTTTTTTTTAAAGAGTCGTTTGTGAGTCAAAAGAGCCGGCTCTTTTCAGTGAGCTGAGTCAAACGAGCCGGCTCACGAAAAAGAGCCGGAATGCCCATCACTATCTGCACTGTTAATAAACATCCTATTTGGACTGTGTTCACTGTTAGAACCATCATAAGCTTTTTGGTTATTTTTTAATTGCATGAGTCTAAGTGGTTAAGTCACATCTTGACTATTTGATTCCAGAATTAACTAATCATTCAAATACATGAGTTTTGCTCTTTACTCGGAGTCAGTAGTTGGCTCTTAAAAGAGCCGTTGAGAAACAAACAGTAACGTTAGATTTATTTCTTCTTGGGAGCTGCCTTTTTAGGCTTGGCGGCTTTAGGTTTTGCTGCTTTAGGTTTCGCCGTTTTGGGTTTGGCCGCCTTTGCCTTTTTTGGGCTCTTGGCTGCTTTCTTAGGAGTCGCCGGTTTCTTGGCCTTCTTGGGGCTCTTCGTTGCCTTTTTAGCAGCGGGTTTCTTCACCTTCTTCGGCGATTTCTTAGCGACGGGCTTCTTTGCTGCTGCAGCTTTGGGCTTCTTAGCGGCAGCGGGTTTCTTGGCTGCGGGCTTCTTGGTTTTAGGAGCCGCTTTCTTGGCTGGCTTCTTCTTGGTCTCGGCTTGCTGCTTGTTGAGTTTGAAGGAGCCCGATGCGCCGGTCCCTTTGACCTGAACTAGGGTGCCTTTAGTCACCAGGCTCTTGATGGCGATCTTGACGCGAGAATTGTTCTTCTCCACATCGTATCCACCGGCAGCGAGCGCTTTCTTCAGGGCGGCGAGGGACACACCGCTCCTCTCCTTGGATGCGGACACAGCCTTGACGATGAGCTCGCCGACGCCTGGACCTGCTTTCTTGGCTTTCACTGCGGACTTCTTCTTGGGTGCTTTGGCCGGGGCGGCGGCAGCGGGGGCTGGGGCGGTTTCTGCCATTTCTTTCTCTGATCGGAACCGTAGTCTTACAAACTGTCTGGTTTCAGCAAAGAATGAAACGCGCTCGAGCGGCGCTGCGGTCTTAAACAACACATGAGAACCTCGTAGACTCAACCTGCCCCGCTCGGTGTCTGCTGCTCGCTGACGCTTGTGTTTTTTCTCTTACATTTGGCGAAAAACTGGAGCTTTTAAATAGTTTGTCACAGTCAAAACTAAGTGAACACCAAGTAGAGGTTCTGGGCTTTCATTAGAGACTAAAAAACGCGAAGTGGAAACATTACTTGTGCCTTCGTCAGACCAAATCAAAGACGAGCATCAACCGCGGGGGAAAGCCGCGTCCAAATCTGATGAATAGTTTTAATGGAAACGTTTATTAAAGTCTGAACGCGTCCTCTGTGTGTTTAGCAAACAGTCTGAAAGAGACTTCAATTAAATCAGCATCAGTGATGAGCGTTAGGAGGCTTTCATACAACTGTTGTTTCGGGCAGCTTGAAGCACACGAACATCATCCTGTCTGTGACTCGTGTCTGGCCCTCATCTTCGGTCAGCAGATTGTCTATATGCTATCTCATTAAACACATCGTTGATGTAGGTCAACATCATATCACGACATAAACATTTTAATTGTAATAAAGTATTTGTGTCTCCTGGTTCGCCATTAATCTCTTAGGGAACCATATGTGAATAGAAATTGTGGACATTATTGATCATTTATAAAAAGCAAGAGACTGCACAGGTCATAATTGAATTTTAACCACTATACATGCTAATTCACAACATGGTTATGCATGTACAATGGGCCATTATGTTTGATATATTTATTTAGACAGATCGCTTTTCTTTTGTAAATGATGGTGTGAACTGAAATGATGAGGATAATGGATTAGTGTTGAGTTTACAGGTCTCTAGACTTGTCTCGTCCGGTTTGTTACGGTTTCAGCCAAACCACTGCAACTGGGTCTCCACTCGGATTTGCTCAGACTATAACAGAACACATTTAATGATGTTAAAATAATTTAAACATTTTGTTTTGCTGCAGGTCTCAGTTTTGTGGAAGTTTATTCAACCTCTTATGCCTAAATTCAGGGGCTTTTCCAATTTGAAAACATCAAGGACTGAGGCCAAAATATGTAACAATAATCTAGATTATTAAATGCTGTAAAACAAAAATATATATATAGCCTAATATATATATATATATATATATATATATATATATATATATATATATATATATATATATATATATATATATATATATCACTTTGTTAAATTGTGTCTGTGTGTCAAAGGGACGATTCTTCTACAGAACACAATATATTTTGATATAAGTAAGCGGTTTAGTGAGCACTGACTTTCATTGTATGGACACAATTATTTTATTTAATGTTCCACTGAAGAAAGAAAGCCACTGAGGTTTGGAACAACTTTCAACTTTCAACTTTCAAATTTGTTTCCCCCCTTCAGTTCAGCAATGTTTTGCACATAATGACTGCGAGTCAAAATCCACAACATTAGCCTAAACGGATATTTAGGAATCAATTTTTTCTCATCATCTGTTTTGTACACATTTGATTTTACCAGGAATATTTCAATGGTTTCTGTCATATCTTATGTCGTAATAGTCTTAGTCGTAAAAGTCTGGTTTAATTAAATAAAATTACTTAATATGTGATTTTTTTTATTCTCCTTTCCAATCCTATTATTTTGAGATAATTAATTATTTATCTCTTTATTCTTGACTTATAACCTAGAATACTGTCTAACACTGCTGTTCTGTCACGTTCTGTGGCGTACCGCTCCTTTTTGGACGATTTCACTCTGGCAGAGAATCACACAGAGGGTTCCCGACCCTCACAATTCCATACATTTTTTTTTTTTTTTTTTTTCAAACTGCAGGCACTGCAATCTCAATGGTTTCCGGGAGGGCTAGCACTAACGTGCTTTCTCATCATACGTAACTTTAACTTTTACAGCGATTGGTGGGATTTGGATTGCTAAAAAATCTAGCTGATTTCACCTCTTCCATTAAATGCTTCCTGGTAGCATGCAATCCAAAAGCTCTTTTTGCACAGTAATTGATGTACCCTTGAAGACTGTGGCAGTTTTCAAGTGCTCCTCAAACACCTCATCTAGCGACACTACTAAGTCGACCAGTCCACGAAAAATGTGTAATTAGTGTAATTTAAGTGAGTAGCCTACTGTAATATAAGTGAGTACTGTAATATAAGTGAGTAATGTGATATAAGTGAGTAATGTGATATAAGTGCGTAATGTGATATAAGTGAGCAGTGTAATAAGTAATGTAATTTAAGTGAGCAGAGTAATAAATGAGTAATGTGATGAGAGTGAGCAGTGTAAGAAAGTTTTATAACTGGCCTATATGAATGAGAAATGTTCTTTCCATAGACAGCGTGATGCAATTTCAACACATATATGTTTCTACTCACAAACATGATCATTTCGAACTCGAAAAATGTCAGTAAAAGCTGAGACAAATGCTACTATATCTGATATGTTGAATATGTATTGAATGTGTGAAACTCCAGGTTTATTATATTTCAAGCTAACAGATCTCCACTGGCATTATTTCTATAAAACAACAAAAATGGTCAACTTTTTATTCTAAAAGAATAGTAGGCTACTAATAAATAATAAAAATGCCACCAGGACCCTTTGCTTATGATGCTTTCAGATGGAATATCTTTAATAAGACAAAACAGATCAAGCAGTGACATTTTCCAAACCGATGTATCCAAAATGGTCAATGTCTGTGATAGTGTCTTTATTCATTATTTCTTTTATTAATTATTATCATTTTACATGTTAAGGTTAATCATTTATATATATTATTGTATGCTTTATGTTTGATTATTTCCAAACAAATGTAAGATATTTGGTGTCTCTTTTGTGCTGTAAGATTGAGCGGGTGTATGTTCCATCATCCATCTTTTGACATGTGACCAGTTACTCTGCCCTAGCCATTACACAAACTGTAACATAATGGATAAGTCTGTTTGACCTTTTCTTATTAGACCAGAGCATAAGTTTAAGAGGATGTGAGTTTCCTGCATATTCATTGCTCTTATTTTGCTCTTCATTCTGCAAACATATTTTCTCTATACTCTGATCTTCACAATCTTCATCTGTTAGATACAATACTTTGGATTTTATTATAAACTATTTATTTTAATTTGTCTTTTCAATTTTACATTTATTAATTTGTTATTCCTTATTCGAATATTATCTTTGACAATCATTGCTTGTCTGCCTGGATTGCACCACAAACGTTTGAGTCTGTTAAAATAATCTTATATTAAAGAAATACTATATTGAACTAAAACTTGGATGATTGCTTTAGTTTTCAATAAAAATAGTAAGACAGTTAAACAATAACACTTACTTATACTTTACTAGTACCCCCAAAAAAAGTTAAGAAAGACTGAAGCTCTTTCAAGACAATATGGGTGGCTCTTAAAAGAGCCTTTGTGTTGTGTGTTGAGCTGACTCCTCTACTTTGAGCTGGTGTATTTGGTCACAGCCTTTGTGCCCTCAGACACGGCGTGTTTGGCCCTCCGGGCAGCAGCAGACGCACGGCGGTCTGGATCTCTCGAGATGTGATGGTGGAGCGCTTGTTGTAGTGAGCGAGACGAGACGCTTCACCGGCGATGCGCTCGAAGATGTCGTTGACGAAAGAGTTCATGATTCCCATCGCCTTGGAGGAGATCCCGGTGTCGGGATGAACCTGCTTCAGGACTTTGTACACGTAGATCGCGTAGCTCTCCTTCCTGGACTTTCTGCGCTTCTTTCCGCCCTTGCCGGCGGTTTTAGTGACGGCCTTCTTCGAGCCCTTCTTGGGTGCGGACTTCGCTGGTTCAGGCATGATGCTGCAGTCAGTGAAACTCAAAGTACAATAAAGCTTTGCTGCAACAGGCTGGCTTTTATTCACTACTCTATGCTAATTTCCAAAGGGAAGTACGGCCTTCTCTGATTGCTAGTTTTATTGGACCAACCCATAGAATAATATCATTGGCTACCTTTAGTTGTTAGACAACCAATCAGAGACTTTAAAATGTTGATCCCGCCCATCGCCTCATGTCCTACTACCATCCCCCATTCTACTGTTTGTTCTTTGTTTCATTTTCCCGCATTTTTCGGAATGCAATTCAGTATCAAATATTTAAAGTACATTATTGATGATCATTTCAGTTGTTTAGTCAAATTAAAAAACATTAAATACACAAGTCATAATATATAAACAGAAGATCACATTACCCCCGTATATTTCATACATTATCCTTAAGAATTGGATGAGACGTTAAACCGAGATCCTGACTGTGATTATTAAAAAAAAAAACAAAAAAAAAACATGGCACTTCTCGTAAAGAGAGGGAGTCTAGCTCTGGAGGCACGGTGCCAAATTCCATCCATTGGCCCTTATCAATAGACTCCATTTCTCGCTCTCCTCTCCATAATCTCCATCTATATCTGGTGTCTGTCTTGTCTGTGTGTGTGTGTGTGTGTGTGTGTGTGTGCTGGCGCCGTTGTATCAAGTGGATGCTTCACAGAACACTGTTGGTGGATAAGGAAGACTCCCTGATTTAATTGTAAAGCATTTTGGTTGTGCAATAGTACATATGAAAGCACCATATACGTTAATTATATTAGAATATTTAATTACGCAATGATCACACTGATCATGAAAATGTAAGACTTAATAAACGAAAACACTATACAAAATTTACAATAACCATGGTAAAATTAACACTTACATTTATTTTTCACCACATGGAAACTTGTTCTTTGTGTGTAAATGTGGGTGGCTCTTAAAAGAGCCGTTGGGTTTTTCTTCTTCGTGGATCTCTTAACCCCCGAACCCGTACAGAGTGCGTCCCTGTCGCTTCAGCGCGTACACAACATCCATGGCGGTGACGGTCTTTCTCTTGGCGTGTTCAGTGTAAGTCACAGCATCACGAATGACGTTCTCCAGAAACACCTTCAACACACCGCGAGTCTCTTCATAGATCAGGCCAGAAATACGCTTGACGCCGCCACGTCGAGCAAGACGACGAATAGCGGGTTTAGTGATTCCCTGGATATTATCGCGAAGAACTTTTCGGTGACGCTTAGCGCCTCCTTTCCCGAGTCCTTTACCGCCTTTTCCTCTTCCAGACATTTCGACAGATACTCCTCAATTCACTATAACAGAAGACAGAGAAAGTCTGTGGAGAAGAATGGTTTATACTCGGCTAGCGGACCTAGTTGAAACCAGATGCATGCATGGGCGGTTCTGCTAAACGTCAATCAACACGCTACTCTCCAAGTGGAGGGTCGGGCGGTTGACAAGACAACACTGGACTGTGATTGGAGCATTGATGGATGGAAGTGACGTTGGTACTTGAAGTGATCCGGAGATGGAGGACGATTCTTTATGATAGGCATACAGCAATCAAATCAAATATTGGAGTGGATAGTGTTGTGTTTGTAGCATTTCTAGCAGAAGTAGTGAATTGCTCAGCTCAAACACAAAGCAGAACAGAGAGGATTAAAATTATCATAAAGGCAGCACAAAAATATCTTAATTTGGGGGAATTAACAGTAGATGCAATAAATGAAACACTTATAGCAGGGACACAGGAAACTCAGTCAACATGTGGAGAATCATAATGGTTTTTGCAATTTTGCAATGGAATGCTCGGAGTCTTTGCTCTAATGGACAGGAATTTAAAAAGTATATTGAAGAAAGGAGTGAGAAACCAAATGTTATTTGTGTGCAAGAAACATGGCTTAGGCCTCACTTAGATTTTATACTACATGGATATGTGGCTATACGTAGGGATAGGGAAAGCGGCAATGGAGGTGGTGTAGTTATGTTTGTTCAACAGGGAATAGGATATAGGATTATAAATATAAGTAAAGATTCTGAGGCAATTGTAATTGAAGTATGGATAGGAAAAATGAACATATGGATAGTGAATTATTATAATCCATGTGGGAAGCTAAATAAAGGGGTGCTTGAAAAGATAATTGGTGGAGAAATGCATAAGACAGTTTGGTGTGGCGACTTTAATGCGCATAGCACACTTTGGGGTGGTACACACACTGATTATAACGGAAGTGTAGTGGAAGAATTTATAGAAGATCAAGATCTAGTTTGCTTGAATGATGGAAGAGTTACTAGAATAGATGTAGCAAGAGGATTGGAATCTCCAATTGATTTTACTCTGGTATCTAAACAAATAGCAAGAGTTAGTAAGTGGGATGTAATGCACGATAACACAGTAGGCAGTGACCATTACCCAATAATTTGTGAAATAGGAGTGGGTCCAGTTCAGTTGGAGGAAATAGATTTCCCTAGATGGAAATTAAGAAATGCTAACTGGGCACTTTATAATACGACATGTAGTATGAGGTTAGAAGAAATTAGTCAAAATAGATATGATAGTATAGATGACTTTAATGCAAACGTTGTAGAAATCATGTATTCTACTGCAAAAGAAGTTATTGGTAAAGGAAGTGGATCAAAACAACATAAGACAGTCCCCTGGTGGTCGGATGAATGTAATAAAGCAATTAAGACAAGAAATAGAGCTTTTAGGAAAGTTAAAGGATCCTTCTCTTTTAATGACCTAATAGAATATAAAAAGGCACAAGCAGAAGTTAGACGGACAATTAGGAAAGCTAAACGAGATTACTGGAAGCAATTTTGCAATAAAATAGGAAGAGAAACGCATATTAGTCAAGTGTGGGGCATGATAAGAAGGATGGGAGGAATTAGGAGGGAGTATTCATTGCCAGCTATTAAATATAATAACAAAATTTTGATAACAAATAGGGATAAAGCGGAGGCTCTGGCGGAGACATTTGTTAAAGTGCATAGCTCTACAAATCTGACACCTGATGCAAAGAAAGGTAGAGAAGAAGTAATGAGAGGACACTATAATATCCTAATGGAAAAGGAGGATTTTAATGGAACATTGAATGTTTTCTTTTCTTTATTTGAACTGAAAAGAGCATTGGTAGGAGTCAAAGCAACGTCCCCTGGTAAAGATGAAATATGTTATAAAATGGTTGAAAACTTAAACCAACAAGCACAGTTGGTGATCCTGAAGTTATATAATAAGGTATGGGAGTTAGGGGTATTGCCTTCAGCATGGAAACATTCTGTTGTTATCCCAATTGGGAAACCAGGAAAAGATAAAGGTGTAACAACTAGTTATAGACCTATCGCATTAACATCTAATTTATGTAAAATAATGGAACGTATGGTCACAGACAGGTTAACTTACATATTAGAGAGTAGGAATTTGTTAATACCGCAACAGAGTGGTTTCCGTAGAGGGAGGACAACTATGGATCCAGTGATATGTTTGGAGGATGAAATTAGGAAGGCTCAGGTTAAAAAGGAAATAGTAGCTGCTGTCTTCTTTGATGTGGAGAAGGCCTATGACATGTTATGGAAAGAGGGTCTTCTTATTAAATTGGAATCCATGGGAATTGGTGGAAGAATGTTCAACTGGATCATGAATTTTCTGAAGGACAGGACTATAGAAGTAAGAATTGGAGTATCTTACTCTAATGTTTACTCTATAGAAAATGGGGTACCACAAGGCAGTGTATGTAGTCCTATTTTATTTAATATCATGATTAATGAGGTTTTTTCAGAGGTTGATGCTAGCATTGGGAGATCTCTATATGCAGATGATGGGGCAATATGGGTAAGGGGTCGTAATGCAGCATTTGTTGGAAAGAAGCTACAGACTGCAGTCAGTAATGTTGCGAACTGGGGAAACAGGTGGGGTTTTCGGTTTTCTGTAGATAAAACACAGGTTATTTGTTTCTCTAAGAAACGCAATACTCCTGCAATACAAGTTACCCTATATGGGCAATCAGTTAAACAGGTACAAAATATAAGGTTTTTAGGTGTATGGATGGATCATAAGCTGACATTTGAAGATCATATACAGAGAAATGTTACTAAATGTAAAAAGGCAGTTAATGTTATGAGATGCCTGGTAGGAAGTGGTTGGGGTGCTAGTATGAATTCTCTTAAACATATTTATATTGCCTTAATTAGATCAACATTTGATTATGCATGCATTGCATTTAGCTCAGCTGCAAAATCTCATTTACAAAAGCTCGAACTGGTCCAAACACAAGCTCTCCGCCTATGTATTGGTGCATTCAAGACTTCGTCAATTCCAGCTCTCCAGGTGGAGGTAGGGGAGATGCCTTTATCCCTTAGACGTCTTCAGCTTGCCATGGTATATTGGGTAAATTTGCAGGGACATAAGCAGGGTCATCCAACCAAACCAGTGTTGAATGCATGTTGGGAACATGGAAGGAAGCAATTTAACAGTTTTGGATGGGTGGGAAACAGTCAAGCTGAGAAATTGGGACTTGTTGAATTAAATTACAGTTGTACAGTGGCGTTACCTGTTATTCCTCCTTGGATATTTCCATTACCAGTTGTGGATCTAGAAATCGCAAATATGTTAAAACAATACAAGGAATATGGTGTGATAAATGATTTGGTAAAACAATATCTAGGTATCAATTATAATGATAGTATTCAAATATTTACAGACGGATCAAAAGACCCAAGTACAGGAAAGACAGGAGCAGCAGTGTATATACCACATTTTCAGAAATCAATTTTAAAAAGAACTTCAGATCATTTAGCAGTGTACACTGTGGAGCTTTTAGCTATTTTACTAGCACTCACATGGATAGAGGAGGTTGGGCCTAATCAATATATTATATGTTCAGACTCTATGGCATCATTAATAAGTATTGCAAATTGCAAATCTGTTTGTAGGCCTGACTTGATTTATGAAATCTTTCATAGTTTATATAGATTACAAAATCTTAATATTACAGTGTGTTTTATGTGGGTCCCATCTCACGTTGAAATAGAGGGTAATGAAGAAGCTGATCGTTTGGCTAAAAAGACTCTCAAGTCAGATATACAATGGACAGTTCCATTAAGTAAAATGGAAATTAAATGTATCATTAAAACAAGAATCAATAGGTTATGGCAAGAACAATGGGAAAATGAGACAAAAGGTCGTTTTTTATATAAAATACAGAAACAAGTGAAAACAAGAAGGCAGGGTGGTTGGACACGAAGGGGGGAATCTGTTATCACAAGACTAAGAATTGGACACACAGGTCTTAATCATAATCTCAATCGTTTAGGGAAACACGCAACAGGACTATGCATTAATTGTGACAGGAGAGAAACGGTAGAGCATATATTAATAGAATGTGAAGCATACAGAACAGAACGAATCATACTGTTAGAACAAGTTAAAGAATTAGGTTTCACTCATTTATCAGTAGAGGGTTTACTTTCCTTTTCTACATCAAAACCATCAGCATGGCCAGCTATCATGAGATATCTTAAAGAAACAGACCTATTTGATCGAATTTAAGAATAACAAGAATATATATCTACTATTATTATTTTATTTGGTTTTTTTTTTTTTTTTTTTTTTTTTTTTATTATTATTATTTTTTTATTATAATACATGTTAGTAGAAATCCGCATTGAAGCTCCACACCCCAAACAGTTGGTGGCGGTAATGCACCAAAATGGTATGCCAACCGCCAATAAAAGAAGAAGAAGAAGAAGAAGAAGAAGAAGAGGACGATTCTTGGAAAGAATGGTAATAGGCAGATTAAATTATGCTATAGAAAAGGAAAATCTTTTGTGCCCACATCAAAGCGGATTTAGAAAAGGACGAAATACTATGGATTCAGTTATATGTTTAGAATCTGAAATCAGAAAGGCAATTGTAAATAAAGAAGTATTAGTTGGAGTATTTTTATGTTGAAAAGGCTTACGACATGTTATGGAGAGAGGGACTTTTAATTAAATTAGAAAGGATGGGCATTAAAGGAAAAATGTATAATTGGATAATGGATTTTCTGCTAAATAGGACCATTCAAGTTAGGGTTGGGGCAAGTTACTCTAGGATTTTTTCAATTGATAATGGTACACCACAAGGAAGTGTGTGTAGTCCAGTACTGTTTAATATCATAATTAATGATATCTTTTCCAAAATTGGACAAGGTATTGGAAAATCCCTGTATGCAGATGACGGTGCACTGTGGAAACGAGGTAGAAATGTGACATATGTGGAAAGCTGTATGCAGAAAGCCATCATAGAAGTGGAAAAATGGGCTAATAATTGGAGCTTTAGAATGTCTGTTGAAAAAAACAAAAGTAATATGTTTTTCTAAGAAAAAGAAGTTACCAAGTACTAAACTTAAGTTATATGATAAGGTATTAGAACAGGTCTCAGAAGTTAGGTTCCTTGGGATCTGGATGGATTCTAGACTTACTTTTGCGTCACACTCACACATCAAGAAAGTGGTTGAAAAATGTAAAAAGGGAATTAATGTTCTCAGGTGTCTTGCAGGAGTAGATTGGGGGGCAACTCGGTATTCTTTAAAGAGAATCTACTGTGCAATGATAAGGCCAATTATTGATTATGGTGGCATAGTATATAGTTCAGCAGCACCTTCCATACTAAAGAAAGTAAATGGAGTACAATCCCAAGCACTGAGAATAGCATGTGGGGCATTTAGAACATCTCCAATCTCTGCTTTGCAGGTTGAAATGGCAGAAATGCCTTTAGAAATTAGGAGAATTAAGCTGAAAATGGCGTATTGGTGCTCCGTAAAGGGACATGCAGATGCTCATCCAGTAAAAGATATGGTAAAAGAATGTTGGGAGCATGAATATGCAAGCTTAAATGATTTTGGACATGCACCTACGATGACAATTTCAGACCCCTCCATGATTTCCAAGTGGGAGAACTTGCAAAATAGCAGGGTGTTCAAATACTTATTTTCCTCACTGTGTATATATATATATATATATATATATATATATATATATATATATATAAGCAAGCACAAGCCAATGTGAGAAGAGTAATTAGAGCTGCTAAAAATATCTACTGGAGAAGTTATTGTGATTCTATAAGAGAGAAAATAATGATTCTATAGTCTAAAACATCATGTGTTTTTTGCTGTTAGATCATAATTGCTGTTCCCTTCTGAAGTTTTATTACCATTTACAGAATTAAACAGAATAAAATACCAATTAAATTACAAAATGTCTGTATAAAGTGTTTTGAATGATCACTATCCATCCCTTATTTTATTAGATTTTTTAATGATCAAATACTGAGTAACAAAAGTGCTTGCATTGTGTTCCCTTTCTAACCAAATGTTATTGTTTGATTGTAATCATAATGCAAAACCTGATACTTATCTAACAAAAATATCTTAACCTTGACTAAAAGTAGTCTTTTAGAATGTCTAAATATATATCCAAAAAAATAAATAAATGGAAAAATCATGTCTAATAATAAACAGTGGGACTCAAAAAGCCTCTCTATGTATTTATAGGTAGCTACAGTATAGCCTGCAGGCGGTTACACGACATTACACCCGTTTCTACTTTTTTAACGCCACTGGATGGCGCTTTTCTCACTTCAAAAAATGGATCGTAAAGGCCTGCACTCTATTTTTATGTGAAAAGTTGCATTTATTGAAATAAATAAATAAATAAATACAATTATTAATTCTAATGGAAAAAAATAGATCATAATTGTTTTTATAATTATTGCATAGCACCATAGAAACCTTTCAAAATTCTAAATAATAATCAAAAAATATTATTGAACAAAAATATATTTACATTGGTTTTCATGAAAAAAACAAAACAAAACAAAAAAACATTTTAAGGCTTCGGTCACTTTTGGCTGCGAAGGAGACAAGTGTGACTCCTAACCGAAGAGGACCAGAGGGTTGTTTTGAAGGGAGGGGATTCTGGAATGCACTGTTGCTTCAATGTATATGTTATGAGTGATTATAATCAAGGTATTAATCAATATTTGTCCTTCTAATTATCAAATGAGTTGAATGACATCTCTGGAGATTTTACTTTGTTATAGAAGTTACCAGTGTGATTACTGAAATGTTCTTTTCATGTATTCTCTTATGTCTGTATTTGATATCTGAATGCAGTAACAGTGCTCGCTTAATTTAGCCCGGCTTCCAGAAATGAAATATGGACTTGGTTTGTGTTTGAGAAAGGTCTTCAACGTGTTAAAACATGTAGGGGTCACTGAAGCCAATAGTTTAAGGGACCATTTCTTTGTTAAAGCCTTACTTTCCAGTTAGACTTAAAGGAGAACTCCAGTCAATTTTAACATTGAGCTTATTTTCTTTGTACATTTGGAGTGCTGTCAGTACAGAGAACAACGACAAAAATCGGTGTTGCCTACAACGTGTTATCCTCGTTTTAAAATTTGCACCCTGTTGACTTCAATGGGGCAAGTTTTAAACCTTCTTTTAGCCTCTTAACATCCTTGATGTGTCATTACAAGTGCACAGTAATCGATTGTCGAGTTCACGCGCATAGGTTTAGTACCTATGATCACGCGCGTGAACTCGACAATCGACTACTGTGGACTTCGACCGAAAACAGGATGTAAATACAGGTATGTGCGCTGGCTGAATAAACATCATTTTTTATATATTTCTTTCACATCTACTGCAGTCAGATTCACCTGCGTTCACCAGGAAGGAATCACTCACATGACCTGTGCACTTGTAATGACACATCACATCAAGGATGTTAAGAGGCTAAAAGCAGGTTTAAAACTTGCCCCATTGAAGTCAACAGGGTGCAAATTTTAAAAAGAGGATAACACGTTGTAGGCAACACCGATTTTTGTCGTTGTTCTCTGTACTGACAGCACTCCAAATGTACAAAAAAATGACCGGAGTTCTCCTTTAAAGTCTAGCTCTCCTTCAGAGAAAGAAAGTATTATCTTTGTTAAAAAGGCCAGCTATGCATATATTGAGACATTGTGACTTTAAGACGCATTAGTCTGATTACTCAATATTAACCGGAAGCAGTTCGGAGACTTTGCTAGTGTCCCGCTGTTATTGTTGTTGCAGAGTGCGTAGCCTACTCATACAACGTTACACTCCAAATTACTCTGCCATACTCTTTACTACTTGTACTACAATTGTTCATTCAACCCAATTCTACGACTGTAAATGCCTCTACAAGCCTCAATACATTAAAGTGTACTTAATCTCTGAACGGACGACTGTCTGCTCAATATCCACCAGCACCACACTAGTCTACCCCATAATCTTGATGTTTTAAGAAGACTCTCCTGTTTATAGTTAGAGCCTGGCCACATCCAACCTTGGAAAGCTGTGTGTCGGTGTTGTTGTATTTTTATCCCACTGTAACCCATATATCATTCTCAAACATACCCATAATCTGCTGCAATCAAATTGCCCTTACCTTTAGATTAAGGAGGATGTCGATTCAAGGTCCTCGACGGTGCCTATAACCAGTTCAATCTTGGATTCACTGGGCGTTTGCCAATATAAATATTCCATTTCAAAAATCATAAAATATTGATAGGGAAAAATTACTCTTAGACTCTTAGTTTTACGAATCACCAAAACATGATTTTGTTTTATTTAAAAAGATTCAGTTAATAATACAAAGAAAAAAAAAGAAAAAGGCACAAATTTATAACATTTAGGCAGAGTTTTTATACTATCTCTGTTCTGGGCCGCCTTTTAACTATGGGCTGTCATTATAATAGGCCTACAGCTAATTCCCTTATAAGGTCAAACTTTGGACTTATCCTAGTCCTTTATTAACATCAGCTTGCAGAAGCACATATTGAAAATATATATTTTCTTTTCACACCTATTTTATGCAGCACATACACAAAAGCTTTATTTGGTAAGTTTGACTACCGCAGCCCTTTTGACCTTTCTCTAGTTTCGCACATTTTCTAGGTCTAAGGCGAACGATGTTCACAGTTCCGTTTAAAAATACATGTGGTCCTAACAACCTAAACATATCGAGTCCACATACACCCACACATGTAACACCTCTAACAATGACTCTTAAGTTCGCAGGCCATGCTCAAATTAGGCTTTAAGTAATTTGCGTTTATCCTGCAAAGTCAACACATCCTCATTTGAGTAGTTTATTTTCAACCATAAAACTGTTTGCAATGTGTATTACTTTACTATTTAATTGTTCAACTTGTCTGATCATTTTTATTAACACGATGAATCAGTCCATTCTTAGGGAGTTGAGCCTTGGTGGAAGATCTTCGTCAGCGCCTTTCTCTCCTTCTTCTCCGTCTTGCGAGATCTTTTTGTGTTGTCCCTCCGGAGGTGTTCAACTATAACATCGTCCATAAAAATCTCAACCTTGTCTGTTACATTAACATTTCTTATTTCCATCCATAACATTTAATGCATGCAGATAGTCATTAATATATAACATTTCTTCAGAAGAAGATTTATCAGAAAAAATTTTTTATCAATATTGTTCTCCAATATTGATTACAGTGTGTGTGTTAGTCATTTTGGTTATAAGAAACCACTGGCATTATTGGAGATTGACTGGAAGGTCACGACGTGCCTAACTTCAGGGTCTGAGTGCCAGCTACCTAATCGATGGAGATATGCTTCAGTCTATCTGTATATCTGTGGAAAATTACTATGTTTATCTATTTCTTAGCCAATCAGAATAATTCAACCTGAAGCAAGGACATAGTTCAGACCTTGGTGTAGGGTATAACTGCTCTCTGTGTGTGTGTGTGTGTGTGTGTGTGTGTGTGTGTGTGTGTGTGTGTGTGTGTGTGTGTGTGTGTGTGTGTGTGTGTGTGTTGGGATATGTGGTTTACACGGACAACACGCCGGACATTTCACCTGGGCTCCCCGGACCTAAGGGTAATACGGGGACTATGCCAAGGTCCTCATAAATCAAAGAGTGTAACTGCATTTGTTAGTGTCTGAACAACATAAATTCTCTTTTTCTTTGAAAGTCCTTATTTACCACTTGACCTGATTTTGAGTGTATGCCAGTGTATAGAACAGCGACCCCACAGCTGGGTTATATATTGCAGTTTCATACACATTTCTGATACACACGGTGCATTTTGGCGGGCCGTCTTGTGATTGGCTGGTTTGCGCACGTGGGCGGTAACAAACAGAAGTCGACGGGAAGCTCCGCCCACAGCACATGGCCCAGCTGTCGCTAATTAAATACCTAATGGACCACACCTCGGAAGTGTCAGCTCGACGTCGTTGGGTTTACTGGATTAAATACATACAGGTAATAATTATATTTATACATATAGTTGCATTTTTGCATGAAGTGTTTCCTATTTGCAAGAAATTGTAACTTGTAACTTACAATTACTGTAAAATGCTATATATTTACCACAATATTAGCTGAGCTAGCTTGAGTGGCTATCAACATGTCCTGCTCATTAAGCCTCGGGCTATAGAGGTGGAGGACAGCAGGTAGAGATGAGGACAGAAGTAACATTGCGAGCAGGTCAAATTTGGTAGTTTTGTTTTTAAAATGAAAGCTAGCTAGGTTAAGTTGAGCTGTGGCTACCGCATGGCTTAATGAGCAGGGCGAAGCTAGTTAAAGCCTTAACTTTTACTACAGACATTGTGTTTGTTTTATAGAATTAAATATTTTCTTAGTAGCCCAACATTATTGTGTTTAAATATGAAGTTGCAGTGACACAGGAAGGCTGTGATATCATTAATATGAGTACTTTCAGGCCATTAAATAAATGTAATGTGTTTATGATGTTCTGTTAGTGTACTAAACCTGTAAGATAAATTAATTGGTACCATAGTAACCAACCACAATGATCAATATACAAAACATGAGGGGCAACAGACCTGACAGGTATCATGTGCTGTGTGTAGAGTGTTATTTAAAAAAAAAAAAAAAAAAAAAAAAAACAGGGTTTTTATCTTCTTGACTTTATTTAACTAACTTTGTGAAATTGTTAGTTCTCATATAAGAAATGCTTTAACCATAGAACATTTCACATACCAAAATACTGTACATTTTCCATCAAGCTTTCAGGTGGAACATGATTTTTATAGCTTTTGTTAGCACCACCTAACCAGCACACCATAGATGATACTGACCATTACAGAATGTAAGAACAAAAACAATGAAGTCATCAAATGCTGTGTTCATCAGAGTGTAGTTTTCATAATCCACGGTCTACAATATATATATATATATATTTTTTATACAGGGCCTTGATGATGAAATGTCTCCAAAGATGTGTTGTACCACAAATCCCCCTTCCACAACTGATGATACTGAAGAGGTATGTCCTCACAAAAGATAGATTTTTATTAATATCTTGCACTTGATTGTTAATATCAGAAAAGTTGTCAGTGAGTTTTAAAGCAAGGTTTTCCTGTGTCTTTCTGTCAACACTAGAATGGTTTATTTTTTTTTATTCAGATGTCAAATGTCCTCTCTAGTGTCACGCTCCCTGGACTTTCTCTTTATTGTCCTTTGTCTCTGTTTGATCTTCTACAGCTGACCACTGAGAGCAAGTGCACCCATACAGCCGTCAGCCACCCGAATCAGACTAGTCCAGAGCTCGGCCCACTCACCAAGGTTGGAGAGGTAAATTAAATTTGATGTACAACTTATTTGTGGCAAAATGTTAAATATGCCAACCTATTTCAATATATATGTGTGTGTGTGTGTGTGTAGTCACCTGAGTAGAACATGCTTTATGTGGACAGTCGCCTGAGTAGAACATGCTTTATGTGGACAATGGAATGGAAGGACAGTCAGTATAATATCTGAGTGTATGTGTGTGTGTGTGTGTGTGTGTAGTCACCTGAGTAGAACATGCTTTATGTGGACAGGCGCCTGAGTAGAACATGCTTTATGTGGACAATGGAATGGAAGGACATTGTCTAAACATGCTTTTTCAAGCTTCAGTCAGTATAATATCTGAGTGTATGTGTATCTAACACTGAACCCCACCCAAACATGACTTGGGAGGTCCATACAGTTTAGAGGGTCCCGTCCCCAGAGGCATCACTTTGGTTTTTAAGAACACTTGGACTGCCTGCATTGGATCTGTATGTTGGTTTAATGTGAATGTTAAGTTGTTTAATTACATGTAATGGAAAGGCACCCATTCAACAGCACTGACGAAAATTCATGACAAGATGTCATTTAAAAGAATCATAGCAAATCTAAGAACTATAAAAGGACTAGCACCTCACTCCATGTAAAAGCTTAGTCAATTATTCTAGAAGTGCAATCATTCTACGGAGTTGGCTGACAATAGATAAACAACAAAGTAATCAAATGCTGTATTCATCAGTGTAGTTTTCATAGTCTACAGACTGTAGTCATGTGGCCTGTTCAGCGACTAAAGAACCGTTTCAGAGACTACATGTTTTCCACAAAACACTCACTGAAATACAGCCATGATATCTTTTCACTGAATGCTACACAGGGAACATCTTGTCTTCAAGATATTTATTATAATTGATCTTTTTTTGTTGTTTATTCCTTTTTACAGGGCCTTGATGATGAAATGTCTCCAAAGATGTGTTGTACCACAAATCCCCCATCCACAACTGATGATACTGAAGAGGTATGTCCTCACAAAAGATAGATTTTTATTAATGTCTTGCACTTGATTGTTAACATCAAAGAAGTTGTCAGTGAGTTTTAAAGCAAGGTTTTCCTGTGTCTTTCTGTCAACACTAGAATGGTTTCTTTTTTTATTCAGATGTCAAATGTCCTCTCTAGTGTCACGCTCCCAGGACTTTCTCTTTATTGTCCTTTGTCTCTGTTTGATCTTCTACAGCTGACCACTGAGAGCAAGTGCACCCATACAGCCGTCAGCCACCCGAATCAGACTAGTCCAGAGCTCGGCCCACTCACCAAGGTTGGAGAGGTAAATTAAATCTCATGTACAACTTATTTGTGGCAAAATGTTAAATCTGCCAACCTATTTCAATATATATGTGTGTGTGTGTGTGTGTGTAGTCACCTGAGTAGAACATGCTTTATGTGGACAATGGAATGGAAGGACATTGTCTAAACATGCTTTTTCAAGCTTCAGTCAGTATAATATCTGAGTGTATGTGTATCTAACACTGAACCCCACCCAAACATGACTTGGGAGGTCCATACAGTTTAGAGGGTCCCGTCCCCAGAGGCGTCACTTTGGTTTTTAAGACTGCCTGCTTTGGATCTGTATGTTGGTTTAATGTGAATGCTAAGTTGTTTGGTTACATGTAATGGATAGGCACCCTATTAGTTATACTGGGCTACATGAAGTCAGCTCCTGGCACTGAGGCTAACCACAAATTCTCCATCTACAATTAAAAAATATGAAGAAGGTATATCTTCATATAGGATATGCTTTAAATAAGCTGCATTCAAACATTCAAAGGAAAAAACAAAAACTCAGATAATATCTACAAGGGCTAATTTCTGTACAAACCTTCAATTTCAATCTCATCCAGTGACTTCCCCTGCATGCTGGAAAGGTTTCCTTTCTCCATTGACAAAAGGAGTTTGGAAATCTTAGCCAGTTGTGTTGTGGGAACTGGTAATCTGTAGAAGTCGCGGTGAACACAAATGTGTTCATCAGTGTAGTTTTCATAGTCCACGGTCTACAATATTTTTTGTTTGTTTTTTCCTTTATACAGGGCCTTGATGATGAAATGTCTCCAAAGATGTGTTGTACCACAAATCCCCCTTCCACAACTGATGATACTGAAGAGGTATGTCCTCACAAAAGATAGATTTTTATTAATGTCTTGCACTTGATTGTTAATATCAAAGAAGTTGTCAGTAGCCGCGTTTCCACTGTCGGGCCAGGGCCGTGCTAGTGCGTGCCAGGGCCAGTCGCGTTTCCACTGTCGGGCCAGGGCCGGGCCGTGCTAGTGCGTGCCAGGGCCAGTCGCGTTTCCACTGTCACTTCCGGGGCTTGATCGGGGCTTACTCGGGGCCAACGGCCAGGATTTCTGGCCCGTCGAATACCTTGGGCCAAAGCGGGCCAGCTCGGGCTAGAGGAGTGGTTACCAACAGAGGAGGAGTTTACCGTTGGGAGACGGCAGCGCCGGATGAATTCTGTCAGCATTTAAGACTTAAAAAAAAAATAATTTAAATCGCGTTCATGTTTGAATGCCTTCTGTTTGTGATGCAAAAGACTATGCACGCTAGCCGTTACCATAGTAAACATAGTAAACGCTTGAAGATACACATAGTAAAAAAAAAACATAGCGAATGCTTGAAGAAATCAGACCAATCTTAAAGGCTATCACAGTCATGTTTTTATTTGATCTGTCAGTAGCCTACGTCTCGTCTCTTTAAACCGGACTATCAAAAAATAAAGTAACTTTTTTTTTCGGGAGCTTCCTCTGTTTCTCTGACTGAAAATATCTGTATGGGAGTCGAGAGAGTGCTAAAGCTCCTCAGGTCGTATGGCATATATTTGTAGAAATTATAATTTTTTCTAAATGTGATGGATTATGTCCTGTAACTAAGTTACCAGATAAAGAAACAGACGCGACTGAAAAAGTAAGTGTGCATGTCCTCTTTCTTTTGTGAAATAGACCTAACGGTAATTTATTTCTGAGTGACTAATGTGCAATTTTCACATAAATTAATTCATTATGATCAATGTATCACTTTTTATTGTAAACCTGTGGTAAAACATCGATGCTTGGGTTTTAAATATTCAAGTAGCTGCTAAACAAACAAACAAAAAAAAAGCTAGCAAACGGCCGCTTTTATCGTGTTTGTTTTCAACGCTGTTTCCAGTGATTTCTGATTAGTTTTCTGATAAAACTTCCATTTGTTGGTGAAATGATGGGTTAGTGTGACGTTGTCCCAGAGAGGCGTGTTACGGGCGTGTTTTAGTGAAGCGCTGTGGAGCTTCTGGCCCGACAGTGGAAACGCATGCCCGGTGCTATTGGCCCGAGGCTATTAGCCCGGCACGGCCCGTTTAAAGCCCTGGCCCGGCCCTGGCCCGACAGTGGAAACGCGGCTAGTGAGTTTTAAAGCAAGGTTTTCCTGTGTCTTTCTGTCAACACTAGAATGGTTTCTTTTTTTATTCAGATGTCAAATGTCCTCTCTAGTGTCACGCTCCCTGGACTTTCTCTTTATTGTCCTTTGTCTCTGTTTGATCTTCTACAGCTGACCACTGAGAGCAAGTGCACCCATACAGCCGTCAGCCACCCGAATCAGACTAGTCCAGAGCTCGGCCCACTCACCAAGGTTGGAGAGGTAAATTAAATTTGATGTACAACTTATTTGTGGCAAAATGTTAAATATGCCAACCTATTTCAATATATATGTGTGTGTGTGTGTGTGTAGTCACCTGAGTAGAACATGCTTTATGTGGACAGTCGCCTGAGTAGAACATGCTTTATGTGGACAATGGAATGGAAGGACAGTCAGTATAATATCTGAGTGTATGTGTGTGTGTGTGTGTGTGTGTGTGTGTGTGTAGTCGCCTGAGTAGAACATGCTTTATGTGGACAGGCGCCTGAGTAGAACATGCTTTATGTGGACAATGGAATGGAAGGACAGTCAGTATAATATCTGAGTGTATGTGTATCTAACACTGAACCCCACCCAAATATGACTTGGGAGGTCCATACAGTTTAGAGGGTCCCGTCCCCAGAGGCATCACTTTGGTTTTTAAGAACACTTGGACTGCCTGCATTGGATCTGTATGTTGGTTAAATGTGAATTCTAAGATGTTTGGTTACATGTAATGGATAGGCACCCTATTAGTTATACTGGGCTACAAGAAGTCAGCTCCTGGCACTGAGGCTAACTACATATTCCCCATCTACAATTTAAAAATATGAAGAAGGTATATCTTCATATAGGATATGCTTTAAATAAGCTGCATATAAATAAGATAGGCTATAAATAACAAAATGCAATAAAAGGGTAATCATATGTATGAGGTAAATTAAATGTCACATTGGTATTGGATTTAAAATGATTGGATATCGACATGTAAATATGAAATATCTTTCTGTCCAAACTATGTGGCTTAAATATAAAATATCTTTGTCCAAACTATGTGGCATAAATAAATACTACAATTAAATTTTTCGCCAACAGTGTCAAAAACACCGCCTTGTGTGCGCAACAGTATCCTCCTTGGACAAGTGTGTTCGTTGTGTGGGACCCGTATCTTCCTTCAAGTGGCTTGGCTATCGATGCACAGGTTAGATATTTAGTGAATTAGTATAGAGTATATATGTGTTGTGCTCTAACCACTTAAATAGACCTGCAGTGTTAACATTATTTTACTCAAATGTGTTCCAGTTTGTTCAGGGGTCTGGCATAAATCCTGCCTCAAGCAAATTAAAAGAGATGACTTTAACAGCACAGCACAGGTGAGTATCTACTAAGTGAGTGTTGAACTTGAACTGTCTATAACAGTGGTTCTCAATTCCAGTCCTCGTGACCCACTGCTCTGCACATTTTGTAGGTCTCTCTTATCTGACACACTCAGTTCAGTTCATGGAGTCTCTCCTAACGAGCTGATGATCTGGTTCAGGTGTGTTAAATAAGGGGGACATACAAAATGTGCAGAGCAGTGGGTCATGAGGACTGGAATTGAGAACTACTGGTCCATAAGATTCAATCACCATGTCAAATAATTTGCTTTCTCACCAATTCAGGCGCAGCAGTCTCCTAAGGCTTCTGAGGATGAACTGCTGTCAGATCAGGACAAAATTCCACATCCAGAATTGGACCAAATATCATCTGATGATGCTGAGGACATGTCTGACAAGGAATACATACCTGATTTGGAGTCAGAATATGCTTTGTCACTACTTGCCAGTAGAAGAACTGAATGTGGCATTTGTGCCATAAATGTCTTCCTGTTTGCAAGACCAACTTCAATGAGCCACTACAGAGGACATGATTGTTTGCATGTTCATGCAAGCCAGTGTGGAGCAAAGCACCCTGAGTACCTTAGGTCAACGCAACTCAGGAAACATGTTGCCACACTCTCACAAGTCCTTAATTTAAAACACAATGAACTTGATCAGGTTGCAGGTTTCCTGGGTCACGACATCCGTGTTCACCGCGACTTCTACAGATTACCAGTTCCCACAACACAACTGGCTAAGATTTCCAAACTCCTTTTGTCAATGGAGAAAGGAAACCTTTCCAGCATGCAGGGGAAGTCACTGGATGAGATTGAAATTGAAGGTTTGTACAGAAATTAGCCCTTGTAGATATTATCTGAGTTTTTGTTTTTTCCTTTGAATGTTAATTTATAATCATCTAGACTTGGCGTAGTCAGCATCCCTTTCCAAGAAAAAAAAAACACCTTTCATGTCCAAGTATGAGTCGAGGACTACTATTCAGAAATATAAACTTAAGTCTACAGTATGGCTGGACAGTAATTCAAAATTATGTTTGTGTAGGTGCAGTCGAATTACTTTAAATATTAACCTAATATCAGATTGTGTAATCATTTATCTTATGTGCTCATGGACCACATTAAACATAAACGCAGGTATAATAGCTCAAAACTACTCAAGTAAAAATAGTTACTTTGCAAAAAGTGGCAAGTACAAAACCAAGTACTATCTTTTCCTTATTTGATGTGGCTATTTCAACCACAGATTTTTATGTCCAGCTATTTATGAGAGTTTTACCAGAGCTGTAAACTATTTGAGTAAATGTAATTAGTAACAGTACAACTACAAAGTAGCCAAAAAGTTATGCAATTACAAATTACATTTTGCATGGCACCTAACTTTTTCTGCAGCAGTTTGTTTTTGCTATAAAGAAGTGATATTTCCATCTAAGTGGCATTGACTGAACTATATCTTGTGCGTTTTGCCCTTACTCACCCAAACTTGTCAACAAGTCTACTTTACATGAATGCGAGTGCATTAGTAGGTGCTAAATCGCAGACGTTTGATTTAGATGAAGTCAGGACTGCAGCCAGTGATGAGTCCAAAACCAGCACATCCAGTGCAAGTAGACTTTGACTATTTAATTTGACTTAACATAATTTTTTTTTATCCACATTATTGACAAGGCCTTTTTGAAGGATATTGGTTTACGTGTGGCCTTTTTGTGCACTTGAGCTTAACTGAGACTTGAGAGTTTGTAGACGTTTAAATAGATAGTTCACCCAAAAATGACAATTGTCATAATTTACTCACCCTCAGGTTGTTCCAAACTTGTCTTTGTTCTGCTGTACTAGTCAATGGCTGGCAAGATCTGCTTGGTTAAAAATATATAAAATATCTATCTATGTGTACAGCAGAACAAAGAAATACAGGTTTGGAACAACTTGAGGTTGACTACATGAAGACAGAATTTTCATTTTTGGGTGAACAATCCCTTTAAGAGGCTGTTGTGTCGACCCTGATTTATTAGACTATTGAGGTGTTCAGTTTTATTTAGATTTTAGAAAATAAACATGAATTCTCATTTTACAAATCAATTGTTTCTTATTTTCACCTGCCTGTCTCAGGTGTCAAGGACTAGTGCATCTTTGAGCCTAGATTTAGTAGAAGTAAAATACTAAAGTATTGTTAATCACTTTTACTCGTATTGGTAACTTGTAATAGAGTAATTTATGCTGCAAGGTATCTGTCTTTTTACTCAAGTATGGTTTTCAAGTACTCTTTACACCTCTGAGTTTTACTAATGCCATTTTCCAGATGAGATTGCGTTAAGTGATGCTGAAGACAGTGGGAGCGAATCTGATGACAGCAACACAGATCTCACCGCATCAGAGCTTGGAACTGTGGAGCCTATGGTTTCTGACTCTACAACCACAGAGCAAGACCATGACATGGGAGACTTTGGTATGTTAACTCAATTCATAGTCACTGCTGATAAAATGTATATTTTCCTGTGACAAAAGTAACTTGTTAAATTGTTTTCAACAGGATCAGTGTCATTTGTGTCGTCCACAGTAAGTGAGAGTGTACCTCCCTCTGAAGGTAAGATTCAGATTCAAGAGGTTTATTGTCTATGCACAGAAGAAACACAGTGGTTTATACCCTACAATGAAATTCTTATTTTGCCCAACTCCCTTAAAGGGATACTTCACCATTTTTTCATATTAAACTGTTATTCCCTTAACTAAGATGAGTTGATGCATACCTCTCTCATCTCAGTGCGTGCACTCAATCGCTCTGGCGCACGGCGACAGTTTGATAGCACTTAGCTTAGCCCAGATCATTCATTAGGGACCAAACAGAAATGAAGCTAGAAGCGACCAAACACCTCCACGTTTTCCCTATTTAAATACAGTTACACGACCAAGTATGGTGACACAAAATAAAACGTGGTGCTTTTCTAAGCGGGTAAAAAGGATAACTATAGTGTATGGCGGAATAGCACTGGGAGCACTTCGACTAGGTGTAAAAAGCAGAGCCGGACAGTAACGGAGTACATTTACTTGAGTACAGTACTTAAGTACAATTTTGAGGGATCTGTACTTTACTCGAGTATCATTTTTGGGGAGTACTCATGACTTTACTCAAGTACATTTGAGAGGCAAATATTGTACTCTTTACTCTGCTTCATTTCTATCCATAACCGTGAGTACCCGTTACTTCTAAAAAAGAAAAAGAAAAATCTCGGAAACCCTCAATTTGTTGTTTCCCTCTCAAACGTGATTGGATTGTGCAGGCGCCACTGATTGGGACAGCCTATCAGCAATCACCTTCAGCTTTCCGCCAAAGGTCAACTCCATGGTCAGATTTAGATAAGAGACGAAACCATGGATGAAACAATGGATGAAGACGCAGCAGGTCCGTCCCGGGAATGTGCCAACCCGTGGCCCCACCTCGCCAGACTATTTCAATTTTCTGAACAAGTTAATGATAGTTTTCGCTTCAAGTGTTTGCTGTGTTTACCAATGTAAGCACTGTGGCAGTAGTAATGCAATATTTAGAAAATGTACTCTTGTACTCTTGATACTCAAGTACTTTTAAAAACAAGTACTTCAGTACTTTTACTTAAGTAGACATCTGACTGTAGTACTTTTACTTGTACTTGAGTAAAATTTAGCAAGGGGTATCTGCACTTTTACTCAAGTAATGAAGCTGTGTACTCTGTCCGCCTCTGGTAAAAAGTCACGTTGGTTCTAATGACAGAAGTGAGAGGGAGAGGATTTTTCAAGCGTGACTTTTTACTGCGCCAAGTCGAAGTGCTCTTGAGTCCCAAGTGCTATTCCGCCATACATTATAGTTATCCTTTTTACCTGCTTAGAAAAGTGCCATGTTTTATTTTGTCACCATACTTGGTCATGTAACTACTCGTGTAACTGTATTTAAATAGGGAAAACGTGGAGGTGTTTGGTCGCTTCTAGCTTCATTTCTGTTTGGTCCCTAATGAATGAACTGGGCTAAGCTAAGTGCTATAAGTGTCGCCGCGCGCCAGAGCGATTAAGTGCACGTACTGAGACGAGAGAGGTATGCATCAACTCGTCTTAGTTAAGGGAATAACATAGTTTAATATGAAAAAACGGTGAAGTATCCCTTTAACATTATTATGCACGTCTTTGTGATGTATTCAACTATCAAAATGCAAGAGTAATCTTAAAGAAAGAGATATAAATGAATAGCCCTAAATTTAACTGTACTGCATTTGTACAAAACATCTTGTCTGCAAGGGAGCATATACACTTACTTTATTATCAGGAAATGTATACTGAATTTGAGGTAAAAGTAAAGTTACCTCCTCCTCTTCACATGTTCTCTTGATTGCCCATGAGTATGTTCTATTAATTCTCTTTTTAGCAAGTTGGTTAAAAGACTAAAAATGAATTGGTCTTGATGACTGAGTCACAACATGCCACAAAATCTGGAAGATTAAGAGGTTAAAAGTAGTATTAAGCTGATTGTTACGTACAGTTTCAATATCAAGACTAAACTTTCAGACCAAGTTCCAACACTATTTAGTTAATCTTATGAAATCAGATTTAAACTGAGAATCAGACCTTAAACCCCATAGTCTTTGTTTCATTTAAAATACGGTGTGTTGAAGTATAATGCCAAAATTACTTAAGACATGTTACTAATTATAGTATTACTTACTGCAATTAATTCAAATAGCAAAAGGTTTGGCCACATAAATAGATGAACAGCAGACATTCTAATAATACTCCATATTGTCCACACTCTAATGTGGGCTAGTAAAGTTGGTGAAATCACATCGAGTGAGACACCAACTGATACCCAAAGTGAATTAAGAAAAGTAAACTGCAATTTCTTGTCAACTGTGGCATTAACTGACCTCATGTTTTGATGGCTTAAACTGGACAACACATTTAGTGATCTATTCATTTTTGTTTGCCTATCTTCCAGGGAAGTATGCTGATGAGGAACATGGATCCAGAAGAGTGGCAAAGAAAGTGTGGTCTAAGGCTGAGGTCGCTGCAGTAATGCGACACTTCAAAGGTCATATAAGCAGGGGAAAACTGGCCACCAAAACTGAATGCAGTCACTGCAAACTGGTGGAAGACCCCGTGTTGGCACAAAGAACAGTGCAAAATATAAGGGACTTTGTTCGAAATAGAGGAATAGCTGCAAAGAGGCAGTCAGAAAAAGAAAAGATTTAAATACACTGACAATTGTGGTGGTGTTTCTATGTTTGTGTTAAAGGAACACGCCGACCTTTTGGGACTTTAGCTTATTCGCCGTATCCCCCAGAGTTAGACAAGTCCACACACACCCTTCTCATCTCTGTGCATGCCGTAACTCTGTCTGACACACCCACCGCTAGCCTAGCTTAGCACAAACACTGGAGGTAAACGGCTCCAGCTAGCATACTGCTCCCAATAAGTGACAATAACGCCAACATTCTCCTATTTACATTTTGTGATGTGTATAGTCACAGTGTGTATGAATAACAAGGTCACATGATACACAGCCATCTTCTAACCGTATACATACTGGGAACTATATTCTCATAGAATTAACTAGAAGACGAAGCACTGCTGGCTGGAGTGATTAGCACAACCCTCTGAGCGAACTCTCTGCTCCTCACCACGGGCTTCTCAGGTCCTGCGAGCAAATCCCTCCGCAGTAGCAGTGCTTCGCCTTCTGAGAATATAGTTCCCAGTATGTGTATGGTTAGAAGATGGCTGTGTCTCATGTGACCTTGTTATTTGTACACGCTGTGACTATACACATCACAACATGTAAATAGGAGAATGTTGGCGTTATTGTCACTTATTGGGAGCAGTATGCTAGCTGGAGCCGTTTACCTCCAGTGTTTGTGCTAAGCTAGGCTAGCGGTGGGTGCGTCAGACAGAGTTACGGCATGCATGGAGATGAGAAGGGTGTGTGTGGACTCGTCTAACTCTGGGGGATACGGCGAATAAGATAAAGTCCCAAAAGTCCAAAGTTCCTTTAATGTTTTAAATAGAGGCCGTCACAAAAGCAAACTGTAAAACAGCTTTTATTTTATTTTATATATTTTTTTATTTTTTGTTATGAGCAACCATGGGTCTTTTGAAGTTGGGTAAGAATGACTTATTTGACCTTTTTTGCTCCATTCTCATTGTCATGGCACTGGTGTTGTGTGACAATCTATTGTTTAGCTCTTACAGGCTGTTATCTGGCTGTTAGTCAGTGTCACCAACTAACAATGGTGATGTTAGAGTTGTGCAATAAAATAATTCAAGTCCCATTAATGCTTGGTGGTGTCAGGTTAATGTGTATTTATGTTAATGTGTATTTATGTTAATGAGCAAGTGACGTCATTGTCCCTTTAAAGTCCCAATAATGTTTGTTTTGGTCCTTATAAGTCACATATTCTTCAAAAAGAGAACTGTCTCTATAAACCACAATAGTTTTAGGGTGGTGTGTATCACGCTCTGAAGGGTGTATCTGAAGTCTAAAGTGTCCTGAATTTTTTTCAAATTTTTTTGAGTGTTTTAATCTAACTCTCATAGCTCTAGGACCTCAGGAAAGGGTAGTCCATCTAAACCACCACCGGGCCTGTTTGGAGAAAAAGTCTGGCTAATCCACATAAACCAGTATGTGTGTGTGTGTGTGTGTGTGTGTGTGTGTGTGTGTGTGTGTGTGTGTGTGTGTGTGTGTGTGTGTGTGTGTGTGTGTGAGTGAAGGTATAACTGCTGTGATCTTTGTAACTGTAAGCAGGGCGGCCTACGACCTCCTGTGTGAGTCTTGAAGCTAACTTCTGCTGATGAAACTGCAAATTATCTTCAGTAAAACTTTAATTATAATTCTGACTCCGGGTCTTCATTTTTCATATCTGGTTCTTTTACTTTAAAACCTCTTACAGCTTCTTACTGGAAATAAATAGGGTTTAAATAAAATATACTTAAATACTTAAAGCAAACACTGTGATATTACATACCGTTTTGCATACTATTTATGGAACTACACTTGTTTTGAAAAAACCTTCAAAAACTATTTAATGCAATATTGACCTTTAAGAAGTTTGTGCAATTATCACAAAATATTCAAGTTAAATTAGTTGTTCAAGATTACTTCAGTAGACATGTAGAAAGCATTCAGATGCTAAACGCAAATAAAAAGAGTTAAAGGAAATCTCTAATCTTTGAGACATTGAGGTGGCTCTTAAAAGAGCCTTTGGGATTTGTATGACTGATAAATAGTGGATTTAAGCGCGCTCTCCGCGGATGCGGCGGGCCAGCTGGATGTCTTTGGGCATGATGGTGACTCTCTTGGCGTGGATGGCGCACAAGTTGGTGTCCTCAAACAGACCCACCAAATAAGCCTCGCTCGCCTCCTGCAGAGCCATGACAGCCGAGCTCTGGAAGCGCAGATCCGTCTTGAAATCTTGAGCGATTTCTCTCACCAGACGCTGGAAGGGCAGTTTGCGAATCAGAAGTTCAGTTGATTTCTGATAACGGCGAATCTCTCTCAGCGCCACGGTACCGGGCCTGTAACGATGAGGCTTCTTAACGCCACCGGTAGCGGGTGCGCTCTTACGGGCAGCTTTAGTGGCCAGCTGCTTCCTCGGGGCTTTTCCTCCAGTGGACTTACGAGCGGTCTGCTTTGTTCTTGCCATTGTTTTAATGCAGTTGAGTTACTACTGTGAAGTGAACAAGAAGACGAATGAATGAATAGCTTATTAGAACACAGCTCGATTTAAGCCCAGGGCTGCCATGCGCTCATTGGATGTCTTTGCTTCAGAAGCATTTGATTGGTTATTGTCTGGCATCTGTAAATGACAATTGGCCAATGGCTGTACGCCTCCTGTTCTCAAAGAAGACACAAGAGTTTGTGGTTCCCGCCCAAACATCCTTTGTTTCTCTTTGAATAGAATAGGCGAAATCAGGTATTCATTTGCACAGCAAAACCCGTGATTGATTTTTAAAATATTATTGATAGTGTAGAGTTGACTCGTGGCACTAATATTAAAAACTGAGATAAGTAGTACATATACATAACCACGTTATGTTACAATTCTTTGTATTGATATCAATATATCAGTTTAAATATTTTTAGCCATGCTAATAAAACTATATGCACTTTCATAAAACATTCATTAAATCATTACAAATAGTGTAGGGAGACTGGATAACAATAAAACATGTTACTTATTAAAATTCTCTAGGGACATGTATTTCTAGTCAGATTTAAACAATTAAAAATTAGCATCATTGAAAAAACTGATTTATGAATGGAATCTCAGACACTTAGTGTTAGTTTCGTAAGAAATTTCGTTGTATATATATATATATAAAACTTTAATGATTTGTTTCGTATATATATATGTATATATATATATATATATATATATATATATATATATATATATATATATATATATATATATATATAAGCATTGTATAGTAGTAGGCTACAAGAACTGTCAATTCATGGGCATTCTTATACCATTTTTTTTTTTTTTTTTTTATTAAACGAACTTTAATAGAAAAATCTAATAAAAATCGGACGAATGCAAACACTCTTTCTTGGAGAAATTGGGTGGCTCTTAAAAGAGCCTTTGGTTTGAAGAAAAGCTTCCGTCAGTCTACTTGGCCTTCGCGGGCTTCTCAGTCTTCTTGGGCAGCAGCACGGCCTGAATGTTGGGCAACACACCACCCTGAGCGATGGTCACGCCACCCAGAAGCTTGTTCAGCTCCTCGTCATTGCGCACCGCCAGCTGCAGGTGTCGAGGGATGATGCGGGTCTTCTTGTTGTCCCGAGCGGCGTTTCCAGCCAACTCCAGGATCTCAGCGGTCAGATACTCGAGCACAGCGGCCAAATACACCGGAGCTCCGGCACCGACGCGCTGGGCATAGTTGCCTTTGCGGAGAAGCCTGTGAACACGGCCGACGGGGAACTGCAATCCCGCCCTGGAAGAGCGACTCTTGGCCTTAGCGCGAGCCTTTCCACCGGTTTTACCTCTTCCACTCATGGTAGTTTACAATTTCTTTACTTAAAAATAAAAAGTAACAGTGATATTTTCAACAGCTGTGTTCTGAGTTTTAAAGAAAGCTCGCTAGTCTCCTATTGGCTGTAGTCTGAACACATCATCGAGCCAATCAGTGAGCTTCCCTCCAAACTCCAAACACCCCCCTTTCTGCTTCTCACGCCAAGTATCTCAATCCAACAGCCTCTTAGCTTCCTTTTAATATATTTTAGTTAAATGAATTAGTTTCTACAGTTTTTATTTCTTAATGGTCATTGTTTTTTTTTTATGTAAAGCACTCGGAATTACCATCATGTATAAACTTCTATACAAATAAACTTGCCTTGCCCATTTTGACTTTGATTGAAAACAAATATAATTGATTAAAATGAATCAAGTTGGTCTTGAAGCTGTGAAGTTTTATAGTTTACTGCTATAAACATTTCTAATGGCGTCTACGCAGATACTTCAGATTTCATAAAAACGTTCACATTATCATCAAATTGTATGTCGAAATGTGTGTGCACATGAACATAAAGGGCCCATTTATTGTCTTCGCGGTAACAATGACTTTCACTGAACAGATGACTGATGAAATAATACTCTTCACTATGAATTAGTGGGTGGCTCTTAAAAGAGCCTTTTTTGAGAAAACAAAACAAAAACAATGGAAAATAATGAGTTTATTTCTTCTTGGGAGCTGCCTTTTTAGGCTTAGCTGCTTTAGGTTTTGCTGCTTTAGGTTTCGCCGTTTTGGGTTTTGCTGCCTTTGCCTTTTTTGGGCTCTTGGCTGCTTTCTTAGGAGTCGCCGGTTTCTTTGCCTTCTTGGGGCTCTTCGTCGCTTTCTTAGCGGCGGGTTTCTTCACCTTCTTCGGAGATTTCTTAGCGACGGGCTTCTTTGCTGCTGCAGTTTTGGGCTTCTTAGCGGCAGCGGGTTTCTTGGCTGCGGGCTTCTTGGCTTTAGGAGCCGCTTTCTTGGCGGGTTTTGTCTTGGTCTCGCTCTGTTTCTTGTTGAGTTTGAAGGAGCCCGAGGCGCCGGTCCCTTTAGTCTGGACCAGGATGTCATTAGTAACGAGACTCTTGACGGCGGTCTTGACGCGGGAGTTGTTCTTCTCCACATCGTATCCACCGGCAGCGAGCGCTTTCTTCAGGGCGGAGAGGGACACACCGCTTCTCTCCTTAGATGCGGACACAGCCTTGACGATCAGCTCGCGGACGCCTGGACCTGCTTTCTTGCTTTTAGCTGCTGATTTCTTCTTGGCCGCTTTGGTCGCGGATGCTGGAGCGGTTTCTGCCATGATTTCTCTGAGTGAATCTGGACTCACACAATCTAACTGTGATCGACAATGAACCGCAGCGCATTTAACCGCAGCATGAGAACCGCGTAGACTCAACCTGCTCTGTTCAGTGTCTGCTCCTCCACTAACGCCTTTGCTTGTGTTTTCTCCTTTCGTATTTGGAATAAAGCTGGAGTTGTAAAATAGTTTAGTAGAGTAAAAAAAACGTACACATCGAGTAGAGAGATTGAACTTTAATTTGAAGACTAAAAACACGCGAAAAATGAACATTTATTTTAGAATCGTCGGATGAAATCCAAAGCGAGCACCGGTAATGAACAAGGCTGCGTGTATATTTCATGTAATTGTGTGTATTAACAGAAGTAAACTACTGAGTGTGTCATCTTGGTTTTGAAATAGCACTTTGACAATGGCTTTAATATATGAAAGATCGCTGAGGGACTTGTGGAGTGTTTCATTCAGAGGTTGTTTTGTGCAGCTTGAAGCACACACACATCTGTCAGTGTAACTGCTCTGCATCTCTGGTCACTGATGATTCCCACATGTTATAAAGATGCAAGAACCCTGAATAAAGTTCAAAATCACAGCACCTGATCGCTAAGAAATTTTTGAACTGATTAATAAAACTTAAAAATGTATTGGTATATGTGAAAGCATTGTTATAATAACATAATGTTGGTCGTGATTTCTTTCTAAAGTTATTAATGCATATTTATTTTTCTCAAATACTAAAGCTTCATTGTTATTAAGTTAAACACTGACACAATTACAGTTTTTTTTTCCAATTGCTAACACACAATTTTGCAAACTAGGCTGGTTTTATCAAAATACTTAACACAATTCAGAAAACCACACACCCAAACTGCAAAATACCAAATGTATCCTGCAAAATGAAGCACTGCAACCAAAACAGCATTGTACGAAATGGCACACACTTCATTCATATTACCAGATTTTTGTCTAACCAACTACACACTGATGGGCAGAATGAAAAGCACTCTGCTTTGCCATAATACTAAAATAGTTCAAATTGTAGAAAATTCTTCAGATTGTTCACATGCACAGAAATATTTGCAGATACACACACATCCTGTTGAAACATGTTTTTTTTATATATTTTTATTTTCATCAAACAAGTCAGTGCAACATATGCACAGCAGATATATTTACATTGGACTGAACAAAACGGCAAACATGTGACTTTATGTCAGATTGTTGAGTCTTATGCAGAGAACATTTAAAAAGTGCCATTTTGAATTGCAAAACGTGTGTAAAGCAGTCTTTTAGAGACTTGAGAAGAGGTTTTGCTCTCTGTGTGTCAGTTTAAATAATTGTGCTGTGCATGTCATTTTATTGTGTTAGCAATTGGGGAAAAAAACTGTAAACATGCCAACATCAGTAGTAGTTTGGGATTATGGTGTAGAGGTTGCTGCCTCTTTAGGAAATAAATCCATCACAAAATGTTCACATTTTGGAGATTTGGTGCTTGATCAACCCGTTCTCATCAGTCTGCGTATAAATAACACGACTTTACACTTTCAAATTGCGTGCAATGCATACGCCAAAATCCAATTTTGCGTGCATATGATACGCCAATCCTTCCCATTAACTTCGATGGAGAGCAGATGCGTCTAAATACCACGCATCACCTTCAACTGCAATGACGTCACCAGCGAGGCTCAGTTCGCCTGCACCTGATGCGCGTACCGTAACCGTTACACCTTCAAACAGGTAAGTAAGGGCAGCAGTCCTTTTTTGTAATGAGATTACGGTGTTAACTGTATTATTTTAATTATTTCAGTGTTTCTGTTACATGGGGTCATGTGTCAAAATGGCAGCGTAATGCGTTAAAATGAGTTGTTAGTGGAACCGTGGGCTGCTCCGTTAGCACAGATGGTATCCTACCATTGACATTAGCCTAAGCTAACTTCTACTGTATGCCTGTTGCAGTTTGAAATAAATAAAAAACAGTTTTTAATCATGTTTTGACATGGCTGATGACAGCACTAAAAAGCAACAGACTGAATTAGTGTTTGCTAACGTTTTTAGCTAAAGTGGCATGGTTAGCCTAAGCCTACGGGACCCCCTAGGGGTCAATAATGTGGATTAATTAGTGCGCATGGAATAATTCAGGCACGCGCAGACATTACTAGTTGCTTGCAGATGCATGATACTGTAGGGTTGGATTAGACTCCTATCCCCAAGATATTTGATTTCTAATGTAATCATATATAGTGCATTTTACCTAAACTGCACATTGTTGGTTTGGTTGCTTCTATTGCTCTCTTCATTTGTAAGTGGCATTAGATAAAAGCATCAAATGATTAATGTAAAGGAAAATTAAGCAAGATTTAGAATAGACCCTTTGACTAGACCCTTTGTGTGCAATTGTAGCCTTGGTAAAATAAACAATTGAATACAGAAATATCATTATAGTTACAACCCAAGGTTGTAATGAAAATCTGCATTCTCCTGCAAATAGTCAGACACCACTAGTATCCTCTACCGGAAAATTAAAAAAATGAACCTTTACCCTCATATCACTGATGTGGTCCAAACTTTCCATTCAATTATAGTAGTCAGCAAGTTATCTCAGATCTAACTGACACCTTTATTTTCTGTTTAAGCACAATGTCAAGAGGAAATAAGAACAAACTAGAAGCTGTTCTTCAGCTCGGGGATGCATTTGTTGAAGAGATACAGGCAAGTTTCATTCTTGTTATACACAAATGTGTAATTAATTAACTCCAGTTAGTTAATGCCTATGTTTCACCCATCTACTTTTCATTACATGCGCATAAAGAAACGTAACACAGAGTTTCAAACTCAGAAGGCTGAAGTCACAGGACAATCTAAAGTGACCTGGTGGAAGAGGGACCGTGATGGGCAGCGTGTGACCACCAGCAAGCGGAGGAAAAAAGGTTCATCTGCTGGTTAGTGTACATCTTATCAAATTTATGTCAAATACTTAAAATGGAGAGTGATGATGTGTGATTTAGAGTAGGTGCTGGTTTGATAATGCTGTTGTTACTCAATATTCTGTATGCTTGCACATTCATAATGTAAATGACATTATAATGCCAAATACATAGGTTTGATAGTTTCCATGTTGCAAATTTGCCAAAGGTTTCAGCTTTTATTTTTGTACATCTGGCAAAGAGTTTGAAAGAATTGTACTCTAATAAGAATTCTAATGTGGTTTATGTTATTTTTACTTCCAAACAGTTGGTACCAGTACATCTTCATGTGCTAGTTCCACCATCACAGCTTCATGTACTAGCTACCAAGATCCTGGTAAGTAGAAAAACTACTTTAAAAACACTTTTCATACTATGGTATGCTTCAAATGAAAACAAGGAGTTGCGTAAAAAGGAAACCTCATTATACCTGCACTTTTGCTATGTTTAGTAACTAGCCTAGTCATCTAACGATGTTCCTTTTCTAAATGCTTTTTCCACAGTCCCCTAACATGCCTCAAATATTAAAGTTACCACAATTTAGTGCATCAAGCCCTGTCAACATGACAGAAATAGGAACACTTTAGACAATAGCATCACTGTTTCTCAGCAAAATCACATGGTTGTTGTTTAGTTTCACAATTAAGTGGGCAACACTACTGACAGCCAGCACCTACACAGAATCTTAAGGGTCATGGATTTGATTGCCCATTTCCAACTATCCTTTCACCCTCTGCCTTCTTTGCTATCACTGGACTGTCCCTGTATTAAAAGCAATGGAAATGCTTCAAAAGAAGTCAGTGGTAGTGGAATTGCAATGTTGGATTTCTAGTATGTTTTTATTTTTCTCTTTCTCTCTCTGAAGATTTTAATATGCAGAGGCTTGAGGACCTTCTACGAGATTCAGAGAGCATTGATGGGCAAGATTTTGCTCAGCAGCCATCTTTGTCCAGTTGGTGTCAAAGACAGAAAGGGGTCCAACAATGTTGGCAACAGGCGAGGCCACAAAACATTCACAACTTGTTGTCTGCTGAGAACATTGTCCAGATGAAGTGCAACCACTGTCACGTGACAGAAGCCATCATCCGTTGCAGGGAATGTTTGCCCTCAGAGTGGTTTTGTGCAGACTGTGATCAATTGGTACATAAACGCCACACTCTGCACAGTAGGCAGACCACCATGTATGGCTTTTATAAATACATTCCCCCAACTGAGTTTGTGAAACTCCATGATGATAAGTACATCATCTGTGAACAAGGTTGGTGTCTCTTTTTCAGTTGATTTGCATTTTTTCATCAACACACAACATTATTAAATGATTCATTATGTTTTCCAAGTACTTGCTAACAATCCAAACATTCTTTAATGTCATCCTGATTGTCCTTTGCTCTTGCAGATTGTTTGCTGCCAACAGCCTTTCCTCAAAATATATGCTCCTGTGACACTGGTGATGTTGCAATCTCTGTTGGTAGATCCATCATACTGGTTTGCATAAATGGTAGGATTGGGTAAAAAAATATTGTTTATCTAACATTACTTTAGTTCCTTGTTAGTTATTTGTCTTTCATGTGCTCTCAGGCCGTTATAATCTTCACGTTCCGGTGCTAACATGCAAACATTGCAATAAGCAATGGGCTCCAGAAGTCAGTGACTTTGTAAGGAGTGGTTACTGGCCCGGTACCATGCAAGCACAGACACTTTTCCACCAAGATCTGTTCCATTCCTTTGAAGCTATGAAGACAACAGCTCCAGGAATGTCAGTGAAAGCCTTCACAGCAATGTTGGACCAGAGAACAAAGCGGTTTGGAAGAGTGAGTGAAAATTTGAAGCTGAAAGACAAATGCATTCGTTATTATTATAAGTAGCTGTAAGGCTGGACAGTATGGCAAAAAGGGTGTTCGAGTCCAAATAGGGTGCAAATTTAAATATACCCACATATGAAGTCAAGGTCCACAAGTGGCTGTAATATTTCAGGTTACTGAAATTAACTGAACTGAAGACCATATTAGACAGCATTGCCAATTGCATCCTTTCTTGGGTTTGAAAAGGTACATTGACAAAACATAAATGGGGTGACCTTGTAGTTCATTGTCATTTAAAGCTGTTCTATAAATGTTTTTTCAGACTGGCAAAGTGAATGCAGATGCTTTTCAGAGGAGCTTTCTGCAATATGTGTACTGCAACTCTGAAGAGGACCAAATTCTGGAAAAGGAGCCATTTGTCTGTCCAGCCTGTAGTCCTGAAATGGTGGCTGTTTCAGTGGATGGCAACAGAAAACTCTACAGGTTCCAGAAAGCAAACCAGTGAGTTTTGTGTACACATTAAAAACAGCCAATGTAGTTAATGTATGTACTTGCTATTAACATTATCATAATAATATGGTTCTCATTTTGTTATTTAAAATTAAGCTGTTGATACTGTAGCTGTTGAATATAATATCCATGTTAGACTTTATAACCTTGTTTTTTTTAAAAAGTGTCATATAAATACAATTATTATAATTTATTATTATTATCATTATTATTATGTAAAACTTCTTACTACAGTGGTTATCCAGAATACATTTTGTTGTAGGAGTGAACAGCCAGGGTTCTTTGATGGAGTGTTTTTATCCCAAGACTCTGAAGTGTCCAGTTTTGTTGAGGAAGTCCGGGGGGCTGTCAAGAGTGTAAGTTTTCAGTCAGGCTGAGCAGCGGGTATCTCTGGCTTATTTTATAACTAATTGGAAGTAAATTTGGAAACACGGTAGCCTTATTATGTGTTCGGATGAGGGAATCTTTGATCAGGTGTTGAGATGGCAATGGCAGGTTGCTGAGGTTAGCGATGCAATCGGACTTTCACAAAGAGTGAAGTTGCAAAGCTGGATGAAAAAAAATACAACTAGATTCTAATCCAGAGGGCACAGTAAATCTATAGTATAGTATTGGTTGCCGCACATACAGTATGTCTGACACAATTTCTGACAAAGTTAGACTATTGCAATGATCCTTCTGCATGCTAAATGGCAAATAATTTCAATTGGTTTGTTATACTCCAGGGAGTTGCAGATGGAAGATGGGTCAGGCAATCAAAGACAAAATCTAATCAGACTGTAATTGTTGGTGTGTTTGAGCGTGCAGCCCTGCTATTTAACTTTTTACTTTGGTAGACGGCAGGAAGAGCGATGTGTGGGGAATCCCACTGGACAGCAGCAAGAGAGACATCAAAGCAGGCCAACAAGTTAGATGAAGAAGGTGTAGAAATTGCTGTGTGCAGGCATGGATTCCTCCTCAAAGGTTGGTATTGGTCTTGATAAATTGCAATGAAAATTATTTGTTGATGAAACATCTGAAGCCTATTCTTCAGTGTGCAATGTGCTCTCTACTTATTTTTATTTTTTTCCAAAAGGTCTGAATATGTATAGAGGAGAAATCTTTGCATATCCAATGTTTCTCCAAAAAGAGTTCCAGGGTGCTGCATTTTTGGCCATGGATGTGACCTGCCGTTATGTGCCATACCTGGAGAAGGTGTCAGAGGCCCTGACTCATCTTCAACCTCTTAAGAAAATGAAACATTGCTTGTCCGTGATGCATGCCAAAGCCCACAATACAAAATGCGAGGTGATGCTTTTAACTACTTTTACATTTCAGAGTGCTGTAGCCAACAATTTATGTAAAGTACCACAATGAATGATGTTGTGACCCAAACAACAACCCAGGAGTGTGTTTTGAGTTGTACATGAGCCCCTATGTGCTTTCCTGTACAGCTGGTGACCTTGGGATATGCATCAATATTGATCACCCTGTTGTCCACCCTGTTTAACAAGTCCACTGCTTCCTGTAGATTCTGTGGAATGCAAGGAACCAGGAAGGTGCCGGAACCACTCTTGGTGAAGAAGTGGAGCAAGTCAATAGTTTTCTCTCCAGATGTGCCCTGACCACAAAGTACATGTCCAAGTCAGGTTTGTAAGCTTCTTTGCCCCCTGCTCCCCTGTAAATGTACACATTAACATTTTACAATTTATTGTGATTTTTCTATTGTTCTTTACAGTAAGAACTGATATGCTTACTGTCCATGCTATTGGGTGGAATCAACGTAAAGAGAACGGCCTCCACATTGCCTTGTCTTCCAGATTCAAAAAGGTATGTTCATGTATTGAAAAAGGATGGACTATTTTAAACCGTTAAATTTGAAATTAAAGACCACCCAAAATGTATCACTTCAGCTATGTATATGTAGTCAAATATGTCATTATATTAAATCATGCAAGAACATATACTTTTTGGTATTTTATGAGATAAGTGTGTTGTGTATTGCTGTTTTGCAGACAGTAGAAAACACCTTAGATGCAACAGAGAACCTGAAGAAGATGCAGGACCAGTTGCATTGCAGTGATGACATGCTAAAGCAGTGGGTTGTTGATGTCAAGCAGTGGGCCAGTAGCGGTAAGGGCAATGTTGTTTTATACATAAACACTGTTGGAGTAATTTGGTTGTAATTATGATGTGGGGATGGGCACTATTTGCAAGTCATAAGTCTTCAATTAGTATTTTGACTTAAAGAAAGTAAACATTTTAGCAATGAAAACAGAATGATTGGTGCATGTTCATGCAAATCAGACCAAAATGGAACAATATTATTTGAGGTAGGAAATGACAGACCAAGCACAATGTGCCAGTAAAGCCCAATTTATACTTCTGCGTCGAACTCCCGCCGTAGCTACGTTGTAGGCTGTGTGTAGCGCGCGTACCCTTCAGCGTACCCTGACGTGCACCTCTCCAAAAATGTAACAACGCGTCAATTCTATGCGGACGCAAACGCTGTGATTGTTCTGCTAGAACCCCTCCCTCAGTTTTCTACAGATCTAGTTTCTGTTTCCAATGAGAAGCTATGAACCTAAGGTTTTCACTTTTTTCTTAATCCGCAAGAGCACCACGTGTTACTTCTGTCAGTTCAGAGGAGATGTTTTTTTTTTTTTTTTTTTAAGTTTGGCCTATTGGTGGAGCTACAATAAAGGTCATGGGGTCACCAAATTCGATGTGTGGAATGGATAGGGGACATAATCCCCCATCAATGACTTTCATAAAGAAAGACTGTGGACTATGGACTCTCATAAACACAGACTCTTGAAAAGTGATGATAATAAAGATATCACACAGATTAGATGCCTATGCCTCTTGGCCTATGTTGCTTGGTCCCTAATTGTTGCTGAAACATGCAGTCAGTGTCCAGTACGGTATGAGAAAAACATACGAGATAGATATTTCTGTCCAAATTAAACATTGTCCTAAAGTGTGTCTGTTGCTGCTGTACTATGTGCAATTAAGAAAACTTAAGGGTGTTTGAAACTTTTCTCTTTCTTCTTAACTTGAATTTAGGAAATGCAGCAGCCAGTTCTGTTGATGCTCGTGGTTTGCAGATCTCCATCGACGCACTCTTTGTGAGCATTTGTCAGAAGAAGCACTACCTTTATAGACAGAATGGTATGTGGGGATATCTATTTGTTTGTAATGTTCTATTATTTTGGTATTTGAAGGTTTTGGGGGTTACTATTGTACATGCAGGTGTGCTTGTGCTTTATTAACTAGCTTGAATATATGGGGCCAGAATGAGGTGAAAATGAAACTTTCTCATAGGACAAAATGAAAGATATTTATACACCCTCAAGTACTCCAGTAACAATGACAATTCCATGTTTTCAGAGAGGGAGAAACAACAACAAAACCTGCAACAGTACTTTTATTGTGAAATGCTCATAGGAAGTGCCAGACAATGCAAACTAGTTTTTCTGGGTGGAAGGTTGTGAAAAGGCAAACTGCACAATACAACGATTGGCCTTTTGGATGATGAAAAGATATTTATACACCCTCAAGTACTCCAGTAACAATGTCAATTCCTTGTTTTCAGAGAGGGAGAAACAACAACAACAAAACCCACAACAGAACTTTTATTGTTAAAAATAAGTGTTATTTCATATGTTTCACAACATTTGTTTCTTTGCACCATCAATGTGACAACAGTATTTTTAGCAGACCTTCCTTTATGACACAGTCATTCTGATGTTCTCCTGCGGTTCCCAAGATGGGGGCCAGGCCTTTAGGCTGAAAGAAATGGCGAAATAAAACGTACAGAAATTATGTATTTAATTTCTGAAATAGGTTAAATATAAGGATAGCCTCTGACATGGTTTCTAAACCCTGTTAGGCTTCTACATATTTCCCTGACAGAATGGGGTGGAGAAAGCAGAAGAGAATGTATATTTATATCCAAATTAAATTATTGTCACTTTGTAATGACATTTTAAACTGTACATGTATGTTGTAGTTGTGTAGCTTAATCTCTCTGTAGGCAAAAACAGATGCCACATGTGGAGAGGCCTTAGTTCATCCGAATTAAGCAGCCCACCTGACTTCCCAAAAAGAAATGTAACACTGGTCCAGGTGCTTATTACATAAACTTAAATAACTCCCAATTCATGGTAAATCAGACAGGCTTCTTAATTAGGTTAACTGTCCCTTTAAGGACAACTCATAAGACAGTTAAACAAGAAAGCTGATGTTACCATGACGGACACGGGAGCCAATGGACCAAGACTTCTTTACAGCCCTTGGGAAGAGGGTAAAAGACAAACCAAAGTCATACTTTTATTTTATAATTAAATATTTCATTTAATTTTTCGTCCCAGCCTCTAAAAATCAATTGCCATATAATTACCAAAACATCAAAGTTTTGGTTTAATATTTAGAATGCTCTAACAGCAAATGATTTAACATGTTAACTACTTTTTATTTAGACTTTTCTGACAAAAGGCAACAATTTCAGCACTATTCTCCTGGTGTAGTATAGTATCAATTTATGCACTTACAGTCATACAGAATGTTCTCCGTATAGCTGCTCACCTTTTTTTCACGTGTCTTGGACACATATTGCACTGGGAAAATGTCCAATGTGCTGTGATACTGGCAAGCTATAAAGAAAAATTAACAAATTAAGTACAAACCATTGCAATGTAACCATATAAACCCACAGAAAGGGTATTGTATGCATTTCTCTTTGAAATATAAGACCAGAAGTAAATGCACATCATAATTTCCCTGGATTATTCCGAAGCCCCAAAAACTCCAATGTAAAATGAGTCAATTAAGCAAGTAAAAAACATTTTCAACTAATATTACGTTAATAGTTTTATTTATTTTTATTAATTTGTTATCAGGCCTGTAATGTACTAAACTAGCAATAAAAAGATATTATATTGTGGGCCAAAAAGCTATTAGATTAGGATTAGTTAAGAGTTTAGGACTTAGTATTTAATTAATTTTGAATTAAAAATACTTCATAGCATTTTTCCTACCATCATCATTGTTTTGGCTTCTTTTACTTTTCCTTTTAGCAGAAATCTTGACAGCTGACTTCCTGTATAGAGAAACAAAAAACATGTGTAAATTGCCATAGAGGTGTGTGGTGTCTGCCTTGCAAACCAGGTGAATGCTTGCGAGTACACCGCAATGCAGGACAATCTGTTGACACTTTCTCTGATGACTTCACCATTGGGCATTGCCACACTGCATTATGGCACACCGGATGCCAAACTACTGCCATACAAATAACTCCACGTTATTAGAAAAAGTACTAGAAAAAGAGCAACTTGTGAAATACCATCTGACTTCCGAGTCTAGTGTGGTGTGCTACTTCTTTTTGTACATGGACACATTCTTTACCATTCTGTATCTCATATTCTACATAGTCAAGATTGCCCTTAATGCTCTGCCTCTTCTATTCTGTATTGACACTTACCTGTTTGCTGCTACTACTTTCTTCTTCGCCTCAATCTCTTTTTTCCCCATTTCCTCTGCCTGTTCTCTCTGCTTGTCTGTCTCCATCAGTCCCAGCTCTTCGAAGTCTTCCTGTCTCTCCATCTCTTGTCTCTCCACTTGGTCTTCCTGTACATCTATCTCTCCTCTCTCACTCTCTACTCTCTCTTCCTGTACCTCTATCTCTCCTCTCTTCACTCTCTCACTCTCTACTCTGTCTTCCTGTGCCTCTATCTCCATCTCCTGCATGTCCCTCCTCTCAGTCTCTCCTATTTCACGTTGCCCCTCATGTCCTCTCTGGTCTTCATCATCTATTTCTCTTTCTGCCTCATCTTCTTCTCCTGTCCTCTCTTGCTGTCCCACCTCCTCTCTTTCAAGATCACATGCTGTGATAAAAAAATAAAACAAAACAAGACATTTAAGATGCAGTATGTGGTTCAAAATGTGAGTAACCAAAGAAAAATATAAAAAGTTTAAGACAAAAGATAAGTAGAACAAAATTACCCACCACCAGCAATCTAGATTGTGTGAAAAATTCTCTGTACTGACATTTAAAACCAATCCAACTGGATAGGTACACAATACAGGATCAATCTTAATAGAGAGTCATGAATGTACTGATGTTGTGATGTGACCTACCTTCTAACAAACCTTCAAATAGGCACAATATCTTCTCCAGGACTGCATGCGCTACCACTGGCAGCTCAAAGGGGAACTGGAGCTGGGCCATCCACTTTTTGTTTTGTGGTCTGTACTTTCCCCACAGCAGGAGGGGAAAGTACCCAAGGGCCTTCAGTTTCTCCACCTTAACATAGAAAAACAATAAGCAAACACACAGATATTTCTAAGACAGGGTTACAAAGGCAAGAAAGACGTTATTATTATTATACACATACAAGCTGTCTAAAAAAGTTAGTATGGGTTTTATTAGGGGTGTAACGATACCCTCATGTTACAATTCAATACATATCACGATACTGAACTCACGATACGATACTATTGCGATACTTCAAGACATGTACAAGGTTAACAAAAAATGTGCTGTTGATTAAAAGATAAATTTAATATATTGTGGGTGTAATTAATAGGCTTGGCCTTGGTGCTGATGCACAGGACAAAAAATATTTATGATTCTGAAGCTGAAAATACAGAATCATTTTAGATGAATATGTTTGCACTCTGTTACTGACTAGATGTATTTAAAAATGTTGGCCACTTTTTACTGGTAACATCAGACATTTGACATTATCAGGACCCACACATATTCTCCCATTGCATCACTATACATTATATTCAACATTATATAGTAGTTTCATGAAGTTCTGACTAACACTAACTATACACAATACATATTGTCACTATCCACGATACATATTGTTGCATTTTTGTATTGCGATTTATTGTGACACGATATATTGTTACACCCCTAGTTTTTATAAGGGTGAATGTCCTTTCTGGAGTAACTGAGGCATATGCAAATGTATCTTTTCCTGTAAGAAATCAAACTTTCTCTCTAAAAGATTCTGTACTGCCCCTGCATCAGCAAGTGTCTTAACCTACTCTACTGCATGACCACACTGTAAAAAAAAATCCAAATTTTACAGGAAATAACTGATTTGTCCTGTAGTTGCTGATGGAATGATAGTTATATCAGTTCATTCATATGTGCTGTTGCTAGCTAATTGTTAACTGCAAGAGATTTACATTTTATAGAGAATGTTTCACAATAATCATCTTGGAACTACCTGTAAAATAACTGTTTTTTGTAAAACACTTATGAATTAGGATATTTTACCTTAATTTTACAGTTTTTGTTTTGCAAACGCTTCTGGCAGTCATTGACCATTTCTTTTTTAACGATCTTTAACCAATATTTTCATTAATTAATGGTAAACGTTCGGCACCCTGTGCTGGCTTACATTTCACAGTTTTTTTTTTTTTGTTACAGTGCAGTGAACCAAAAGAAAAACCTCTTAGTGTAAAGTGGCCTTGGATACTGGGGCTAAATGAATACAAGTTATAGGCAGGGCTAAATTCTGTGTATTGTTTTAATATTTATATATGGACTAGCTCATTATTATCTGAAATATTGCAAATGCAGTTGGGTTGATGACATCATGACACATAACTGCATGACATTACCATAGTTGCTGCTTCCTTGCACAATGTAAATACAATTCTATATTTCTGTAATGTTGACAGGAACCTGAAATGCCTGACCAAAAGAGAAAGACAAAAATTGTATTACCAGCAGGGCACTGTTGTCAAAAATCTTTGCCTGATTGCGGGACTTTTTGACTTTTTGTGCCCATTCCTTGGCTCTGGCCCGGAATCCTTTCATACGGGCCGTCTGCCTGGGCTTCATGTCCAGCAGCTTCCCACACTGAGTAAGGGAGAGAGACAAGAGAGAGCGGCATGACTCACGGGAATTAAAAAAAAAATAATCTAAACTGGGGTCCAGTTGATCAAGCAATGCTGATTTTCTAGCCCTCTATTTACAAGGGCCTAAATAATAACTTGGATATCAAGTTTATGCAATTCATTGAACAGACAGACTAAATATGCAGCTGAGTCAATGCACCGTCACATTTTAAAAATATTAAAAGGCATAATGCTAAAACCTAGTTAGATATGCTTCCATATTTTAATGGAAAATACGAATGTCCATTATCTGGCCACAGACATTATAACTTAAAGGGATAGTTCACCCAAAAATGACAATTTTGACCCTCAAAGTTGTTCCAAACCTGGATGAGTTTCTTTCTTCTGCTGAACACAAATGAAGATATTTTAAAGAATGTTGGTAATCAAACAGTTGAAGCACCCATTGACTTCCATTGTATTTTTTTTTTCCTACAATGGAAGTCAATGGGTGCTTCAACTGTTTGATTACCAACATTCTTTAAAATATCTTAATTTGTGTTCAGCAGAAGAAAGAAACTCATCCAAGTTTGGAACAACTTTGAGGGTGAGTAAACAATGACAATTTTTATTTTTGGGTGAACTATCCCTTTAAGTTGTCATTATGATATGCGCTAGTGGAGATCTTGCCATTTTCTTAAAATATGGATAATCTAAAAGAACTGAGTGACCACAGTTGAGATTCACCGCAATACTAAGTACTGTCTGTAATAGACAGATTCAATGTCAAATATGTAGCCTTGTAAGAGGATGTTATTTAAAGGAACCAATAGTCAAAATTTCAATAACAGCAGGTACCTTTCCATCAGGTGGGAAATGTAACATTTTGAAAAATACCTACTGTGATGCAAATTTATAGAGTAACAAAAAAAACTCTTTCTGTCTTTTGTATGATGAACTTAATGTCTCCACTGCAAACTCCTGTTTTATTGTCACTCTATTGCATGGGAAACAAATACTGAGATATTTAATGCCAATAAAGTTTATTTTAATTTGGACTTAATGACTCTGGCTTTAATGCATGAAAATGGGGGTTAGCAGTTAGACAGTTCAATAGCCTATTGTACATTATTTACCTTGGTGCATCTTCTAATGGCACAATTTATCTTTTCCAGGCAATGGGTGCACTGTCGAAGAGTTGATCCACCTGGCATTTTCACTACAAACAAAACAAAAATAAATTATAATTATCGACATGCCACGTAACAAAATATTTAATTCTGTGGGAGGGATTGATGTGAGCATATCCTATGCCTTTCCAATGTCGCTATAAAGATAAAAAACGACATAAATTTGTCTTTATTGTCCACCATGGATAAATTGTGTTGGACCTAGGGATGGGTGACATAGAACACATCAGACAAACTGCATATAAACTTAAGTATTCCAATTGATGTTAATGATATTGAACTGCAAAGTAAAGTAGGCTAAGTGTGTGATACAAAGTGAGTATGGGTAGCACTTTTCACAACACACATTATAGGGTAATATCACAAAGTAACTTATTTTATGGAAATGACAAGTAACTTTTGTAATATTAATGTGTACATTTTTGGCAAAAATGTGTAATTAGTAGCATTATAACAGTACTACATCCATGTAGAAATTGAAGCAATGCACTAAGTAATACTTTGGAAGCATTGGCTTACTACTACCTTCTCTAATTAATGGAACTTCCATATTCTTGAGGACAGATAAGGTTGTGTGACAGTAATGTTACCCAATAACTATTGTGAAATAGTGGGAATGACACAATGGCAGACATCCCAAGTCTCCCGGAGGTTCCCAGTAGCACCTCACTGCAGTACACGAGATCCAGGGGGTAGAGATTGGTAGATTGGTAGGTTTAGGTATATGTAAGGTGGGAGGAGTTGGATCTGGATCCAACCCCGCCTCCTGGATCTTGCGTTAGAGAAACACCTCCCTCCCTCCCTCCCTCCCACCCACCCAGTCCCTGTTGCCCACAATTTGGGAATAAATCCGGTTTAGAAGTCCATGCGCACTGATTAGTCCACAATATTATTGACCCCTGGGGGGTCCCGTAGGCTTAGGCTAACCACTTTAGCTAAAACCGTTAGCAAACACTAATTCAGTCTGTTGTTTTGTAGTGCTGTCATCAGCCATGTCAAAACATGATTAAAAACGGTTTTTTTTATGTATTTCAAACTGCAACAGGCATACAGTAGAAGTTAGCTTAGGCTAATGTCAATGGTAGGATACCATCTGTGCTAACGGAGCAGCCCACGGTTCCACTAACAACTCATTTTAACGCATTACGCTGCCATTTTGACACATGGCCACAGAAACACTGAAATAATTAAAATAATACAGTTAACACCGTGATCTCATAAAAAAAAGAAAGAAAAAAAGGTTTTGTGCCCTTACTTACCTGTTTGAAGGTGTAACGGTACGCGCATCAGGTGCAGGCAAACTGGTCGAACTGAGCCTCGCTGGTGACGTCATTGCAGTTGAAGGTGATGCGTGGTATTTAGACGCATCTGCTCTCCATCGAAGTTAATGGGAAGGATTGGCGTATCATATGCACGCAAAATTGGATTTTGGCGTATGCATTGCACGCAATTTGAAAGTGTAAAGTCGTGTTATTTATACGCAGATTGATGAGAACGGGTTGGCTTGATTGATCTATTTTCACATGAGAGTTTATAAATCATTACTTTAAACCAGAAACCTAAATTAAGATATTTGCAAACTTGTTTGGATGAAGGACCATGCAGGAGATCTATGAGAAAAAAGTATCTTATATGCCAATCTTCTTTATCTTAAAGGAGTAGTTCACTTTAAAATGAAAATTACCCCATGATTTACACCCTATAGTTATATTAATTAATACCATCACCATTAAATATATGTCACATTACTCGCATAAGTTGCGCTTAGACTTAAGTCCTTAGACTTAGTCTTTAAGAAGTCCTGACTATATCTGACTGTCAAATATTTAAAGCTTATACAAAAAGCCAGTGGCATTGATTATGAAACCTCAAATTCAAACAGCAATACAGTCAAATCAGACAACAAACCTGACATTATCAAATTAAGGTTACATTATGTATTATCTGCCATATATTTTTAAACAGGAAGTTTAAACAGTTGATACTATGACATAAATATATATAAAGGGGAAGTGTTTGTTTCCATTAACTTCATTTCTGAGTAACACCAACCCTGATTCTCATTGCTGTGATCATCATGTAATTTCTCTATACTTATTGCTATATATACATCAACCGCCTGCACCCACAGTGACCATCAGAGGCCTGAGAGCGTAAGAAAGCCAGTCAGTTGTTTCACATGTTTTTTTCCACTGTGGCTCTGTGGGTTTAACCAATTCAGCCTCTAATCAAGTGACAAAATAAAGGCAGTCAGAATACTTATTGTCATGGGTCTCACAACCAGTTTTGAATCACGTACACAGATCATCATTGTAAAGACCACCTCTGATATTATCACATATAAACCTTTATGCAGCTGCAGAAGTTTGATTGACAGCTGTAGATAATGATGCAGTTTGGCTTTAAATCACACACACTGACCAGCCAGTCACTCACACATCTCACACTCTCCTTCTACGGAGTTGAAAACTGCTAAAAGTGGCTGTGGACCGGATGCGTTGCATTGCAAAGTCACCCAGAAATTATTGGTAACACTGGTGTTTTCATACTTCCCTTTTCCAAGGCTCTGAGACGTCAACATTTGGCAATACATATTTTGACTAGTCTGACAGTAATTCATAATGTTTGGTTTAAAGGGATCAGCATAAAGCCAAAATCAGATCCAGCATTGAAATTAATCACTTCTCATACAGTCTGATGTAGATTTGCATCCATTCCTAACAAACCATCGTTATAACATATATGAACATGCCTAATAAGACTTTTCTTAAAATTTATTCAAGGCTCTTTATGAGGAACTCTTTCACAATTTCTTAAAAGACGATATAGTTTTTGTTTCTCTCTTTTGTTCTAAATTCTTATTCGGTTCTGAAATCAGAGAAGTATAAGCAACTGAACTACGTTTTCTTCTGTGTTTGTTCAGGAAGTGTTGCGTCTATAAGACATATATAGCTGTGTGTTTGACAGCGTGTCATTAGTAGATCAGGATGGAGCTCAGTTCACTTCCTCTAATGATCTGTGAGTATTATTATCTCATTTATGGATAATTTTCACATTTTGTATAATGATCTAGTGAATCAGTGTTCATCTGTATTTCATCTTTTTATTGTGAATCTGTTTTTCATTTATGCTGCTAATAATTTGAGCATCAAATCAGTCTGTGGCTCATGATATCCACACTGTTGATTAAAATTCCTGGTGATTTTTTACTGTGTGTGTGTGTGTGTGTGTGTGTGTGTGTGTGTGTGTGTGTGTGTGTGCGTTTTATTTATATTACATTGTGGGAACCAAATGTCCCCACAAGGATAGTAAAACCTGAGATCACCTCCATTGTGGTCCCCACGAGGGAAATGGGTTAATAAAAATACTAAATTATATTTTTTTGAAAATGTAAAAATGTGTGTGTGTGTGTGTGTGTGTGTGTGTGTGTGTGTGTGTGTGTGTGTGTGTGTGTGTGTGTGTGTGTGTGTGTGTGTGTGTGTGTGTGTGTGTGTAAGTGAAAAACACTAGCTGAATGAGAGTGTATTGATCATTACTGTGATTCTTCAGTCGTTCAGTTTACGGTTTGTAATGGTTCATGTGTTGAATCACACATGCTGTCTTGTTCTGTAAAGTTACTTTGTTGTCTTCAGTAGACCTTCAGCATCTTATATCTTTAGCATAGTAGATCTTTAGTGTATCGTAGCATTTTTGTGATGTGCTGACTGACATCACCGACCAATGATGTCACTTCCTATATGAAGCACTGGTGGCACGCAAGATAAGATCTGCAGTCCAATGGCTTGAGCTTCTCTTCACTTTGTGGTTGTATCATGACAGAATCACGCAGATATTCTTAGCAATGAAGACGATTTCTTCACACTTCCTCTTTCATGCTCAATATCTCCAGTTATTATTGACTGCCTTATATAGATGTGAAAGACTACAGATCTCTTGCATCAAATCAACATTGTCACACCTTCTGTTTTTTTCTATTTTAAAAAAGTTTTCTGCATGTTTTAATTTATCTCGCCCACCTTTTAAGTGTGTGTGTGTGTGTGGTTTGTCTCTTTTTGCTTTTTAGTGCTGATTTCAAACATCCACCCTGGACAAACTCAAGGTGATTTATACATTTATATTTTATTCAAATCGTATATACAATAACACAGTGAAACAGAAAGCATGTATAGCAGCATCTCAAGTGTTCATGTCATTTATTGGGTCCTTATGATACAGCTGAGCTGTGTATGAAACAAATGTCTTGTATGATTAATGTTTAAACATCTGAATGTTTTGTGTGATGTTATAGAGAGACCAAAGGTTGTAGTGAAGACAGAGCCTGACAAACATGAAACCGTCACTGTCAGATGTGAAATACCAGGAACTGAAGACGACTGGTCATACAGCTGGTTTACAGACGGATCATCTCGGTCCTTCAGCTCTGACAGAGAATTCAGCTTCAAACCTGATGAATCTCACAGTAGCATCAACGTCACCTGTAGAGGAGAGAGAAGTGATGGACAGAAGTCAGAGATCAGTGACGCTGTTACACTGAATGTATCACGTGAGTCTGATCCTCTTCACTGCAGAAATAAGTTACACTGAGAAGTGATGACATGATAAGAAGGGCTTTTATTTGCACAGAAGAAAAGAAGTGGTTGTAAATAAAGTGAGGTTATCGTTCTCAGCGAGCAGGGCATGATGTTTCAAGAGGAACAGAGCGGTTAGATTTATTGATATTTTAATTGTATTGCACTATTACTGGACATAGACAAGAAATGCATACAATGCCATTTTCACTCTTCTTTTCAATCTTATTCACTTATCTTGGTTTATTTGTGTTTTATCACAACTTCTGTTGCAGTTACAGAGACACACAAGCCTGAGACACATAAACTTGACACACCTAAACCTGTTCTGACTGTTCAGCCTGAACCATCACAGATATTCAGAGGAGAGACTGTCACTCTCACATGTAACTTACAGGGAGAAGGATGGACATACAAATGGAAGTGTGGAGATAGAGAGCACGACTTTAAAGAGAACGGTGGAGATGATACACAGCACGACTATAAAGAGAACGGTGGAGATGATAAACAACACGACTCTAAAGAGAACGGTGGAGATGATAAACAACACGACTCTAAAGAGAACGGTGGAGATGATAAACAGCACGACTCTAAAGAGAAAGAGTTCAATATCACTGCAGAGATCAGACAGAAGTGCAGGTGTAGCGGCTGCAGACGATCAGGCTGCTCTGACTGGAGTGATGCAGTGACTCTGACTATGTCGGGTGAGTGATCATCACTGACTGACATCAGGATCTTGCTCAAATGATATATATGAACAATTAATAAGCTGCAACTAAAAAAAAAAAACAGTTCTAGTGAACATTTCTAGATGCTGCATGTTAGTCAGACTGAACTGTGAGTTACAGTAAGCATCTGATTTTACAAGCCATGTCTCTCAGGATCTGTATCTTTATACATCTTTATGAGAGCTCTCATTAGATCATAAAACAGCCATACAATTACATTACTCATAATGAGCTGAAGGGTGAGGTAAAATTAAGACGCATTAAGTATAAATGATAGAAGTCATAAGCAGTGATAGATGATGGCTGATGACTGTATATTAACACAAGATCATGAAATATTTACAGACAAACCCAGAGTAACTGTGAAGCCCCAGAGTTCAGTGTTCACTGGAGACACAGTTACTCTGAGATGTGACGTGACACTCTTAACTGGACAGAGGATTATCTGGTACAAAGACTTCCAGAGAATAAAATCTGGTAATGAGACAGTAACACTGAGAGATGTGAGAGTCTCTGATGGAGGAGAGTACTGGTGTGGTGTACTGAGAGAAAACAACTCCACAACACAAGGTCATAGAGTCACGCTAACAGTCAGAGGTAATGTGCAATCTGATTTAATAAGAGTAATATTATTCAGATTAATTTCATCCATCAACAGTATCATGTTCTGTCAGTTAAATGAAACACAGTTAATTTCTCACAGAGAGACCCAAAGCTGTATTGCGTGTTCAGCCTGATGGACGAGTGTTCAGAGGAGAGACGGTCACTCTCACATGTGACATACAGGAGACAGACGTCACTAGCTGGACCTACAGCTGGAATAAAGATGATTCAGAGATTCATGTCAGTCAATCACAGGAATACAGAATCAGTTCAGTTAGTGAATCTCACACAGGTAATTACAGCTGTAGTGGAAGAGAGACGCGAGGATCACGACACACACACACCAGTGATGAAGTTACACTGACGCTTTCAGGTGAGTGTGTTCAGATCAACTTCACATCACGAGTAAAAAACATCTGCAAATAAGAAACTGTACCAACATGTTGAAAAATAAAACAAGCAGTGAGTAATTTAACAGTAAATACAACAGAGAATAGATTGGGTGAATTAATGTTTAATGTATTGAGCTGCACTAGTTATTTAAAGGGATAGTTCACCCAAAAGTGAAAATTAGCCCATGATTTACTCGCCCTCAATTCATCATAGGTGTATATGACATTCTTCTTTCAGACGAATACAATCAGAGTTATATTAAAAAATGTCCTGGCTCTTCCAAGCTTTATAATGGCAGTGAATGGCTGTTTCTGTTTTGAAGCTCATAAAAGTGCATCTATCCGTGATTAAAGTGCTCCGCACGGCTCTGGCGGGTTAATAAAGGCCTTCTGAAGCGAAGCGATGCGTTTGTGTAAGAAAAATATCCATATTTATAAATATAAATATTTAATAAATAATTAATTATAATTATAAATATTTATTAACTTATAACAAGCTTCCGGCCAAACGGCCATTTGCAGTCTACTTGCGTATAAAGCGCAACTTCGCTTCAGAAGACCTTGATTAACCCCCGGAGTCGTGTGAAGCACTTTTATGATGGATAGATGCACTTTTATGATGGATATTTGCACTTTTATGATGGATAGATGCACTTTTTTGATGGATATTTGCACTTTTATGATGGATAGATGCACTTTTTTGATGGATATTTGCACTTTTATGATGGATAGATGCACTTTTATGAGCTTCAAAACAGAAACAGCCATTCACTGCCATTATAAAGCTTGGAAGAGCCAGCCCAGGACATTGTTTAATATAACTCTGATTGTATTCGTCTGAAAGAAGAAAGTCATATACACCTAGGATGATTTGAGGGTGAGTAAATCATGGGCTAATTGTCATTTTTGGGTGAACTATCCCTTTAATGGATAGGCCTATTAACTCTGCTGATAAGTAACGTCAACAACAGCAATTTTAATAAATACAAAAATATGATAATACTTTAAGTTAATAATAAAAATTGCAGATGATTAGCTACCCCAACCTTTTTTTATTTGACCTACTGACCTTTTATTTTAAAGCATCAGGATCTCGTGATCTGATCATTGGAGTGAGCGCAGGATTGAGCGTCTTGTTTCTGCTCATTTTCCTACTGGTCCTGCTGTGGCGCTGCAAACACAACAAAGGTTCCTCTCAACTCCTCAAAAATATACAGACAAAACTTCACTATTATGATCGATGGATTTAAAGATAATTTTATATAAATACCTGTGGGCAGGAAAGCCATTTTGCGTTTTGAAACTGCTAAAGTTTGTCTGTGTTTGAGCAGGAGGAGGATCTCCGTCTCCCTCGACTGAACATCAGCAGCAGAACATCAGAACAGAAGAGCAGAAGAAGAGTAGACATACCACAATATCTTCTGCAATTATCTATTTTGACATTTGAAATGACAATATACAGAATTATATACATCGACACTGACATGAACGGACTGATAGATAGATAGATAGATAGATAGATAGATAGATAGATAGATAGATAGATAGATAGATAGATAGATAGATAGATAGATAGATAGATAGATAGATAGATAGATAGATAGATAGATAGATTTAAACGTGATCTAACTAACCTATAAAGGGGTGTAGTTTATCAAAATTTGGTTTAATTGTATTTTCCATCATGGATAACAAAATAAGAACTCAATAAGTGAAAGAGTAAAACCAGAAAAAGACTCAATCTCACTCAATCTGTTTTCAGGTGCAGACTCGGTGAATGGCCCTTCTGATGTGACCTATGCTGAGATTGACCTGAAACCAGTGAAGGAAATGAAGAAAAAGAAAGGAAACAAAGGTATGGCCACACCGGACCTGCGGTGCGTGTTCTGCTTGTTTGATGTGATAATGCAGTAATAGAAACGCATACATAAATGATCGGTGTAAATAGTCATGTCATTTACATAGTGAAGACTCAACTCTTGTCATCTGTAGGAAAGACCAGTGAGAGTACTGACACTGTTTACTCCAAACTCAACATCAAAACAGTTTAAGGTGAGATAAGCGAAAAACAGCGCAAAATATCACAATATATCATATTATCATGCAATTACAAAAAAAAAAATCACATTTTATAGTTGTATTTGTATTATTTCAGGTGCTGGTAATGGATCTAGTCATATGACGAATGCTCAGATGAGACACAAAACTCAGTGTTGTGATCCAAAAGTTGGTGAATTGGAGATATTACCCTTATTATTAATCATATAGTTTAATTTAGTTAACATAATGAGTAAATATGCATAATCATGGCATCATATAAACATGTTTTGTGTGAGTTGAGGTCAGCACAACAGCACACGATTAACAACAAATCTGTAAAAGTCCGTAAAAGTTGCAAAAAAAAAAATCTCATCAATGCCATTTTTACTTAATAATGTGGTTGAAATGTTGTCAGTTTTTCCCTGTTAGTGGCATATAAAGTTAGAAAGTCTAGAGAACTGTAATGCTTACATATGCATTCATCTATTACTGTGGTTACTATAGTATTATGTATGTTATTACAGAATTCTGAATACTATAAGAAAAGAAAAAATAGCAAAACATTTGTAAATATTCTACAAGCTAACTCTGTATACCTATCATGTATTATGTATTAATATGTGTGAATCTATCCTCTCGTTGTCCACTAGATGTCCCCATAGAGACGATCTGGTTGTTTCATGTCATTGTGTGATAGTTTTTGCTTTGTACTTCTTTCTCTATTTACTATGTGATACTCATGCATTAATACCTGCATTACATTGTGCTTCAATCATGCATGTTAATTAAATAGTTTGATCTGCATAACAAATGATCACAAGTTGAGCTTTGGCTCCACAACAATGTAATTGAAGCGTAATTCTGAAAAGTAAAGAATAAACAGCGAATTTAATGACAATACTTTTCATTACAGTTTAGATTAAATTTTTAACAGATTTGTTGTCATAGTGTTTTGTAAACACTTTTTTTTATATATATATATTGCTGGCATAATGGTATTTAATTCAAATCATTAGCCTATATTTTAAATACGGCTTTTAAAAATAACAGATTTCTATAACATTTCTACGATTAAAATGTGCTGTTTAACTCGCTAACGCACGAGCCCCATCGTGGAACCATCATCAATAACTGAGTCAACTTAAACCAAAGAATAAGTGATGGACCCTGATCAATTCAAACTGTTTCTAACCAAGTAAATGCAAACACATAAAATTTAAATAAAACTAGTGTGTGATCAATATAATGGATGACAATTTTAATGCTGTGTAAGAACTGAACCAATCAATAATTTCACATGAAAGGTACAGACTAGTTCAATACAATATTATCAGTTCAATACAGAATGTGTGTGTGTGTGTGTGTGTGTGTGTGTGTGTGTGTGTGTGTGTGTGTGTGTGTGTGTGTGTGTGTGTGTGTGTGTGTGTGTGTGTGTGTGTGTGTGTGTGTGTGACATTAAAGCCTTTTTTTTATTATGAGTTGCACTCAAAAACAGAATGTTGGATTTATTCAAGACGCGCGTCAAGTGGTTCCACGCAAGTTGTAAGGACTAAATAAAGTACTATATCACTTGTGAAGTGAAACTAACCATGATGTAGGGACTATTTTACACCAGGGATACACCTCTATCTTTCTGAGAAAGACTCTGGGGTTTATATGAACCACACAGGTGCCTTTTACATTCCAGTTAAACATTATACTGGGCGTTATTTTAGTCGATCGGATCACAAGTAGACGAGGGAGACACACACACACGTTTACACCTGGTGTTGCAATCCGTCTCCATTGTCCAAAGAGAGCAGCTCTGACATCAGCAAGATCAGCCGAACGCTGAGAGTGTGTGTTAGAAATCAGGAATGGTGAGAAAACATTGTGTTTGGTACGTTTTTCATCTTCAAACCAAACTTGGGTCTCCAGCCGAAAAAGGCCCTGTCCCAAATGGCACCCTAATCACTCGCGGTCTTCCTACGAGTCCACACTCTGGTGACGTAACGCCGCTTTGACTGTAGGGAAGAAGTCTGCTTCAGTGAGTGCTTTAAAGTCACCATTATGGTGATCAGTGTTTACTTTAGTCCTTGACTTTTTAACATTAGTTTTTTTTTTTTTTTTTTTGGCTGCTGTAACTGTGTTTATAAGACACCTTTATTATCTGTCTATAGATGAATCATAATCATAACACTCAATGAATGTAAAACCAAACATTATTTGCTCTGAATTGTGTTTTAAAACCAAATTTAAGAACACCATCATTCACTTAGTAAAATAAAGATAAATGACTTAAATATAATCTGTAAGGCAAACTAAAGTACTTTTTTTTATTATTCCAACTCAACTTTTACTCACTTTTATATTTAAAAATTGAATATTTATTTATCTTTGAATTTTCTCTATGGCATTTTTTGAAGAAAAAAAAAAGTATCTTATTTCATTCTCCAAAAATAAATGTGAACTTCCTGTGTGTGTTGCCAGTGAAAACCACATCGTTTACATGCGGAAATCATTAATCATATGCCCTCATTCAGCTAAATACATCATAATCTGGATTCTACAGTTTTTTTTTTTTTTTTTTTTTAACTGATAGTGTAAGTTTTTATATATTTTATATCTTCCTTAAATGAAACAAGTGCAGCCAATAAATAACAAATAAACAAACAAAAGTAAAACCTTTATTTTACAAAAATAAAACCTTTGTACTGAGCAAATGAGACTCATTCAAACCGGAGCACCAAAGAAATATTAAACAAATCAAGCAGTGCGTTTGAGAGAATGTGTAACAGAGCAGACTCCATGATTCTCTTCAACATACTACCAATATTTTTGCAGTAGCCTATATACACTGTGCACTGTATGCAATTTTGTTTGCATTAAATACTTGGATGACCAACTGCATTTGCCAAAGATTAGCATAAGGTATCATCTGATCATTTCATTTCCTATTTGGAAAGGAATAACGAGAAATGAAAAGACGGATCGTTTATTTGTGTTTTCGTTTAGCTTAATAAGCGGAAAATGAGATTTCGGCTCGATTTCTCAATTTTCGTTTGTGGTTTACAAATCGGTTTATGGCTTTGATATTTCGTTCGCACACGGACCAGCTTAACTTTTCATTTCCAGTGTGATGAATGAACAAGATATTAACATTTGTTCCTTGACTCATCATTTGATAAAAAAATTCAAATATTTTTACATTTTTACACAAAATAGATAAACAATACAATACAATACAATAAAAAAATTTAAAAAATTGGCTGTATTAAACATGCTACACAATGAGGTCACTGGATAACGATATAGGATTGTTTTAAATGCATAATTAATCACTGAACACACTCTTAAAAATAACAGTTCTTTATTGGCCCTTTATTGGTTTCATAAAAAACCTTTAAAATCCATGGAATCTTTCCATTCCACAAAAGGTTCTTTAAATTGGAAAAGGTTCTTTAGATTTTTATAATATTCCTCACACTTAAACCAAAAATGGTTCTTCTATTGATAGTTTTTCACATGACATCACACCCTTATATAAATACCCATATGGAGGGCAAAACAAGGATTTATTAGATAAAATATTAATAAAATAATGATATTATGAGACCAAATTCAATATAGACCTTATTGATGATGCATAGGTAAAGAACACACGCAACCATTTAACACATTGCGTTCATATTCTGGATGTTTTGCCCTTCAGGTCTCCGTCACGTAACTGGAAACTTTGAATTGCATTGCTACAAAATTGTTTGGAACCTTTATTTTTAAGAGTGCAATGCATAATATTTCACAATCGTTTTAAATAAAAAGACAGGCAGCATACAGTGTATTTTGCACGGTATGCAGTAAGCATCATATTCAGTATTAAAAACACTCAAAATGTACAGTTTTTCCTTTTTCTGTGGTTTCTGTGGTTCTCCGTCTCTGACGTGTGCAGAATCTGTATGTGTCATATCTCTCCTAGTTTGCAGTAAACAGTGTTTATTTGTTCTGAATCGGGTTCTTCTGCCTTGTGTACTGTAGCTCTTACTTTAACAGTTCTGTCGTGTCCAGATTGCTGTTGCTCCGGACTCTCTATCATTAGCGTCACACTGTTTACTTGACAGGCCCTGGGCTGAGAAAGACACAAGCCACCAAATAAACAGTGTCAAACAGAGTTTCACTGCATCTAACCTGGTAATATCAGGCACAAAATAAACCTGTAAAAGGTCAAATCTCTCTATACAGTTATGATTCATCAAAACATAACATACATGTCGTGATGGAGTGTCATAGATGGTTGCTTCAGTGTTGTTTTCTGGAGGATTCTGGGATGCGCCTGGCTTTTCCACTGTGCTGTAGATCGTTTCATGATGCTGTTCAATCACGGTATTCATGCTACGGCCTGTCACAGCGTGACTGGACTGATACAGAGAAAGAACAGAGGTAAGAATGACAGTCACGACAAATAATTGCGTTCCGAGAGAGAATTTGACTGATACCTGCGGATGAACTTTTGAAGTCTTTCTTTTCTTGACAACTACTACAATCAAACCCATAAACAATCCCAACGCAACAGCGACGCCGGCGATGACGATCCAAGAGATGAGGTCTGGTGGAGAACGCGAATCACTTTGCAGTTTTTCATGGCCTAGAAACATTAAAACACATTTTAATGAAACAACAACAACAAACAGCTATTTATACAAGTATGGAGTGTCTATTTACACTAAGTGTGAAAAGCCCGGCTTGTCAGCAGAGGTTATTTACACTGACTCCGCCCACTGACGTCTGATTGGGCCACACAAGAACAGTAGCAAAAGTGTCGTGGTGAGGTGCGTGACATAAAGTTCAAATTGACCCGCGTTCGAATCTGCCTTTTGCTGAAATTTGTTTTACTCCCCTCACATATCAGATTAGAAAAGCATTTATTTCAAGAAAAAATTCGAGAATTGGAAATAAAGTGTTTAACGTGTGTTTAATAATAAAGTGTTTATCGGTTAATGGTAGGTGTATGGAGGGCTTTATTGTCACAATAACGCAGCATCTATTTAATCATTTTAATAAATATGAATAATAAATAAATAAAATAATTTTCACTATGTTATTGCATACTGTTTAATGTACAACAACAGTGAGGTATACAAGTGTAATTATAAGTATACATAGCATCTATTTTTTTACACTTATCTACACTTACAAAGAAAATACAATTTTAACATATTTTAAATAGTTGCTGCCTTATTATTAGGGGCCAAGCACTGAAAGTGTATGGAAGTCTATGGCAGCCCATAGAACCGCTTGCGGGAAAGTTATCAAATTTGGCACACTGATAAAGGACAGTCTAAACTCAATCCCTCTAGCGCCACCAACTGTCCAAGGTTTCACTCATGTTTATGCTAATAACTTTTGAACCATAAGGGCTAGAAACAAAATGTTAGATTTTGCATCAACATTGCATCATATGACGTAATTTCATGTAAATCTTGATTTCCGCTACTTTTTTTTAACTCGTCCTAGACGGTTGCTCCGATTTTCACAAAAACTGAACCAGATCATCTTCAGATCATGCCGACAAAACGTTATGGAATTCAAGTTGATTCGTCAAACCGTTCTCAAATACCGCGCAAACTAATTTTACGCAGCGCTTGCAAAAACAGACGTAAGGCTGTATCGTTGAAACACTTTATCGTATTCAGACCAAACTTGGTACATGTCATCACAAGCATGACCTGAGGCAACATGCTGCGTTTCGGCACAGCGCCACCTACTGGTCCGGAGATACGAAAGATGGCTATTTTTGATATAAATTTTGAACAGTTTGTCCAAAAATCATATAAGTCTTGTTAGATTTGGGGCGTAATGCAGAGTCAAATGATAACCAATTTTCCCAAATCGGCCACTTTGGGCATCGGCCATTTTGAATTTTGTACTAAAATGCTGTATTTTATGAACGCATGAACGTGTAGTTTCAAAACTTGGTATGGGTCATCGGCACGATGCTCTGAAAGAGACTGAGAAAAAATATTTACATGCTTATAACTTCGGATTTGGTTGACTTATTTTCACGGGAGTCATCTCCTTACATTCCTGAATCCTTGCCGAGTCCAACGATACCAAACATGCTAGATTTTGCCTTATGGTTAACGCAATGTTGTAAATTAGCAATTAAAAAACATTTGCCAGTATCTTCGAAACCATTAGACCGATGGAGACGAAACCACCGTAGGAAGTTCGAAAACATAGGTTATTGGCTAAACACTAATGCCCAAATGTCAAAATTGTTATAGTAAGTGGCAAAAAAAATCCAATCAAATTCGCTTTTTATGCTCTCATACATAAATGTATATAACTCTAAAACAAAATTAGATATAGTCACCAAATTTGGCACACATATATAGGCTCTGAGAACACATTAAAAAAAGGTTGAACTGCACCACTTGGTGGCACTATAATAGAACATAACAAGGACATTGCCATTATTTACAATATAATCTCATGATATTAAATGCTACATTTTACGAATGCATTGTGGCTCTTCATTAGGGGTGGCACGGTACATGAAAAAACATCCGAACCGTTCGGCTCGCTTGTCTCGGTTTGGTGCGTGTGTGCGTCGCACGGTTTGACTTCGACGCATGCGCAATGTAGCCTCATGCCCGTGCTAATACAATGCTAAATCATAAATCAGATGTATGTAGAATAACATTATGATGTCCAGCAATCGATTTAAATAGTACACTGGGTTTACTTAGACATTTAATGAGATCTACTCCACTATGTTGTTTTTTCACGTGAATAAATACATAGGTCGACTGTTTCACAAATGTAGCCTACTTTAATGGTCCAGTTGCAGAACTCTTGCCAAGCGTGTCATAGGTTCATCAAAACCGATTATGTTTATCAGTGGTTGTATATCAAGCAGGGACAGATTTGTGTGAATTTTGCTTTGTGATTTCACCGGAACGAATAGAGAGTCTCCTCAACAGATTGAAGCGCGTGTCCGAGTGAAGACTGCGGCGTGTGCGCGAACCACAAGAGAACACTGTATCAGCGCCACAGATCGCAGCGGCAACGAGCACTTTGATCATTTGATTAAAAAAACACATTTCAGCACTAGATTGCTTCTTATTTAACAAGCGAACGAAACGAATAATTTGCTAGTTAAAGGAGCTGTATGTAAGAAATGTATTTCAATTAATCATAAAATGGCCCTGATATGTCACTAGACATTAAGAAATCATGTTCATTTCAAATACTTATATCACTGACAACAGTAGTACGGCCAGGATATTGTCACTTAAAAAGTGAAGTTGCAGCCCTCAACTGATGTTGATGTTGTCATCTTGTGTTTTGGCCTGAAGCGCCACCCTCCACCTATCTACCAATCACGAAGTCAGTAATGTTTCGGCATCCGGGTTGCCAGCTCTGCTCTAGTTACCACAGCTGCAGCTACAAACGTGTCAGCCTACGTTCCTGCTGGATCCTGCAGCATATCTGGCAACCTCGAGTCAGGGGGGAGGGGGAGGGGATACACCGCTCTACAGTAATTTGAAAGTGATTGCAGTACCAGTTTTGGCCACAATCTTACATATGGCTCCTTTAACTGGAGATGTTTTATTTATTTGTATTGGTACATCCGTGCCGCGAGATGTTTCAAAAGTGGTGGGGACAATATCGACCCTGGGGTACATGTCCCACCCGCAAATTACGCCTATGATGACGAGACACGAGGAGAAATTGACAAAGAACTGTCCGACACAGCCCACGTAGCTCTCCAGATGGATGGACCTCCAGGGCCACTGAAAGTTTCCTCACGGTGACTCACTATATTACTTCGAAATGGGAAATGAGAAGCTGCGTTTTGCAAACGCCCCATTTATGAAATAAATCAACTAATAATTAGATAATTAAGCTATATATCATATGCTGAAGTACATTTTTGGAGTGTTAAAGATTAAAAGAAAAAAATAACAACAAGAACCGTACAGAACCGAAAACCGTGACCCTAAAACCATGATACGAACCGAACCGTGGGTTTTGTGAACCGTGAGCTAAGCTACATTAGCATTAAGATATCTGAGATAACCTAGTAAGATAACCTAATCTAGCCTTATCAAGCTGCAAAACCACATGCCACGAGCCCCAAACCATTCAGGTCGTGGGTTTGTATCTTGTGTGGCACATACCTAGACCGCAATAGGTACTGTGGCCAGAAGTGGTGCAAAAGTTGCTTCAGTTCCAGACATGGTGTAGTCTGGCTATCACCAGACCAAGCTCAATCTTTTAAGATTGAACATTGGTCTGGGGAGTCTGCTATGTATTTTCTACTGCACAAGAGGCGTGATCAACGGGCATAGGTCAGATGACTCTGTACGCAATTGGATAGTCAACCAATCAGACCAACGATCCAGGTGACGTACTTTGCAGAGCCACACGAGAACTCCAGGCAGGAAATGTGTAACCAAACGTGCTGATCAGCGGTTTGCAGAAGCAGCAATGGAATCGAGAGCTTTTTGCAGGTTATGCTAAATCAAACATGAAAGTTTGTGGTATTTACACCCATTCGAGCGATTGGTTTACTAAACTAAAGAAGCCATTGAGCATCGTTGAGAGGTTAAAAGGAATTGGATAGAGCCGTAACGGCTCTGGAATTGGATTAAACCCGCCAATAGCGCGCCAGGTGATTAAGCCAGTTTTTGATTGGTTCCCGCAAATATGCAAAGGAAGCAGCAGAGATAAATGTACTGGTTTCCAGCCAGAGCTGCAGGGTGAAATCAAATCGCCGGCAGATACGGCTGGGTTTACCCAGTCTAGACGTGGTGTCTATCTGAGAAGAAACTCAAATATGACATGGTGCATTTATAAAAAAAAAATCTTCATTTTGAGTTGATTCTCACTTGAAACGGTTTTTCATCGTGGAAGTTTTGCATATTTTATTTTATAATCCTGAAATAAGGGCTGTATCTGAAATCACATACTTCCCTACTATATAGTAGGCGAAAAACAGTATGTGACAAAAGTAGTATATCTGAATTCACAGTCCTCATCAAACTCATTAAAGGGTCGGCAAAAAGTACCCGGATGACCTACTACTTCCAGTAAGTGTGCATACGATGGATACTTCACTATCCCACTGACAACGTCCAGATTACATTCACACTATATAGAACATATCATGAAGTAATTACTTAACCCTTTATACTTTAGAAAAATAGTTTACACTGACAATTTGTAAAATAGTTTCAAAGAAGCTTTACAGAAATTAATGAATTCATGAACATTTGCAATACTTTAATGCCTGTCCACATTTGGCACTTTAGAGTTAGATAACAGGATAGTTATTGGGACACATATACACATATTTGTAGTTTGTGGTGCAAAATTGAATCCAGACATTTAGCCAATCAACCGCCTCCATGTTTACCTTATTAAATATTCATGCACTTTGTAAAGCCATGGAAACTATTTTTCAGCATCTGAAGGAAACAGTTATTAACTTCAGACAGTGTTATAAACACTCCTCCGCCGTCCTTCATTAGAAAGCAGAGGGGATTTACAAGACCATGTTTCCACAGATGTGACAGCTATTAAAACACACACTCGTTGCATGCAAATGTGGTTTACAAATGTGTGAAGTGTGAAACACGAAGATGAGTATTAAATAAACTTACAATTAATGTTGGGAGAGTGAGAATGATTCTTGCTGACGTGGTTGTTGACTTGGCACCTGAAGCTACTGCGGTCCAGAACAGCGACAGTGATGTTGATGTTGATGCTGATGTTGGACGCCCGTCTCCCCTCACACACACTCTGGTCGCAGTTATACGAGGCCCAGCTGCCATCGATGGAGCAGTTCACCGTGGCCCGACACACTCCAGCAGACGAATTTACATCAAGGGGACTCACTATGATTTCAGGCACTGAGAGAGTGTCTGGAAAAAGACCGTAGATGAGTTAGAGGCAACATCTGAGCTGACTTACTGAAGTATATATACAGGAATCAACATTTGAAGAGGATCAAAACCTTCCATCAAAGTTATACATGAATTTTGAACAATGCCCGTTCTTGTCTTAGGACAACTTTGATAAACTTTTTTGATCCACTTCAAATGTTGAGTACTACATCATGTAGCCTATGTAAATAAAGATGGATGGATAGACAGATCTTACTCTCCACTATAAGATTGAATGCAGCCAGAGTTATATCCTCCATGTCCGTAAGAGCCTCGTATAGTCCATTGTCATTTTCCTGAACGTTGTGTACGGTCAAAGACCAATCTGAGGAGTTTAAACTTATTTTTTCCCTAAAACCAGCTGGAACTTTATCTGACTTCGCAAGCAACTCTTTCCTGTTGAATCGTCGCCATATGACTTGAGACTGGTTTCTAGTACTGATGCTCAGACGGATGGATTTTCCTTTCAATCCATAATAATTCTCTTGGCATTTAGCTGCAAAATCTGAAGGAATGAAACACAATTTAAGTCTGAATCATCTATTACATATCCCGTTCAGTATTCTGAAGTGTAGTATCGTCCTACAATCATAGTGAAACAAGAAACTGAGCACTTTTTATGATTAACAACATTTGAACTTGTTTGTGAAACTGTTCTGCTGAAGTCAAAACTCCTGGTTTGTGGCTTTGCTGCAGTAATTCGCCTACAGCTGCAGCTCTTTAACTGGGGCATGGCATCAGCCAATCAGAAAGCAGTTTAAAGGTTCAGAACTTGACATTTCAAACTTTTGAAGGATGTCACTCATGTTCACTGCATTTACTTGATCAAAGAATACATATTAAAGTGTGATTTATTCCTGTGATCAAAGCTGAATTTTACTCCAGTCTTCAGCGTCACATGATCCTTCAGAAATCATTCTCATATGATGATTTGATGCTCAAAATTTTTTTTTTTTTTTTTTTTTTTTTTTGGTGAATAGAAAGCTTTAAGAACATTAAAATATTAATCTTTTGTAACATTATAAATATTTTTACTGTCACTTTTGATTAATTTATTTGCCATTTGTCAAAGATGAGTTTTGAGGGATAAATTATTGATTACAGGGGGACTTTTAAAACTTAATGACCCCAAAGTTTTGAGTGATACAACATGCTAAAGACAGTGGTCCACCATGACGAAAGAAATGTCATATGAGTTTGGAAACAACACAAGGGGTGTTTAGTGAGAAATATGTCTTAATCTGAACAAGAAACTGTGAGGGAATCTTTAGATTATATTTTGAGCAGGGAAATCCATCATGAAGTAGATTCGTACCTAAACTGAAGCCAAAAATACACAGCAGAAACAGTTTCATAGCTGTCAGCTTGACTTTGAAGACTGAAAATAAGACACCAGACTTCCTGTTGAGCACCTGCAGGGCGGAAACAGGAAAGAATAAGAGAAGTTATTGTCAGCAGAGCAGTTTTCTGCAAAACAAGCTTTACATACAGAGCATCAAACCGAAAATGAATATATATATATATAATTATATTTCTCATATCCACTATATATCCATCTCAGACTACTTCTGTAAAGCTCAACAAAATGAAAATATACACAATTGAAAATGAGCGATTATTGTACAGTGTGTGAGTGTGTGTGAGTGGGTGTGTGTGCGTGGGGGGGTGGGGTAAGTTATGCAGTTAGCAGAGCGTATCAGTGTAATTTTCTGCCAATTCTGGTGGAAAATCTGAATCTCACTGAATTTTCAGTGCTTTTTTCACTGTTTTTTTCTAAATGAGTCACAGACAGCAGAAAAGGTCACCTCCACCAACACACACACACACACTCGCAGTTTCATAGTTTAAGTCTCGACAACTCAATTTACTCCACAAGCAGATATTATAGATTCTGTATGTGAAATTTGCTCTCTTCTAAGTCATGCAACTGTTTATGTATTACACAGAACTAGGCATATAGATAGATAGATAGACCACACCACAAACAGCTCAACCTGCGAACACTTTACACTTCAAACTTTACACACTTTATAATGTACAAAACTGGTATGTTACTTGTGTTAAATCAGACATTGTTCAGAAACAGCTGTGCACAGAATGCAGTTATGAACTAAAATGAAACAGATTATGCACGCACTCACATTTCAGTTATTACATGTCGAATGTAATAAATTGATCACATGACGAGAGAGTTATAATATCTTACCTGCAAGCTCTGCTGTGGTAAATGTCTTGAACAGGATGAGAGACAGATGTGTGTGTTTCCACTCACAACTGAATTATGAACTCTTCCTGTTCATTTGCATATGAGCGAGTCCCATGATACAAACGTGACGTCTTTCGGAAACTCTATGATTATGATCTATCTATCTATCCATCCATCCATCCATCTATCCATCCATCCATCCATCCATCCATCCATCCATCCATCCATCCATTCATCTGTCTGTCTGACAATCTATCTATCTATCTGTCTATATATCAGTCTGTCCATCCATCCATCCATCCATCTATCCGTCTGTCTGACAATCTATCTATCTATCTATCTATCTATCTATCTATCTATCTATCTATCTATCTATCTATCTATCTATCTATCTATCTATCCATCCATCCATCCATCCATTCATCTGTCTGTCTGACAATCTATCTATCTATCTGTCTATATATCAGTCTGTCCATCCATCCATCCATCCATCCATCCATCCATCTATCCATCTGTCTGACAATCTATCTATCTATCTATCTATCTATCTATCTATCTATCTATCTATCTATCTATCTATCTATCTATCTATCCATCCATCCATCCATCCATCCATCCATCCATCCGTCTGTCTGACAATCTATCTATCTATCTATCTGTCTGTCCATCCATCCATCCATCTATCCGTCTGTCTGACAATCTATCTATCTATCTATCTGTCCATCCATCCATCCATCCATCTATCCGTCTGTCTGACAATCTATCTATCTATCTATCTATCTATCTATCTATATATATATATCCATCCATCCATCCATCCATCCATCTGTCTGTCCGTCCATCCATCCATCCATCCATCTGTCTGTCCATCTATCCATCCATCTATCCGTCTGTCTGACAATCTATCTATCTGTCTGTCTATCTATCAGTCTGTCCATCCATCCATCCATTCATCTGTCTATCTGACAATCTATCTATCTATCTGTCTATATATCAGTCTGTCCATCCATCCATCCATCCATCTATCCGTCTGTCTGACAATCTATCTATCTATCTATCTATCTATCTATCTATCTATATATATATCCATCCATCCATCCATCCATCCATCCATCTGTCTGTCCGTCCATCCATCCTTCCATCTGTCTGTCCATCTATCCATCCATCTATTCGTCTGTCTGACAATCTATCTATCTATCTATCTATCCATCCATCCGTCAGTCTGTCTGACAATCTATCTATCTATCTATCTATCTATCTATCTATCTGTCTGTCTGTCCGTCCGTCCGTCCGTCCGTCCGTCCGTCCGTCCGTCCGTCCGTCCGACTATCTGTCTGTCTGTCTGTCTGTCTGTCTGTCTGTCTGTCTGTCTGTCTGTCTGTCTGTCTGTCTGTCTGTCTGTCCGTCCGTCCGTCCGTCCGTCCGTCCGTCCGTCCGTCCGTCCGTCCGTCCGTCCATCCATCCATCCATCCATCCGTCTGTCTGACAATCTATCTATCTATCTATCTATCTATCTATCTATCTATCTATCTATCTATCTATCTATCTATCCATCCATCCATCCATCCATCCATCCATCTATCTATGTATCTATCTATCTATCTATCTATCCTTCCATCATCAATCTCTCTATGTATTTTTCCGTTCATCATCCATCCATCCATCTGTCTGTCTGTCCATCTATCCATCCATCCATCCATCCATCCATCCATCTGTCTGTCCGTCCGTCCATCCATCCATCTGTCTGTCTGTCTGTCCATCTATCCATCCATCCATCCATCTTTCTGTCTGTCCATCCATCCATCCGTCTGTCTGTCTGTCCATCTATCCATCCATCCATCCATCCATCCATCCATCCATCCATCCATCTGTCTGTTTGTCCATCTATCCATCCATCCATCCATCCATCCATCCATCATCCATCTGTCTGTCAATCTATCCATCCGTCTGTCTGTCCATCTATCCATCCATCCATCCATCCATCCATCTGTCTGTCTGTCCATCTATCCATCCATCCATCCATCCATCTGTCTGTCTGTCCATCTATCCATCCATCCATCCATCCATCCATCCATCCATCATCCATCTGTCTGTCAATCTATCCATCCGTCTGTCTGTCTGTCCATCTATCCATCCATCCATCCATCCATCCATCTGTCTGTCTGTCCATCTATCCATCCATCCATCCATCCATCCATCTGTCTGTCTGTCCATCTATCCATCCATCCATCCATCCATCCATCATCCATCTGTCTGTCAATCTATCCATCCGTCTGTCTGTCCATCTATCCATCCATCCATCCATCCATCCATCTGTCTGTCTGTCCATCTATCCATCCATCCATCCATCCATCCATCCATCCATCCATCTGTCTGTCTGTCCATCTATCCATCTACCCATCCATCCATCCATCCATCCATCCGTCTGTCTGTCCATCTATCCATCCATCCATCCATCCATCCATCCATCCATCCATCCGTCCATCTGTCTGTCTGTCCATCTATCCATCTACCCATCCATCCATCCATCCATCCATCATCCATCTGTCTGTCAATCTATCCATCCGTCTGTCTGTCCATCTATCCATCCATCCATCCATCCATCCATCTGTCTGTCTGTCCATCTATCCATCCATCCATCCATCCATCCATCCATCCATCCATCCATCTGTCTGTCTGTCTGTCCATCTATCCATCCATCCATCCATCTGTCTGTCCATCCATCCATCCGTCTGTCTGTCCATCTATCCATCCATCCATCCATCCATCCATCCATCCGTCCATCTGTCTGTCTGTCCATCTATCCATCTACCCATCCATCCATCCATCCATCCATCCATCCGTCTGTCTGTCTGTCTGTCCATCTATCCATCCATCCATCCACCATCCATCTGTCTGTCTGTCCATCCATCCATCCATCCATCCATCCATCCATCCATCCATCCATCCATCTGTCTGTCTATCCATCCATCCATCCATCTATCTATTACATTGACTAAGATATTATACAGTTTTTCTCAGTCGCTTTGGTGTATTTCTCACATCACTATTTACATTTGCACAACAGTTAATGCAGTTCTCAAAACAATTAGTACAAACTGCAAAACCTAGTTGATAACCTGCAAAAGCGAGTCACTTGCTCAAAATGGATAGCTCATTCCTCAAAAGCAAGTATTGATGTCAATGTGTCAGTGTCATCAAGATGAAAAGTCCTGACACCATTGTTTATGAACAAGATAAATGGCTTTGTCATCTTTTCATTATGACAGTTTACTCTGTAAATGTTTTCCAATGCAAAAAAGTCAGATCTTGGTGACACTACCTGAACATGCTCAAGACAGCACTATATACTATTTGCACAGCCATTTGAAAAATACAGTAAAGTTACACATTACTGTATTTAGTGAGGTAACTGAGTACAAGACACTGAATATGTATGTTTCACATTTTTACTGCATATGCTCTTTGCAATTCTAATTTGTTCACCGCATTGTGCAAAAGAAAAAATACACCCTTATTTACAACAAACATAAACTCCCTTTGGGTAGAGCTGTGCACAACTGTACACAATATTGCAGTACATATTGGAACTGAACATACAACATACATAGTACTGTAATCATTCATGCACATCCAGACATTCCTCATCAGTGAAAGCTGAGATTCACCTGAGAGAAACTGTTCAATTTAGGAGACATTTTCAGAAAAAAAAAAAAAAGATAAAAAAAAATGTGTAAAATTTGCTTGACAGATTTTGACAACTAGTTCAACATTTTTGTATGTAACGACTCAAGCAATGAAATGAGGACTATTAGTTTTATATGGAATGACTATTCAGCATTCACAAGTATAGTTCATTTTGACTGACATGGCATAAGCAAATGATAATGTTATAAAACAGCAGAGAGTTGTATGAAAGCAATTGATGCATGTCCAAAAGCATTTGCAATTTGTTGGAAGGAATGAGAAACTGCTACTATGATGTGCACACATGACTAAATGTTGTGGAGGTTGAACTAACTGTTGTGCAAATGTAAATAGTGATGTGAGAAATGCACCAAAGCGACTGAGAAAAACTGTAATACAAAATCATTTAAGCAGCATAAGTGCCAATAAGTCTTTAAACTGGTTTTGCATTCCATAAACAGCACACATAAATAAATATGCACTGACAGGACAGCAAAAACATCAACAAATATTGAGTAACAATCTTAAGTGTTTGGATTCTGTGTGTACATGTGATTGTTCACAGTTACGCAAGTAAAAAGCAAAGTTGTAAAGTGACTTCCCCGCAGACGCATCTGCATCTGCTTTAATCTTTCATTTTCATGATGCTGGGAATTTTAGGGAATACACAGCGGTGTTTTTAATACTCACCTCACAAGAGTACAGGTGTTGCGAAACTGATTTAACACCGTCCATTGAGCACACAGATAAAATCACAGTGCAACTGCTTCAAAACTTCTCATTTATTAAAAACAGTCATTTGAGATCATTAGCAGTTAAAGTGATGAAAGTCCAGTTCTGAAAGTGACTAAACACAAACGGAAATTCATGAAACAGGTGTTTCCTTACAGCCACAGTTAAAGACAGGCAAAATGTGCTTCAGATCAACCAAAGTCATTCTTTATCGACAACGTAAGCCATCTGATATAATAATAATAATAATAATAATAATGTGTTTTAAGTGGTTAACAGGGCATTGCTAAGTGGTTTATATCACCAAAAAAATGTAATCGCCCATCGCTTATAAAACTAATTTCATAAAACTATTTAGACTTCACCTCAAAAATCGGCATGATTTGAAGAGTCTGTAACATAAAAAGTGCAGGACAGATTATGTGTGAAAGTTCAATAAGGTCAGGGGTTTGTTCAAATCACTAACAATAACAAAAAAAAAAAAAACTCATTATTATTATTATTATTCATAATTCATAGGCACTTTGACTATATCCATTACTATAATTCAAAATATATTCTTTCACTCTTCTTCATTCTCTTCACATATAAAACAGACCATGTACAGTTAAGTTGGACCCAAAGAAAATATCAAAAATAAACCCTCCTCCTCGAGTTAAAGTGCTTTTAGTATTGTTAACAAAAACATCATTGCATTTATTCCAGTGACAAATGTTCAACTATAGGGAGAGAAAAAAAAAACACTAGATCTTTACCCAAAATAGCTCTATACTGGCACTGTTAGACACAAGATAAAAATCACATAGATGGACTCCAGTCTCTCAATAAGACACGCACAAGTTATTCACTCTAAATGTCGTACCTTCGCTCTATCATTAACTACAGTACAGTGGTTTAAATATTATGATTTTTTTTTTCAGTCTATGTCATGCAACCCTCCAGTCCATCGTAATCCATACTCCATCCGCAAAAATAGATCAATATCCACGTGTTTATAAAATCAGGTAATGTCCATCACAGTTTACAGAATAGATGTTCTTCTCAAAGTGTCTCAAATCTGTGGCGTCGCTACTCTTGGCCACAAGGTGGTGAACTAGTCCATCGCAGTGAGCGGCTCCATCACACTGTACGTTTTGTCATGTATAAAGCAGCAGATCTATGTTGAATCATCATTTGATCCCACATGGTCTAATAGTTTAGTAGTTTACAGTATTTTATGTCTGCGACTATGTTCGGAAAGGATCACTAGGAGACTGTGCCTACTGTGTGCACTGCATACTATTTTTTAAAAGCAGCATGGAAATTGATGTGCATTATGCAGTGATAAGCATTTCAAATAGTAGTGTTGTCAAACGACCTCATCACATTATGCGTTTAAGTCAGCGAGTTGTTAGCTGAAAACAATTAACATGCTTTATTTTGCCTTTTTAATTGCATTTTTATAGGCCTGTAACTTCTGGCAGTCCTAAAAAAAAACTCTGAAAAGTCAGGTTCCTCAACAGGTGCATAGAGTCTAGCTTCACACTACAAGCAGCTTTTGGGAAAACGATAAAAACCACGCAGGCGCGACAGTTCTGAAATCATGAGGCATGTTCGACTCGAAGTCAAACACACCTATTACAGCAAGTGTACTGCATTGTGGGATACATATCCGAGCGTGCTCTGGTTCAGTTCTGGGTGCGTCTTAGGGGGCGTTTACACAACAGTTTTTAACTAAAAACGGAAAATGTTTTACGCGTTTTTCGGCCGTTAATGGACTACTTGCACAACTACTTCCGCGCTCCCTCTAGTTACTACGTATCGGGAGTTGAGCGTTCAGCGCACCTCCATACATGAGAATGCAGATTATCACTATGTTTTATGGCTGCCAATTGATCAAAACAATGAATAATGATCTCTGTGTTAATAATCTTGAGCCTGCTGAAATGTTCCTATACATATATTTTCTTTCCAACTGTGCTGAATAATAATAGTCCAGTCATTTTATGAAAAAAAGGTTGAACAAATTGCAACAGAAGCAAACTCAACTGATTTTGTATCCTCAGTATGTCCTGAGTAAGGGGAAAAAAAGTCCCGAAGAATCCCATTAGGGGAAAGTTTCGAAAAAGACCCAAATATAGCCTATTCATAGGCCTATTCATTCTTTTTCTTACGTGAATAGGGTAAAGATTTTAACCTTTAGATATCACCATGAAAATTACTGAGTTGATTACTTACATCAAGACAAACAAAAAATGTATTACAAGTTTTTTTTAAATTGTTGTTAACATGGACAAACGGTGCATAATCTAATTACGTATGTGCTAATTTGCATAAATACCACAACAGATCTAAACATTGGGTATAGCCAGGTGAAAATGTCCTGTTGAATCGTGTTGACATATAACAGTAAAATACTTAATGTTCAGGTCTGAATGGAACCCATTTAGGCTACCCATGAGCATTAATACATAGAGGCAGGAAGAAGTACTTTAGAAACCAGCCTTTATTATTATTGCAGAGATGGGATTTGAAGCTGGGTCTGTCACTTTTTATTTTGCCTACCTTTTGTCTTCTGCATTCCCCTTACCATTGTCTCCTGTTCTTCCCTCAGACTCGTCCCCTAGAGACCCAGCCCCAAACCCCATCTCTGCAATAATAATTAATAAAGGCTGGTTTAAAGTACTTCTTCCTGCCTCTATGTATTAATGCTCATGGGTAGCCTAAATGGGTTCCATTCAGACCTTAACATTAAGCCTTTTACTGTTATGTGTCAACAAGATTCAACAAGACATTTTCAATTTCAATTTAAAAAAAACTTGTAATACATTTTTTGTTTGTCTTGATGTAAGTAATCAACTCAGTAATTTTCATGGTGATATCTAAAGGTTAACATTTTTACCCTATTCACGTAAGAAAAAGAATAAATAGGCTTAATAAATAGGCTAAATATATTTATCCACTAAGCTGCAGCAGTCCTATATGCTCGTCTTCTCATTAACAGTGTTTTTCTCTTTCTGACATTTCCTACCTGTTGCGTTTACATTTTGAAATGAAATTGACTATTAAAAGGATTGCTTGTGTGCGCTGGTGTTCATTCCAGTCCATAAAATAGCTGAATGAATGAATGCTCGCGAGGGCCTGTAACGGTGTTAAATAGGCTAGGATATTTTAATCAATAACACACACAGCGTAGAGCAGAATGACAGTCAACTACTTTGATGCACTACTTTTGCATTTGTTCAACTGATTGACCACAGTACATTGAAAGTAAACATTACCGGAAATACTATTTCCGGTAGTACCATTAGTACTGTTTCCAAACGGAAGTGCGTCACGAAGCTCAGTGCAAGTGGTCCATTTACACGACAATAGCGTTTTGGGGGCCTGAAAACTTAAACTATTGAAAACGTGATACAATCCGCACGGTTTTGAAAATGATACCATTATCGTCTTCGTGTAAACTACAAAAATGCGAATTTGTGAAAACGGTGACTATGCACATGTGACGTCTATAGAAGTGTAGTGTTTCTTTACAAAGTGACATCGCCATCTACTGGCCTGGCAGCAGAATACAGCGTCTTTATTAATCGTTTTCTTCGATCTGTTTGAACGGGAAACGCTTTGACAACGTTGTCTTCTGTACGTGAAAAACGCTAATTATTTATCTTAAATTATGTCATGGAAACTATGTATAAACCTTAATTTAACTATTTAATAATCAATTAAAAAGGAATTTATGCCTGTATGATACTATGCTGGACCAGCGCGGTTTGGAAAGTGGATGGATGTATGATTCAGCTGCGGCGCCATCTTCTGGTCAGATGTGGCAATTGATTTGACGCGTGACTCTCACAGTGCATTATTAGTATTTTCTAGCCGTTGAGCGTACATCAGTTGTAAACTTGTTATTGCGGTGCATTATGGGATTGCATGAGTGCACTCAATAACGTCCACTATGGTTTCAGACACCCCTACAAATGGCCGCTCCCTCAAACAGTGTCCTAATTAAGGGTATAGGGGACTCCCTGATCAGTGCCCTGACTACTGAGGGGAGCTGATTGAGGGTTTTCTAACCCACCAGGCTAGAAAAACGTGTTTGGGACGCATGATGTGGCGCATGACCAAATGAAACATCTGGTGATTGCGGTAAAAAATTAATGCACTATTGCATTTGAAAATAACGTAGGCCTACAACCACCAACCCTAAACCTCACCAATAGTGTGAGAAAAAACAAACATGAGGTACAGGCGCATTTGCTGAATCTTCAGAAAATCCACACATATGGAGCTGATTAAGTGATGCAAACATCAAAATGTATTCGTTTACAAATCAAGTACTATGGTGACGATGTATTTAGGTCGTTACATAGTAACGTGCAAGGAACCGCGCAAAAATAAGTCTTTATAAACGGATAATCTGCCCCTGTAATCATAATTTATGTGAAAAGGAATCAAATTTGTGTCATTTGTGTTCTGTTCATAGAGAAAACGGTCATGCTGTGCACAGTTTTCTGCAGAAACAGCAAGAGTAGTATGCTAGTGTGCTCTTCCGAACATAGCCGCTCTCTTTCCCTTCTCTATTTCATGCTTGCATGCCAGTGTATTTCAGCGCTAGCCAACTCTGCTGGCACGCTACCTAGTAAAACAGGTAAGCTCAGTGGCATCTAAAAAAAAAAAAGAAAAAAAAAAGTTGGCTAACGCTGAATCAAACGAGTACTCAAGCAGTTTATCTCCATCAGATCCCTTTCTCAGTCATTCATCCAAGCCGTTTTTCTCTCTCTAGACGTTACTAATGCGGACGCTGTGCTGGTCTCGGACACGCCCCCTCTCCCGCCCCCTTTCCTCCCGGTAGCTCTCCTCCAATCGCATCTTCTCCGTGTCATGGTCTCCGCTGCCGCTGCCTTGGTGTTGCGGAGACTGTGTGCTGGGAGGCGGGGTTTGTTTAAAAACAGGCGGGGTCTTGGTCTTGGCAACCTTGTCAAAAAAGGCAAAATCTGCTACATACTTTCCGGATGGAGAGAGGGAGACGACGGGGGGGAACTCGTAGCCCCACAGGATCTCGTCGGGCAGGTAAGAGGTGCGCACCTGGCACGTGGCCGAGGTCGGCTCTACGGTAGCGCTCATGATCACGAGCAACTCAAAGTCAGCCATTTCCGGATCTGTCCACCCACCACCTTAGAAGGAAAGATACGTAGAGAATCAGACTTAATACAGTTCACTTCATCCCATGCTGTTATAAACCTGTATGGATGGCGAATGAAAACATGGTGCTGCTCTCAAATCAGAAACTTACTCTGTCATATTGAATAGTTTTAGGGTACAGGGTCGCTATTTCAAAAGGTTGAAATACAGAAACGCATTAAAAGTTTTCTGTTTTCAGTTAAAACAGTGTTGTGTAAGCGGCCCCAAAGTGAATAAATGAAGACGTCCGATGCAAAAGCCTCTAAAAGCCAAAAAATGAGATAATAATATTGAGTGAATGCTCTCCGCACATAGTATACGATCACCAAATACTTTCACTTCAGACTCGCTGAATCCCAGCCTCAGCCCATTCAGAAATGCCGGTACTTGGGTAGAAACCTATACCTTATACATAGGAGCCTGCTAAAAATGTTAATATTAAACGAAAACTTTAGACGGACTTAGACGGCTTTTGCATCTGAAGTCTTGAAATAATGATTTTTGCAATGGAAGTGAATCAATCAAAAACTAACTTTAGCTGGACAATAACTTTATTCTAGAGCGGCTGTAAAGCCAAACAATCTCTGTCACTTTAATCTCCTATTATCACTGTAAAGCTGCTTTGAAACTATCTATATTGTTAAAAGCGCTGTATAAATGAAGGTGACTTGACTAGTTTTTAGGGACTTTTTCGGAGCTTAACATCCCGGTTTCATTACATACATGTTCATTAAATGTATATTCTTAAAAGACAAATGTCAATGGGTTTAGAACAACATGGGAGTGAGTAAATGATGACAGAATTCATTTATTTCTGGGTGAATGATTCCTTTAAAATTAAGAAAGCCTTTCACAAAATTTTCTAAAGATGTGCAAAAAGCCCTTTACAATAAAAACCGACACCATGCACACACACTTTGCATCAAAACAGACAGCAGCAAGACAAGTAGATAGTTTAACACAATTCAGAAAAATGTCTTAAAAAAATGGTGTGCAAGGAAACTTATGGCTCATCCCAGCAGAAATACAAATGCCTTAAATCGTAAACATGCCATTCACCCACTGACACACACTCTCTCACACACACACACACACACACACACACACACCTGCATCAACATCCCACATTCAGAGCAAGAGACTGTCATCTGTGAAAACAGTCTCTCCTTTAACCCAGAGCCAGTTCTGCATTCTGGGAGCAAAAAACATGGGGTTTCATAATCCATAAACACAAGATCACTTCATCATGCTCACAAACATTTGGCAAAGTGTGTTTCTGGAATGCATACACATTCACACACAAATATATCCAATGCATAGACGTATTTGAACACTTAAGTCACACTTATACATGTCATTGCATTAGATATTGCATTATAAATTATTTTACAAAAAGAATCACAAAAACATTTCAGAGAAGTTTGTAAGATCTGTATTGTTTTAGTGTTATTGCTCAAACAACAGAAGGCAAATGGTGTGATATTTTCTAATGCAATGACATTCAGACGGTAAGCACATTAAGCATCCGAAACGGTTTAGGGCCAGTATACATAGACAGAAGAATTATATAACATAAATGCTCATAAATTCACAGCATACTGGCTAATTAATGATAATTCATTGACGTGTGGTTCACACTCTGATCGTGGCAGAGCTCAGTGGAAAGACCCTCAGGGGCCGTCAGTGTGTTTTCTAGCCGATCTGATGTGGCCTCTGACTGTGTCTTTAATGCGTTTGAGGAAAAGACACGCTTATATATGGGTCATTCCTTGCAGTGCCTTTTCATGTCCCCATCAAATATGATACTGAATTAAGGAAGAAAATCCTATTAGTTACTTTTCTTCTATTACAGTATCATAAATAAGTAAACATAGTAAATGACTAATGCACTAAAATACACTAATTTGACACGAAAAGCTGTTTATTTATTAAGATATATTTCAGTATATCAATATGGTCACTGCATGGACAATAGTAGGAGGAACATTTTTCAAAACATCTCCTTTTGCAAACCTGACACAGGTTTGGGACGACATGAGGGGGAGTGAATGATGACATGATATGTCATTTTGTTTGAATATTTCTTTATCAATTTCAGCAGGACAGCTCAACACACACTGCTCTCATTTGAGCTAGGGCTGCACGATATTGGAAAATATGGTATTGCGATATTTTGTTTTTCTGCAATATATATTGCGATATGGAAAAAATACAGGAATTTTCAACAGATTACTTGAATAGATCCTCAATAATTAATTGTAGAATTACTGGGGTGATTTTGTTGGGGAGTGAATCTGTACTGAAAATAAAAACATTTAAAAAATGTTAATTAAAATCATGTGAAAAATGAGCGTACTTTTAAAGGTGCATTGCGCAACTTTTCATGTTAAAAATACCCGTTTTCTAACCCATACATGCTTAAACAATTGCCTGATGGGCTGACTGAGCCCTTCTCTGATCACTGCGATTGCCTCTATAATCCTGTACAGTAAAATAAATAAGAGGGATTCGGGTCGGAATCTGAGACTGGGCGTGACGTCATGCGCGTTCACGGCACGCTCATATGTCTGGCAGGTTTGTGTATGCGCCGACGCCGCCATTCTCCGTAGAAAATGGATTCTAAGAGACCGGCTTGTAGTTCATTTCAAACACCAACGCAAACTCCACGTAAGATAAAAAAAGAGAACTTTTGTCTAGTGCAACCAAAAGGTCCAAATTGGAGTCAGACAGGCGTCGGGGTAAGACGAGAGTAAACATAGGGAAGGCTTTCAACAAATGGAGAGATCTCCGGTCTGCTCTAGGGCTCAAACGGGATCCTCAGTTGGCTTTTTTCTTGATAAAAAGGTAAGATATATCCCATTCTCTAATGTCTGATACGGCCAATAATGACAATAAATGACGATCCATAAAATGTGTAATGCTTTAGCGTAAGCTAGATAAATGTACAATCGGAATAGGTTTTACTAACTTACCATTGTCAGTGATCAGGTTCAGAATGATTGTGATATAAAATGCTGATATATAAGTTAGATACTTAGACACAAATTTTGAGCAAATTACTGCTTAATTACGATGTATTGCTATTGGAATATGCTACTTAGCTGATCAATAAAACAGGCTAAACCCCCGCAAATCTTCGGCGGATTAGCCTGTTTGGCTTTTATGGTAACGTCATAGTGCCACTTGATTGTTTATTACCTTGAGACATTTGGGTGTACTTTGTTGACCGACTGTGTATGGTATGGTATCATGATTACAATTTTGAGCTTTTACAAAGTTATAACTTATATTGTTCATGAACGTGTTTCCATAATAATAGTCATAAGTGGATACAGTAAACACATAACACAGTTCAACATGGAGATAGATGGGAATAAAAAACGAAGTTTTCTACTACCCCCATTTTTTCCCTCACACATAAGTGTGTTATTTACTCAATTGCCTTTCCTTTCACATATTTTAAATTACTTGCAGATTTAAAACTTTATTACCTCTGAAGACATTATGATTGTAAACAAAAGATTTGTGCGGCTGATGCTCCTTGGGTTATGACTATGACCAGCTCGAGCTCGTGCAAGCGTGCGTGTGCGTGTGGTCCGTGAGCGTGCACACCTCTGGTTGCAGTTTCGCTTGCCGCCAGAGGGGGCGTAGTTCTGCGAAAACTCAGACTCTCGCGCAATGCACCTTTAAGGTTGAACGATTTGAGAAAAACCTGGAAAAGTTATCAAACCTCTTTCAGTAACCATAAAGTGAAAAGATTGAAAAAAAACTTTCCACTTGAGTTTTCCCACATTCCCAATGTTTTTGACACATTCAATATAACTAATATTAATTCGATTTTTTTTTTAATTAAGCAAAATAAGAAATTCTACAATTGTACTATAAAGTAAAAAACAGTATTTAATAACACTAATAAGTAATTTTATTGCATAGTACAATATAGTACAATGGTAAAATAGAAATACTAATATTTATGTTTTACACTGATCTTTTATTCTGGTGGTTTGTCTGCAAATAAATGAATGCACACCCCGTCAGCTCATGATACATAGTGTTTTGATTCTCAGTAAATAAACCAAGGCTGTCTGAGACTCTGAAACTCTATTGTCCGGTTTCATAGACGAGGCTTAATCCCAATCGCAGACTAAAAGGCATGTGTGAGCTTCTTTAACTGAAACCAACTTGCACTGAAATATCTTAAAATATATCAGTGCCATTGTTTTTTTTTTTCTTTTCTTTTTTCTCAAGATTCACACCAGTAAAGGCACATTTAATTTTTTTTTACATTTTTACTAATACGGCCTAATCCTGGTTTAATCTAAACCCAGCCTTGTATTTTGTAAATTACATCCAAAGTAATTTGACTATTGCATTAAAGCAAATAGAAAATATTCATTTACTCACCATCATGACGTTCCAAACCTATAAGACTTTGGTTAATCTTCCAAACACATTCAGATATTTGTTAACGAAACCTGAGAGGTTTCTGTTTCACCACTGAAAGCGAAACTTAGAAGATCACTTTATACGATGAACACATCTAATTTAAGCTTTTATTTACATCTAAACAATGATGTAATACATAGAGATCATCATGTATGGTAAACACATTATAGTATCATCATTGAACCAATAACTAAATTATTGTGCGTGACGCACGAGAACCAATAAGGTTTGTTCTAGCATGTGATGAACACACAAGCCCAAGTGTTTATGTGAATACAATGAATCTGTTCATATCTCTATACAAGACTCGGATTAAACTGAATCATTAAGCTCGATTCGACACCTTTATGACTTTTTTGGATCTTCTAAATTTGGTTTACCTGAAAGAGACAGAAACCTTCAAGGTTTTATTAAAAAATATATCTTAACTTAACTTGTGTTTCGAAGATTAACCAAAATCGTATGGGTTTGGAATGACATAAGGGTGAGTAAATGATGCCAGGATTTCAATTTTTGGGTGAGGTTAGGTCATTTTCCAGCTATTGTTTCTATTTGTGCATCTCTAATTTGATACTACAAGTCCTAATCAACAGAAGGCATCTTTGCAGAACACAATCTTTGCATACACCTCAGCAGGGACTCAAACATGTTCATGTTCAGTGGTTCATATGGCTTTAGGCTCCAGCACGCAGAGGCCCGTGTCTCTCCTCCTCAGCCTCTTACACAAACACAATGCCACATTCAACAGACGGGCACACTGCATTTAGGTTTTCTCTTTTTTTTACTATAGATTCACACACACTGTGGGCACACATCCACACACGTACGTTTACACACAGCCACTCATGCATTTACAGATTTAGACTGTAACGCAGCGACACGCTTTCGCACACGTTTTTAAAACCAGTGCCAGTTCCTCTTTGAGCTCCATTCATGTGCAAATGCGCTTCCATGGGAGCATTGTGAGTAGCTATTTCTACTTCATATTAATGTTATGGTCGACATACAAAAACAGAGTCATTTCTAGTTTGACGAGATGACACGGGAAGTCATCAAGAGTTTCATTTGGATTAGGTAGCATTAGGCGTAAGTGGGGTCTATTAAGTATAACCCTATACCGTATAATCCGACTACAGTCAATTACACTAGGGCGATCTGGCTAGACTACAGACCCGATGAGAAACAAGCATTGAGAAAGACACTATAAACAAATACACAAGGAGATGCACGTACAGGAAAACCCATAGATGTGCGAGATGAGAGTCGTATTCAGTGCAAACGCGGGGACCGGAGGGTCTGATAGCTTGGGCCCTCGATGGGGTAAAGACTGGGACCGTAACTGGATCCACGACCTGCGTGTCAGCACCAGGAACTGGGCTGCTTTGTGCTTCTAATGAGACGCTCTGGCACGCTCTCATACACGCATTCCAGCCAAAGAGAGAGAATGTATAAAAGAAAGAGGGATGGGGGACTGATAAAGCTACGTCTGCAGAGACAGTGAATGGGGAGGGGGGGTAAAAGAGGGAAAATGAGATGGAGGGAGGAAGAAGAGAAATGAGAAATGCAGCTCAACTGCCAATAATAGAAACCCCTAGTTCCTGTAAACATGCCCCGCTAACCTAAGCCATTATTACATTTTCTACAACTAACACTAAAACTTTGTGTTTGCTGCAGAGAGAACGTGAAATCTGCTTCTGTCTTTTAACCTCCAATTATTCAATAAAAAAATTCCCACAAAGGATTTCTATAATTCCCAAATTCCAAAAACCCAGTCTTCCTGTTTGACCAGCTGACAAATGCCCAAAAATCCATTAATAACCATCGAAACAGACGAATAGGCAGCTTGGCCAGGCTGCTATAAGCTGTTACTTTCCTGCATGGTCCTGATTTTTACCCTCAAACCTGCAAAGACTAATTTAGTGTTCACTTAGTTAATGGCTAAAATAACTTCAAACATCTTGTTTTATAATGCGGGGAGATCTGTTGGTCACCAAAACACCTGAGATATTTAGTCTCATTATCACTGGATTTGAAGCTGCCTCAATACATAATTACAGTCGCATCAAAAAAACAAACTGTTTCTTGGCTGATCACTTCTGATGCTGGATGTTTCTGATTGCCAAAGTGCTATTACTATTGCTTAAACTTAAGCGATGTGCGATTTTGGCCACGATTTGGCTGTCTGAAACAAGTTTTGGAAATCCTAAAAGATTCATCTGATCCTAGGCTTAAATCTGAAGTCTTTGGTCGTTAGTTTGACATGTTCACCGACAGCCGATTAATGACCGTTGCGATCGAATTTTACCTCAGACGAAATTCTGGCAGTGTCAGAAGAAATGACTCATAGTCCTGCAGTGTGACTTCTCGTACGACGACCATCAAATTGTCTTCGTTTTTCAAGACAAGGCCTGACCCAAATTAACGTTAGAGTTTTTTTTGTAGCCACCAATTTAATCCCGCGTATAACGCGCAGCTCACGGTGAACGAACGCGCCATTGATTGATGATGTAAAACTCCGGACAAGTTTTCTTGCGCGTGTCTGTTTTTAACGCGTCTTGACCGTCGTACAGTCTGACATCAATGACAACTGAGATCTTACAATGCGACATGGCTTACAGCGAGGATCTGACTAGCATCAGTCGTAAAGGACTACAATAAATCATACAGTGTGAACCCGGCTTTAGTTGGAGTTAAGTCAAGCGCACACGATTTTGATCCTAGGGCCTAGGCCGAAATCTGAAGTCTTTAATCGCTTAATGTTCACCGACAGCCAATTAATGACCATTGCAAACAAATTTGAGCTCAGATGAAATTCTGCCAGGGTCAGGAGATTTGAGACACAGTCCTGCAGTGTGGCTTCTCCTACGACAACGTCAAATAAAAAACCAATAGTAGCACACAAACTGATGATGAATTTAGTGCAACAACAACAACAAACCACCACTCGCTCCACACATCAGCTTCGTTATTTTTCCTTTTCAAGAAAAGTCACCACCAAATTATACGCAAGAGATTGTTTGTGTTTGCTATTCATGTATTCATCATCGGATTGATGATGACTAAGACGAGTTTTCTTGCGTGCGTCCGTTTTTAATTAATCTTGACTGTCATACAGTCTGCCATTAAAGACAACTGAGATCTGACAATCAACAATCATAAAGGAATATTATAAATAAGTGGCTTTAGTGATTTGTTGGCGTGCCATCACTTTTCTAAGCAATCTTGACTTGTGATTGTCACCTGGCTGGCAATTAAACAGCCTAAAATTAAGTTCTACAAACTAACACTGATGTGAGACTCTTGTTGTGCTCTCCTGCAAATTCGTATTCATAGGTTGGGAAGTCGTAATTATGATGTCAGGCGCGTTCAAATCACTTTGGTCTGAACAAGATGGCGATGTGCCTTTTCTACAAAGTGATGAATAGGATTTATTTTAATCACATTTATAAAGGTACTGCAAACTGAATTGTTTTATTGTATAATACTATCATATTTTGTACATGCAACCTAGCTTTATTGTAAATTAATAAAGTTAACATCACCTTCATTGAGTCCACTATGTTTTCTCACTGACCATTTCCCACTCACAATTATGACATTGTGGTTCCTTTCATTTGTGTTCAACTTCTAAATATGATCTATCCGACATGACTTGAACGCACCATTACATTTTGACTTGGGCCAGCAAGTAGGGCTGCACAATATATCGAAATTATTGAATTATCGCAAATGTATATATCGCAATATCGCAACGGCTTGCAATAACTGGAGTCATGAACAAAAGACGAAGAGAAAATCACTCGCTGCTCTTGGCTGAATAACTTTTGTAGCTTTAATAATAATCAGTATATATTTAATTCATACAGTGAAAACTAAGCAGTGTTTTATTTTTACATTTGATTATTCTGTTTCTGTTGTTAAATAATCCTATAGGCCTTTCTTGAAACCCTGAACCCCTGTGGTTTACACTGATGTTAAAATAACACTTATTCTGCTACAGTAAAACACTGCTGTTCACTTTCAGAAGCTGTAGGGATGTTTTCTTGTCTCAAAAAGAATGTGAAACACGTATGTTGGTTCTATAATTTTTAATATATTTTAAAGATAATTTAAGTTTATTTTACACACTTTAAGCATTATCATATCGCATATCAAATATTGCATTATTTAATGAGTTATCGCATTTTTCTTCAATATCGTGCAGCCCTACCAGCAAGCAAAAACCCAGAACACCACTAACAATTCCCTAGAAACCACCTATCAACTGTATAGCAACACCCTAGAATCGTGGCAGCAAGTTTTGCACAGGCAAACACTAAATGGACAAATCTAGTTCACATTTACCCTCATGATTAATCAAGTAGAGGCAAAGTGGAAACATAAATTGAGCCAGCTACGCGCACTTGATTCAGGTGTGAAGTGTCAGTGGAAACAGGGCACCAGCGTGTGCTCAAAGTGCCAGAACTCCTCGATCTTTCTGCCTGCAGCGTGACCTCAGCACTGAAACAGAGCTTCTCTGATGTCTTTGACACCTCTCCCCACACTGCTGTTTCACGTTTCTCTCGTGCGGCTCTCTATCCTCAGAGAAACTCTGCTGGAGCCGAACCACGCTGTCCCTGTTCTCAGGTGTATCCTACTGACAGTTTTCATCTGCCACCATACCTAGTGCCACCTCTGCACTCCCGCACAATCACAAAGAAGCTCAAATTAGTCTAAGCTAAAACACATTCATGCATTTGACAGACGCTTTTATCGAACGAAATTTATATTGCATTCACAGAATACATTTGATCAGTTCATGCATACCCTAAAAAAATCGAACCCTGCTCTACTTTTTGGGCATCAGGAATCTCAAAGATGTTGGTGTAACCCCTCCAGTTCTACTCGCACTGCGACGAGCATTTCCGTCATGGGAGGCGTGTGCGCTAACAAGGACGCTAGTTTGTCACTAGAGCGCCTCTTGAGATCAAGGGAGTGAGGTTTAGCTGCACATCTCTTACTAGGTGACCTCCGCTACACTCACCCCCCTAAACCTCACTCCCATCCGGGTCACGGCACCAATGTAACCCCTCCAGTTCTACTCGCACTGCAACAAGGAGGATTCGAACCAACATTTCTGGCATGGGAGGCGTGTGCGCTAACAAGGACGCTAAAGGCCGCAGTCTCTAGCGTTTGTCACTAGAGCGCCTCTTGAGATCAGGGGAGTGAGGTTTACTCACAAAGCTCTTACTAGCTGACCTCCGCTACACTCACCCCCCTAAACCTCACTCCCATCCGGGTCACGGCACCAATGTAACCCCTCCGGTTCTACTCGCACCGTGACGAGGGATCATTTGAATCTGTGTTACTGGTAGGGCTGTCACGATTCTTCGATTAAAGTCAAGTACTCGATTTAAAAAAAATCCTTGATTGTAATTTACCTGTGTCGAGTAAGCGGCAGAAAAACGGAAGTGGCGTGTTCCACGGACTAAAATCCATGAACAGCATTATTAGACCACTTTATAAGGCTGCACAATGTATTAAAACCATTTTAAAAACATACTAAGGCATAGATAATGCCACTGAGTGCTTTAATCATTTACATGCGTGTAGGTTACGTGTGTCTCAGAGTGGCTCCGCGCACAGATGCTGCTCCACATGAACTGCTATCATTTACATGCATGGAACGAGTCTCAAACTCCATCTCTGCAAATGCTGTGAGTTTAGGTTGCTTATAATGTTCATCTGGGAACGCAATGTGCGCCATTTCATCAGATTTGTAAGGTGAATCATTTATAAACCTACGCCAACACGGGAGAATACATTTCTAAATATGCGAACTGTTCTTTGCGATTTCAAAATAAAAGTCTAAACCCTTTGCTCTGAGTTTGCGTGTTTTGATGTCCACATTTTCTTATTCAAGAAATTACAGTGGCTGTAGCATTTCTATTTAAAAGATTTTGCCAAATATTAATGATTAAGTTAACATTTGAATTAAATATTGTTTAGCCGAGAATTAACAAGTATTTGATCAACTGTAAAGTGTCACAACACCAGACCGTTGGCGCCCTCTGCAGGCATTTGTTATAATACATAATATACATTAGTTGATTGTCTATATTATGTATACTATATTTTCCATTTTAAAAGTGTTTTTCTATAAAACTATAATATGATTTTGATACTTTATTTGAAACAATTATTATTTCCTCATTGTAATTATTTATATATGTATTTTAAGTCATTTTAAAGGCTATTGTTTGCTTAGGTCTGTTTTTATTACCACAAAAAAATGTCCGATTACTCAATTAATCGACAAAATAATCGATCAATATACGTTAGTGACAGCCCTAGTTTCTGGCATCGGAGGCAGGTGCGCTAACAAGGACACTAAAGACCGCAGTCTCTTGCGTCTGTCACAAGGGCACCTCTTGAGGTCAGGGGAGTGAGGTTTACCTGCACATCTCTTACTAGCTGACCTCCGTTACATTGGCACCACCAACCCTTTGGTCGACACCTAAGGTTGCACCAGCTGAAATATTACCTCTTCTGTTCTGTCTTACACTTACACAGTTGGCAAATGCTTAAACCAAGACCTAGTTGAGCTAAAGATACCAGCTCAACTTCCATTAAAAAGTAAGGAATATGTTTTCGGATGGGACGTTCTAGACTTAGGTTTTCATACTGCAGTTTGGAATTCCAACATCATAACATTTTATTGCTCTAGTTCTTCAAGGCTTGCGTACCTTTGGCGGCCCAGGCCCGCATTGGGCTGTTGTCATCTATAATGTGGTAGAAAGTGAGGGGCAGAATGAGGAAGGGACTGTCGCTGGACGTGTCCACTTGAAAGGCTACATTCCTCTGGTCCAGACGTACCGTCTCACCCTCTTTAGTCACTGACGTCTGCAGGAGCTTACCTGTCACCTGCGAAATCAGAGATATGATGAGCTGCACGTATACGATGAATATGAGATTCACCATTCTTTCATCAGAATTTGACAGAGATGTGTTTACCTGGCAGCCCAGAAGGAGGCTCTTGCGCATGTTAGCGACACGGATCATGAGACAAGGTCGGCCCTCGTGATTGGCCACCACAGCATGCTGACTGAACTTCACCGTCTCGCCACGTTTTTTCGGCCGAGCTACCTATATATCACAGAATAAATGTAAAATTTTAATCAGATATTGTTCCAGATCTAGCCATTGATTTAGTTTCGGTTAATCGCAATAAAACCTAAAATCAGTGCAATTATCAGATTGCAAAGGCTGCAATTAAATTAAATACATATATGCAGTGTTTGTTTTAGAGTAAAGTACAGTAATAATAATTATAAAATTATTATTACTACTATTATATTTTCTTAAATATTTAATATTTACACACTTCAATTAAATTATTATTTCATATTTTTATATACAAATAATAATAATAATTATTATTATTATTATTAATATGATCATATTGATATATAAATCACAAAATCTTTGAACAAATTGTGCAGCTCTACAAACAAGAATAGCAAACCTACAGATTTTTTTTTAATCAAAATTTAGAAAATTAAAAGAAAATTAGCAACTCGATTTTTTTTCCAGTGTCAGGGCACTTAAAGGGATAGTAATTGTAATTTTACTGTTGTTCTGTAAAATAAAATTAAAATTAAAAATAAATTAAAAATGGTTACGTTAAAAGTTATTATTATTGTTATTATTATTATTATTAATTAGGTTTTTCTTCTTTTTTGTCTTTAGCTGATTAAAAAGCGATACGCAGTTAGTAGAACGAAAAAAAGTGCAGGGTCTAGAGACGCGTTTTTTAAAAGTTGAACTTCTTTTAACTCGAGCACCACATTTTCAGGCCTGTGATCAGCTAAAAACAAAAAAGAAAAAAACTAATAAATAATAATAATAACAATAATAATAATAATTTTTATTTTATTTTATTTTACAGAACGTACGGTAAAATTACAATACTAACATTATTTGTCTTAATTTCTTTGCTTTCAAACGTTAAACCACTGTCCTTTTATTTTGGCGGGAAACCGTAGGGAGATCTTAAGCTTCTCTTTGTTGACAACAACAGATTAATAAATGATTCTCATTACAAATTTGGGAAGATAGTTGGCACATGTTGAGTTCCAAATGCTAATTATAAGTGACTCAAACACACAGCGCTTGCAGAGTATTTACTGTGCATCAATCTGAAAATGAACACAGTGCTGTGCTTTACTCTGAAACACGCAGCGTGTCAGACTATATATTTATATAATTACATCACAACCATTGCGTTTTGATGACTGCACTAAAGCCATATCACATTCTCAAAACCATGCATTGTCTTAATTAATAAAAAAAGTTACCAGGCAACTGGCGAGTAACACAGTTTCAACTCAGATTTTTACTCGCATTTGGCGCTTTGAACCCAGACCAACATGCTAACAGTGTCCCGCAGATGGCGGCGCGAGCTCGAGCAGCGCTGTCGGGAGTAATCCGTGCATGAAATAAATGTATAAGAAAACGAAACATTTTGCAGTTTAACTGTATTAATTAAGTCCATTTCATGATTTCAATCATCATACAGTAACCAGCCAACCCCCAACACCCCCTTACTTTTATCTGATTTACGCAATTCTAGTCTTGTCATACTTTTAAGGTCGGAAAATACGAAAATCTGTATAAATGGGGAAAATTCACATCCCTGGTTTTTAGGAAGCTGTGTCATGCACCAGAGGCTGCAAAAGACGTGAGACGCGAGTGCAATGGTTAAAGACGTCCGTCTAGCGCATTTACATTAAAAAACATGACAATGTGACTAAAATGACAACTAAAATACTGTGCGTTTATCCAAATTTTAGTTGTACCTTAGCAAGGAAGGTTCCAGTGATGAAGATTTCCATCACCATAGTGATGACAAGCTGGACGATAAGCAGGATGATGGCAAGCGGACATTCCTCAGTGATGCAGCGAAAGCCGTAACCGATCGTAGTTTGCGATTCCAGGGAGAAAAGAAACGCTCCCGTCAGAGTTTGGACCTGCATCACACACGGCGTGTGATTGGATGGAGGGTCAAACTCTGGTGAGGAAGGACAAGACCCAGAAATAGCAACGATACAATATCATATCAATATTTATGTACATAAAATGTGATTTAAGGCACAGTTGAGGAGCATCCTCACCTAGCAAATCTCCATGCACTAATGCCACCAAGTACCACAGCACTCCAAAGACAAACCAGGTGCCAGCGAAGGTGGCGGAAAACAGGAAAAGCTTGTAGCGCCACTGCATGTCCAGAAAGGTCGTCCACAGGTCACGCAGGTAAAGCGCCCCTCGGCCGCTGACGTGTTCGATGCGAACATTGCTCCGCCCATCTTTAGATAGCACCCGTCGACGACGCCTCAACGCCGCGGGTCCGTTTCCCGGTGAAGCCCCGCCTCCTCCGCCCAGGAGTGGCTTTAGGACGTCTGTCTGAGTCTGGGAGTGGCAGACCTTCTGAGGGGAGGGGCTACGGGAGGAAGGGGGCGTGGCGGAGGTCATAGCTGGGGGGGGGAGACATGCTTTAAAGTGTGCGTGTTCACTGATCATGGTAAATGAAAAATCTCTATTTAGTTTATTTATAACTCAGAGTATAAAAGTATGCAAATGAACTCCTTTAAAATGTATATACACAGTAAAAATGTATATCATTTTAACTGTAAAAGACTGTAGAATGCAACAGTAACATATATGGAGAAAAACAGTAATAGATCTAATCTTACATTTCGTGTAAATATATACAAAAATATTTGGAAGTAAACAGAACAAATCAACTTATAATTTACAGTGACAAACCGCAAACTGATATTCCCACAATGGGAAGAGAGACATGCTTTAAAGTGTGCATGTTCGTTTATTTATAACTCTGAGTATAAAATTATCGAAGCAAAGTCCTCCTGTGGTGAAAATCCAGCTTTTAATGTTGTTTATATGTCTATATGGTGTTTTTAATATGCTTTAAGACAAACCATGTGTAAATTCATAAGTCGACACCATTGCTGAGTATTTTCTCCTTAAAACTGCAGTGAACCAAAGGCAGTCTCAAAAACACGCTTTGAAATCGCTGGTGTTTCTGACGTCACAAACTACCTTGTAACCAATCAGATCAACGTGTGATCGTCAACGAGTGGACCTCTGAGCTGAGTGAGTGAGTGGAGGCGGGGCTCATTTGCATATTCATAGAACCGCGTATACTAAATGAGCCAAGGGTGTCGAGTTACATTCAAGATATTTTAAGGCATGAGGATTTTTTTAAAGTTTAAATATGTCATTTTGCTGATCAAAGATGAGTTTTAAGGGATAAAATGATTGACTACAGGGGGACTTTAACTCCTTTAAAATATATAGCTAATATTGATTGATGGTGAAGTTGTTCAGTTCGGCATGAGTTTTACATTTTTACAATCTCTCGGTGAAGCAAACTATTCACCATATTAAACAGTTCACAGACACTTCATAGCACAGTAACTTCATTCATTACAAACATAGTGTACGTTTTTTACTCAGTCAACATGGCAGGTTTTCATACAAAAGACATTAAAAAATAATGTTTTGCAGAAAGAAAATATAACCATGTTTTGTATTGTGGCATTTTTTTCAAGACAATTAAGCATGTTTATCTTAATTGTCTTAGAATGTAGTCTGGTATTGCCATCTCATTATTTTCAATGATTTTCTTTAAAGCAAGAAAATGACATTAATTAAAATAGTTCATGTTTTATGTTTTAAAGGTATTTGCGGGGTCAAATGTAACCCAGACATCTCTTTGTTTGAGTGTTCACTGTCCAGGTTTTGCTGTTATAACAAGTGTATTACAGCATTACTATTGCGATCTTTCATTTCTTTTCATTTAATTGCCATTTACACTTTGCTAATAATTCCACTCATTTCTCTCACTTATCTGGGCAGCATTGGACGTTATCAGATGGGACTCATGCAAGCCACAGTAGGTTACAAAAAACTAGTCTCAAGTTACTCTGACATAAAAAGTTGTTCTTTTTAACGAATTAACGGATCCAACAGTTATCTTCCCTGTGAGAAACCTGTCACCTTATCGCCTTCTGTAAAAACTAGGTCGTCTCGTAGCATTATAGAAGAATGGCACATGGGAAGAGAGACGGCTCTATCTCTATCTGAGCTCTATCTGAAAGACGTGCATCGTCCAAGTAAAGAGAGACACATTAGGGACACATTAGCGAGTATCTAAAAAACGTATTCTCTAAGAGCTGAAATGAGGAAAGCTGCTTTCTCAGCGATCTTTATCATGGACACGTGAGCGCATCCTTCTCTCCCGAGGATTATGTGTGCCAGGCAGGGGTACAGGGCCGGGTTTGGGGGGCCAACCGACTGTGGTGGTCCGTTCCTCTTTCTTAACTCTACATTCAGACCCTCCAGCTGCCCAAGCGCATTAAATGCCCCTCATTCACACAGTGGAAGCAGCTGCCCTTTCTCATTTAAAGGCTGGTCGTCAACGCAGACCGACTCACATGCCGAGCTCGCTTGAAAAAAAGGCCGACTTATTCACCGTCCAAAAACACAAAACTGCAGGAAGGAATCAGAGACGGAAAGATATTATTCACTGCATTCCTCTGTTACACTGAGGATGACGTTTCCCAACCGTTCACCTTTGGAAACTTCAAGGTAGATGCTCCTTGGACAGCTTTTCCAACGGTTCCCTCGCTTCTTCTACGGCTTTAGCTCCAACGTTGTGTGTATGCAAGCCAAACATTGTCTATCTGGATGTTGTTAATCCCAAATTTTACTTCACAACACAATCATACACTAGTCAAGAACCAATAGCATAGGAGAAACTTTTCAAGCTCCATCACACAACTACTTTTGCTTTTCTCTAATAAATCTACGGTGGCCTCAAAAGTATTTGGAAAGTTGAGACAAAAATGAAAATGTTGTCATCATTTCCTCACCCTCAAGTTACAAACCTGTGTGAGTTTTCTTTCTTCTGCTCAACACAAAGGAAATGAAGAATGTTTATAATCAAACAATTGTTGGACCCCATTGACTTCCATGTTTTTTCCATTTTATTATTATTCAATGGTTCCCCACAACTGTATGGTTATAAAGATTCTTCAAAATATCTACTTATGTGTTCAAAAACTCATACAGGTTTGGAACGACATGAGGGTAAGTAAATTATGACAGAATTTACATTTGTGGGTAAACTATCTCTTTAAGCAATTCTTTGAAACAAGAATTCCCAAAGTTTTGACAAAACCTCTTTGACTTCTGTAAATACATGAGATTTTAGATTAATATTTAAATTATTTAACAACACATTTGCAAATCCACGGTTCTCTAATTCTCAAGTCAATTAATGGTCGGTTACATGACATGCACTGCAAAAAAAAAAAAAAAAAAAAGTTTCTGCCTTAAAAGTTTAAGTAGAATTAACTTGGATGTTTAAGTAATTTCAACTGAAATGACATTAAACTGACTTTAAAAATGAGTGTGTAAATTTAAAAACGCAATGTAAAAACACATGTTGTCATAACTTACTGATCATATACTTTTTAATGCATCATCTTTCATTTTGAAGCGTTTTTTATTTGAAAATTATTTATTTATATTAATTTTGACAACTGTGTGAACTGGTGGAGAACTAACTCCATACATCCACTGAAAAAAACACCAGCTGATTCAAACACACTGATATGAAAATGATGGAGAAAGGTGTTTCTCCTAAGAAAAGAGATGCCAGTCTTCTCTAGTGTTTCAGAAGATTCCTAGTCTGCAGTCAATTAAAACCTTAATATGAGTATATATACATGAGTATCTTAAAATCTCATTTTTGTATATAATATCACCCAGCGCTATATTATTTTGTATATAAAATAACCCATAAAGTATGTCTAACTTTACCTGCACGCATGTTACTTTACAGTAACCTCATGTAAAGCAATATGGCAAATCTCAACTGCTTGATTGCTTGTATCATTGCAAAAAAAAAATTGCCCAGCTGTAAAGTGCTAAATGCTACTGTAAGGTGTGAAACCCTAAGGCATCTTAAACATTAACATCATGTTTTTCTGTAAAGCTGCTTTGAAACAATGCGTGTTGTGGAGAGCACTTTATAGCCTAAATGTATTTGGCTCATTAAATTCTTACAGGATCAATGATCTGAGCAGCTATAAATTAATTTCTATTTATACTATTTAGCCCGCCTTGTTGGCAGAGGCTATTTACACTGACTCCGCCCACTGACGTCTGATTGGGCCAGACAAAATTACAACTGGATTGTGAGTGTATGGCTAAGGTGCGTGACAGAAAGTTTTGATGCAAATCGACCCGCGTTTGACTCGGTTTACTCGCTTTTCCCAACACATATCAGATTGAAAAGGCATTTATTTTCAATAAAAATGAAGAAAATATTTGAAAAGTGAAAAATAAAGTGTCTAACATGGGTTTAAAAATAAAGTGTTTATCAGTTGGGGTTAGGGTTAGGTCTAGGCAGGGCTTTATTATCCCAATAAGGCGGCATGATTTATTTAATAATAAATCCATTTGAATAAAATATAATAATTTACACTATGTTAGTATTCCATACCATTTAATGTGCAGCAATACTGAGGTGCAAATAGTATCTGCCACAATTTATAAGTGCATCTAACTATTTACACTTATTGCAAAGAAAATACTGCATTTTTTACATATTTTAAATATAATTTTAGTGTAAATAGAATCTATTGCTATTTTCACTATAGTGTAAATAGCCGCTGCCTTCATTTTATGGCTTTATACACTTATTGGATGTCAAACAATTGAATCATGTGCTTCATCTGTGAATTTTAGGACAAACTGCAAATACAAAGTTAATATTTAAACAAAAGCATAACTAAAAACTCCATCGAGTCTCCTGAAATACGGACAGCGGACGATATCTTAGTGAGGTTACACACAAGGACTGACTTTCCATTCATGCACTATGTTCAATCTCCCTCTCTTCTCGATCTCCCTCTCTTGTTTAAATGTCTAAGTGGTAGTTTAGTCTCTCTCAGCTTCTGCCTTCCGCACCAAATAAAATAAATAAATGAAATGAATGAGTACCAGGGCGATCTGATACGCTCTCCCCTCTCTGACCTCTCTCTCTCTCTCTGGACTCACACTGAGAGAATGAATAGGTATCTGTCTGGCTCTCTGTGCTCTGAATACTAACGGGACGAGGCGGTTCCTCGTCGAGACACGTGTTATGAGCAGAGTGTACACACAGCTGACCTCTGAACCCCGGCGAGTACGCGCCCACACGCGCGCACACAAGTACAGTACATACAGCAGACACTGAATGTGTGTTTCTCATGCTCTCAAAGACCTTTTGATCTAAAGGCATAAATAAATGCTTGTACATTTAGCCTACGCGTGAATATTTTACTATGAATATAAAGTGTCCAGAATGCATGCAAACTCCTTCAATACTACTTAGAGGGACCGGAGAATTCTGTCAGCATTTACATATTTCAATTTGTTATTTTATGACTTTATTGATGTCCCACAATGTGCAAAACAGTCCTAAAGAATGAGGAGGCGTGTCCAGACTCATATTATACTCAAATACGCACTGATGTGTGCTGACATGAGAGCGTCAAAAACCACACTTAAATAAGCCATGATAGTTTCACTGCGCAGTTTACAAACTGTCTTTGACTTTTTTTGTCACTCTTCCTCTCCTCCCTCAATCTCTTTCTTTCTCACTCCCTGTCCTGTATACACAAGAATCCTTTTGTTCGGAGAAGAGATGAAAGAGACAAAAGCCACCATTGAAAAATATAACACTGTGTTTGTGTGTGTGTGTGTGTGTGTGTGTGTGTGTGTGAGAGAGAGAGAAAGAGAGAGAGAGAGAGTGTAAGACTGGAGAAACTGGAAGAGAGGGCAACTCTCTGAGAGAACAAAGGAAATTACCATTTGAACTCACTCTTGTGAAGGTAGCATCACCATTCGAGACGCAGGTCTCACCTCAGAATCATCCTAATCTACATCTCTTTCCCTCTTCCCCCATTCCTTCTCTCTCATGCTGAGATCACCAAAATTCACCCAAGAATCTATATGGTTTAATGTGAATAATTATCATACAGTATTACACATGTTTGGTATCATTTGAAATGTCTCAGTGCGACTGGTACAAAGGTTTCATTCCCACAGAAGTAAACCAAAAGGTAATAAAGTTTTTAAGAGTTTAGAGATAACTCGCACACAGAGGAGGGTGGGTCTTCCAGGCGAATGGCATCCTGCTCTCAAAGGTGTAAACTCAATGTAAATTCACATTGTTAGCAAATGTTTCCATGTAAATCAACCTCTGTCCCCAGTAAGTCTGGGACGGTGATTAATGCAAATTCACACTGTGAACTCATGTTTACATCGCTTGTGGCATTTTGTAGCTCAAATACGCTCTATGCATGAACGCTGCTGACGTATTTCCGGTAGAATCTCAGCCAGCGTCTTTACTTCCGCATAGCGCGTTCTATAGCGAAGTGTACTAGCGGCAAAACTTTCATAAAATTAATTTTCTCAGAAACGGAGACAACGATTTTAGAAACCGATTCGCTAGTCGGATTTCGCATGATATGAGAGAATACTCGCCCTCAAAGTTGTTGATGTAGCTGGAAATATATAATTTAAAGCCCTTCTCTTTCTTACTCTTAGGTGTGACAGCTAAATGCCTCACAATATTGTAAACATCATTCACGTTAACAGATGGAAGTTCTTGTAAACAGCGAGTGTAATTTGCCATTATCTCCACCGAATGCAAAAACGGCTTCCGACGCAGCACCGGATGTAACTGGGCGGGCTGAGACAAAACGCGGAAGCGATCGTGCATTAGCCCGTGATGTATTTTCTGATGTCAGGCTCACAGAGCATTTGATGTTTTGTATTTATTATCTTTGAACTGATTATGAAATTGGCATGATTCATTTACCTGTTCATAATAAATTTGTAAACATGAAAACATCTGATTTTATTCCGACTGACTCTGAACTTGTTTTCCCAAATAGATTGAACGGATTCGTATGTTCCCGCAAGTTTTGCGTCAGATTAGTGACGACTAATATTTGGCACTAATTGAAGTGTACTTGGTTTACAAAGACAAGAAGTGAATTTCATTTTAGGGCAGCAAATGCTGCTTGACCAATCTAAATCTGGGTGTGTCTTACCTCTGTTTTAATTTAACTAAGTGTACGTGGGAAACCACGGCATGGCCAATCCAAAGCTATTATAAGAGAAGTAAAGTTGGTCAGCTTATATCTGTAATAGTGGCCATACCTCTACTGAAGTAAACATTAAGTTAAATTCAAGTGCAATTCCATGGGGGCTACACCACAGTATCTTTGATTGTGTAAGCGTAAATGTGACCCATCTCAGGTATACAGCAATTACCTCTGTTTGGTGATCAAAACTGATGAGCTTGTGAACGTGAGATCTGCGTTAAACAGAAGACGTGAGGACCACTGAGCGACAGTTTCCTAATCTGGACTGGGTAAAACATACTTAAAGAGTTAAAAAGAATAATCAAACATTCGCTCACTTTTAATGATGCTCAGATATCATTAAAACCTTTTTCATTTATGGAGTCAGATGAAATAACGATGTAATATATATGAGAAAATGTATTTCATTTAATCTTGTTGTGTTGCGTAAAAGGAAAGACAGTAACGCGCAGAAACCTTCCCCGTATTATTGGACCTTTAGTCGGGCTTACAAGAGAGAGAGAGAGAGAGAGAGAGAGAGAGAAAGGAAAGAATGACATTGAGAGATGGACAGACCGAAAAACAGACCGATATTAAAGTCTCTCATCAGTATTCTGTGGCTGTGCAAACTTTTACTTTCCTCTATTCACCAGATCCAATCCAGCTCTCACAGTCACAGTTAAATGTGCTTGGCGTCTTTGATCCAGTGCAAAGTGTTCTGGAAATCACTCTGCCAACAAATCGAGACACTTAACAGATCAACATTTCCTTGACCATTTCCTTGATCCATTATCTCTATGAACTAATCTATTGCACATTATATCTATGCAAGCAGTCTGGTCTATTTATTTCATTAATAGATTGGTTTAAATCTCCAAAATAACCAGGTTGAAATGAATGAGGGGGGGGGGGGGGGGGGGGGGGGGGGGACAGTCCAAAGAGGAAATCCAAAAACTTTGCCAGTTGTAATGTTTGCCAGAAAGAGCCATGGGGAGCGTATCAGATCAGTTGAAAGAAAAAAAAAAAGAAAAAAGAAAAGACCCACGCAATGTTGTGTTTCAGTCAAAGCCTATGAAATGATTTGATAGTGGCAGATATGCCTCCTCTTTTATATCTCTGCATCAGTAAATGTTATTTCTCTGCAGCTCATGAAACAGAAGCAGCGTTATTTAATTGAGTGAACTGTAACTGAATTTAAAAGCTTTAAACACTGAAAGTTCTAGTTATAAATCAATCTACTTTAAAAAAAAAAAACAGGTTGCACATTATTTGGGAACACTTTATTTGTCCTTGTTACATGTACTTACCATCGTAATAACAGTAAATTATGCATAATTACATGCAACTAACCCTCAACCAAATCCTAATCCTACCCTAACCCTATTAGTAAGTGCATGTTGTTAATTAATATTACTCAGTAATTAAATATATAATTGCACTGTAACAATGACACCATAAAATGAAGTGTAACCCATTATTTTACAGTATGTGCACTTACAGTGTACTTCCCTAAGAAAGTACTGGTAATATAAGATAACTACATGGGTTAAGGTTAGGTTTAGGGGAAGTTCAGGGTTAGTTCCTAGTTATTACACAGTTATTGTAATTACTGTAATACGTACATCGTGGGAAACAGCAGGACTGTAAAATAAAGTGCTACCAAAAAGCATGATATTTAAATGTCTAAAGTGTTGTTTCATTTCAGACAAATGCATTCGACAAGACCAAAACCAATACCAGGCAAAAAAAAAAAAGAGCATTTGCAAATTTCAATTTCACAGTCAAATTTTTCATTAAGTTAGGGAATCCATTGTTTTTAGGGTAAATATATTTTGCATTAAAATATGAATACAAACTCAAATATAACTAAAGTAATCGAATATTGACTAACATAAAGAGAAAATGCCTAATTTTAGCTAATTAAATGACAAATTAAACATGTAACAGGACATTTGAATAACCAGTCAGCAGGCTAAACAACTCAATATTCAACACATTATATTATCTGTACATTGTCACCCTGATTCTTATTATCAATGATATATGCTTTTACATGAACAATCATGATGCATCTTGTTGACATGCACCTGTTTCAACGGTCTCATATTGAGTTATCTACCTTGCAAGGATTTTCTTCAATCTCTTTACTTATTTGAGGATGAGAAATGTTGTTGGATTCAAAACTGCACATTTTTCACATAAACGGCATGCTTATGGCTTCATAAAGATGAACACAATCTCAGCACACAACCGCTAGGCCTCACAAGGTTTACTTCAGCACTTACCTTTAACTGAGGACTTGAACGCAGAGCTCTATTTGTGATTTGCAACAGTTTACTGCTGTTTTCCGATATCAGGACACATCAGAGGAGAATTTGAGGCGAAAGTTGAGAAGGCGTTCAGAATGAAGATAAGCGCGTGCCTGACAACTTTGTCAACATCATCATCATCATCCGCGCCAGGAGAGTGACAAGCTGCGGAGGTCTCATAATTCTACATGTTAATATTCAATAAACAAACTGGAAACTATTAACACTATTTTTAAAAATGCACTACCTAAACTGTCATGCAATCGGTCAAGCTAAAAAAAATTATATATAATCGGTTCGACCCCAGTAATAAGTGTCAGTCGGTCCTCGTCCCGGTCGAATGTTACCGATTTATTATGTAATGTCCTCCTCTCTCTCTCTCTCTCTCTCTCTCTCTCTCTCTCTCTCTCTCTCTCTCTCTCTCAATCCTCCTCTCTATCTTTCTATCTCTTGTCTTGTCTTAAGTGGAACTGCTCAAAAAGTTTTGTTAGCAGCTCTATCTGAAAACTTTCGCCTCTCGTCTCAGTCCTGCCTTTCATAGTTGATGAAAATACGTACTTTCAGCGCCTCAGCACTATTTAATTCATTAATTCAGTGGCCCTCCGCTCCTCCTCCTCCGACTGTAAATAGAGCCCTTGTTGAGCTCCTCCGCTCTTCAAGCCTTTGTCAACTTTTCTGCTTGATTTAAATATGTCGAAATGAACAAACTGTATGTTGCTATTGTTCGGACGACACGTTCATTATTTATACATGCGACCTCGGATGTTGAATTTGTTCTGTGGCGATTTTTTCCCCCTTTATTTCTTTATCCAAGCGGAATCTGCGACTTTTAAAGTGACATGACTTTGAAGTCGATCCAAGTCCGCATGAATAACTGCGCAGAAAACAGGTGCAAACCTTTGAAAAGAGGCGCTGAAAGGGGCAGAGAAAAACAGAATGACTAATTATTAAGTAGCTATTTGTATTATGTAGGCTAACACTATTTATTACTAACACTACAACTAAAAGAAAAGAAAAAAAGAAAAAAATGTGGGCCTATCAAAATTGTAGTCTTTATCATTTAATTTAAGCATAATGTGGAGATTATTTTAGTAGACCTTTTTTTTTTTTTTTTTTTTGAAATACTAGGGTCTAGATATATAGCCTATATATATAGGCCTATATATATATTTTTTTTTTATTATTATTATTATTAAAACTTGTCTGTAGGCTAAAGAATAGAAGTTGAATGGTACAAGGGCCAATGGGTTATAAGGTCTTATTTTCACACACGCGTTTGTGGGAGGAAAAATAGCCTAAATACATTTTTAAAGATCGAGCTAATATTTATGTCACATATTTGTTTGTTTGTCAGTAGAGTGTATTGGGTTCATTCTATGGAAATGTCCATTTTTCTGTCCCTAGCCTTTACAGAAATATTACACATAAAAAAACACTTTAGGGTTACAATTTCTTTACATTTTAAAATAAAACAATATGTTATTTGAACAATTACACCTTCTTGAGCCATCAATGTGGCAATATTTGATTTGTATTAATTATATAGAATTCCAAGCACCACAGAAGTGCTCGTCCCCACAGTCGTGTACAGAGGGAAAATGCTTTATTTTGAGGTTAATAACAGGTTTTTACACCATTTAAAATACAATAATGTATACATAATATCAAATATATTATGTAAATGATATAAAAAACAAAATGCAGAATAAATATTATACAATTTATAATGAAAGTAGTGGTCCCCTGGAGTTGTGTCACTGGTGTTACCATTAAACAAATATCTCTTATTTTGAAATAAAAATCACACTGATGACATCACTTGACTTCCTTCTTCCAATTTCCTGAATATCTATGAAGAAAAGCCCATGGTAGATCCACTGTCTCTTTTCAGTTATCAGAAATCTTCTCATTTATCTCATGATTTCATATAGTTGAACTCACTGGTATGACCTAATTTATTGTTAGGTCACTGTAAAAAAAAAAAAAAAAAAAAAAAAAAAAAAAACCTACTATACAAATGGATTAAACTACTTAATTTAGTTAGTAGCCTATAGACCTTATGCACCAGAGAAACAAGGGCGCCGCCATCTTTAGAATATTGTCTTTTAACTTCCGTTTTTGCAGTCGCTCTGTATATTTCTATGGCATTGCTGTCCAGGAGTAATTAGCTTTTGAAGTGGATTTACAAAGTTGACGAAAGTTATCATGAGGATTGTAATGTTTAAAGCAGATGTCTTAACAAATGTCAGTAGACCGGGAAGATTTTAAAACGAGCCGTTCATTAATAAACACGCAAAATCGCTGTGAAAATACAGACCGGAAGTCAAAAGACAACGAGCGCAGCGCTGAAAAGGGGCGGGGCTACATAAGGTCTATACCATGATTGACAAGATGTGGTTTGATACCTTGCAGCAGCCATTTTGTAAAATGAATTTTTCATGAAAATTGTCACTGGTGTTACTTTTCTTATGGGTAACACCAGTGACTCACATTTATAGATAAACTTTATTCAAAGCTATTAATTTAGATTATATGCCAAATGTAACAATTTAGTCTCATCTACTTAATTATAGTTGAAGAATAAGGATCTTTGGTCTTATGTATGTCATTGGTGATTCATTGTGTCACTGGTGTTACTGTCTTTTTTTTCTGTCACATTAAATACAATGTCACATGTGACATAATAATAATTTTACATCCATTTAATTCTGCTACACTCAAAAGTTAAGATTTAAAGGATTGCATCATTAGCCTACTTGATTTTAACTGGTTTTCAAATATTTTCATTGTTATAGCAAACACATGGTTGCGCAAACGAACTAACCTCATTCAAGCACACTTTTAACAAACCTGATTAAAATAAATAAAACAATCTCCTTATTTGTTCCATTATTATTATTTTTCGGTAACTCTGACTACATGTGCTGAAAAAAACTGAAATAATATTTTAAATATTAATATAAAATATTAAAATATTAAATATAAAAACCTTTAATAGTGCCAAAGAAGTAAGGTAACACCAGTGACAAAAAAAAAATGGTATCCTACATGCACAAAAAAAATATTAAAAATCATTAAGCTGTCATTTATGCGTATTCATAAAGTCAAAGGGTAATCTAATAATGTAAGTTTAAATGTTAGAAAAAAAAAAGACATCTTGCCATACCAAAAGTGGACGTTTCTGTAGAATGACCCACTGGCAAAAAACGTAAAAATGGCGTCGCGTTTGATTTGAGGTCAGCAGACAATGTAATAATGTGTATTTTTATTTTTTTAACAAAAGTTTTTCTAAATACGGTTATCCATCACACATAAAAGCTCTGTAGCGGTTTCATTTATGTTGAAAGGCTATTTGTTGTTGGCGTCATCTAAAAACTAGGCTGAACAATAACAAGTGGCTGTCATACCAACTAATGAAATTTAATTATTTACACTCTAAACTAAAGGTTATTTCTGAAGGCTGGACAACATGCTGAAGCTTGTTGTGGCGGAAGTTAAATTTACCGCGTGCCCTATAGACGGAGCAGACACATTAATCCTCACGAGACTCTTTTTCACACGCGCATCAATCTCGAGTTCCCGCCCATCTGCCAAAGCGCGCGATTTTCTTGGGCCAGAAAGAACCTGAGGGTCGGTAAGTTTCAATATTTATTTTGAGAATCAACGAAATCAAGACCTCATTACTTAAGTATGAAATCTACCCTAATCGACATAATATTAATTTAAAAAAAATTATCCTTAAACTAAGTAGCCTATCCTAAGGTGTTTTCAGGTTGATTTTTTTTTTTTTTTTTTTTTTTTGCATTGAGGTGTTGAGAAAAAGTGTCCCAATCAACCTGAATCACCCAGTCAGGGATGTAAGATGCAAATGAGAGGATGTAGATAAACAAGAGAAGAAAGGATGGATGGAAAAGAACAGAATGAGGCTCAAAAGGAAGCAGAGGTGATGTAAGTCGTTCAGGACTCCTTTTGGCTCTGTCGGAAGAGGCTTTTTTCTCCTTGTTCCCTCTCTTTGTTGACCCTTTTCTCTGGCATCACACTCCGTTTGTTTACTGAACACATGGTTCACTTGCTTGTTCCTACTCAACTTCCGTCCCTCTCTCAGTTTCTCTCTTAAGTGTCTCCTTCTGAGCCGTTGATATTCAATTCAGTATCATACCCTTTCTGCAGTTCAGTTTATACCTCCCAAGCTGAACTTTATAGTGAGTTTCAATGCTTTTGTATAGTCCAGTCCACAAACACACACACACACACACACACACACACACACCGAGCTTTGGGACTTTCATTCAGGATTTTTATTCAAAGAAAGAGGAAACCAGGGGCGTTGCTAGACATAAAGCTCTATTGGGGCACAGGTCCCCTGTCTGAGATAGCAACAGTAACTAAGGAGGCTGTGGCTTACTGATAGGTCAATTAAATATACATTTCATATCAGGAAGAATGATTCATTGTTATCACAAACAATCAAAGACAGTAGTACAGAACACAACAATGGGTTTTTTTCTGTGCTATAGTGCTGCAGGCAGAGAAAATTTGGATTTCTTGGACCTACATATGTGTATTTTAAGGTGCTTGAAGGCCAAAAAATTGGATATACAATAGTTTTAAAAGTATGTTAGTGGGCAGCATAGCATAAATGATTTATCAAGCAGACTGAATGGTCCGCACTACAAAATGTTAATGTGTATTGTCAACATTCAAAACTATTTTAACTTGCGTAGTAAAACATAAACACACAAACATAAAATGATTAGCCCACATACACACCAAACTACACACAGATATGAATTATGTAAAACACTACTATCTTGTGTCTATTGCTTGTTCAGTGTGCAGTGGAGTGTATAGGAGTTTGTCACACATACATGTATGTGCATAAATACACTGTATATATTATACAGGATGTTTAATGAATGTTATAGTTATTGAACTGAACTGAATCAACACTGAAGTGACTATTAACTGAATATTGACACTATTGGCTTGTTGGCCAAGCTGCTTATATATATATACGGATCTACACACACACACACACACACACACATACTGAATATGAAAAAATGGCCAGTCAGAAACTCAACTCTATTTCTAAAGCGCTGTGTGTGAGTGTGTGTGTGTGTGTGTGTGTGTGTGTGTGTGTGTGTGTGTGTGTGTGTGTGTGTGTGTGTGTGTGTGTGTGTATGTATGCATGTATGTTGCATTTATGCATATACGCATAAATATATAGAAATACATTTAGAAATACATACGTTGCACTTTCTCCCATTCATAGTAGGCTAATGCGAGACTAGTGCACTGTTTTTTTATTTTTTTTATAAAAAGTCTTTGCCTAATGTAAAGTGCAATGCCCATTTCTTGGCAGAGGTTTTTCATATGGGTTTTTCTGAGGCTTGATGCTTTTGCATCTGATGTCTGATGATGTAAATTGTTTATCAAGTCTTACCTCCCTCAAACTCATCATCTCTCCTTTCTGCTTCCCCTGCGGACATGGATTTCTGTCACGCGGGTCAGCTTCTGTTTTCGGTTTAACTACGTTGCTTTTACAAGCGTTGATTGTTTTATTACTGCGTTGCAAATAGATAGTTTATATTACCCTATAATATAATTTCTATTAAATACACTGACAAATAAAATAATTTGTTAAACTCAAACTTCAGATTTATACTGGGGCACGTGCTCCAGTAAAAGGGGTCTAGCAACGCCCCTGGAGGAAACCATTAGGATGTCTGGGATAGCGGTGCCCATCTTCTGTCCGAGGGAGCCGCTCAGTGAAGTTTTATGCCTTCAGTCAGGGAAGTTTTATTTGGACAATCAGCGAGGGAAGTTTTATTAGGGTAATAATCAGTGCTCTGACTGTGTTAACTCCTGTAACTTACAGCTGGCCTCATGGTTCAGCCAAGGGATTCTCCTCATGTTCCTCCATTCCTGCGATCAGCTCCCTGGTCTCTTAGGAACGCTTCGCTCTAGAGCCCTCCTGTGGCTGTAAAGAGACCCTTCCAACTGGTAGGAGTCCATTCTCTGTAATATTAACTCAGACTATGGCCTGGTTTCACAGACAGGGATTAGATTAAGCCAGGATTAGACCTTAGTTCAATTAGGACATTTAAGTAGATTTATTAAAGGGGTCATATAATGCCATTTTTGTACAAGTTAGTATGATTCTTTAGGGTCTAAATGAAAAGTTTGCAATACACTTTAATTAAAAATTCTCATTAGTATTGTAAGAAAACACTCATTTTACCTGGTCAATAACAGCTCTGTTTTCAGCACGCCATTTAAGTGCATGTGTCTTTAAATGATAATGAGCTTTGCTCACCCCGCCCCTCTGTTCTGTGCCTACACCGTTTAACACAATAACCATAACGCGTTGTTCATTATAAACTTGGGATTATGAATTATATTGAGAACGTTGTACATAGAAAACATGCCGTAATGTACCCTGAGTGTAAACCTTAGCCGCATTTATCGTGAAGCGTGCAAGCGATTTGCAAAGATTAATATAAAGGTTAATAAAACGTTACACTCACTTCTTCTGGAGGAGGAACACGAAAGGTTGGTACCGATCCTTTTTTCAGGAGCAGCTTCTTAACAAAACCAGCTTCATACTGACCCTCGTTTGTAAAGCAGTCTGGTGAGAAATGATTCGGGTAAACATGAAAGCATTGACGTTGATCGTGGGGAATATTCCCTTCGAAAACAAAACTCAGCCACTGCGTCTTCAGCGGTTCGGATTTAGGAACATCAAAAAGACTGCTGTGTGCCTTATTACACCCAAGAACAGGGGTCTCATTTATAAAACTGTGCGTAGGAACCTTACTAAAAGTGTACGTGCGCCCGAAAGCCAAAAATGACGTACGCAAAAAAAAAATTCAGACTTATAAAACCGTTCGTACGCCAGAACCTGCGCAGAATTCACTTTATAAATCCCAGTCAGCGGAAGATTGTGCGCACATGCGTCTCCACCCCGAAATAACCATATATGGAGCTTACAACGCCTAGTTTTACTATGCAGATCCTCATCTGCATATCATTTGCATATGATTATTCATCCACGTGATAACGTTTAACGGTACAAGACACATTACATTAATAAAAATCATGTAGTTATCCTTGCCTTGTTTTTGAATACAATATCAAATAGTGTAAAATACATTTCAGAGAAAGTTTTTCTCAATCTTTTCCACTGGCTGAATTGTATTTTTAATTGATTTATATTTTTAATGGAAATAGGCCTTGGGCATTATTTGCACGAAACTATTTTCTCAGACAATCTGGTAGGCTATCATGATAAGCAATTATCTCTGTGGTTAAAACATTAAAACACAGCACGCCACAGGAAAAGTGTTCAAAAACATCGCATCCACAACAAATATTTTTATTGATTGAATATAATTTTTTTTTTACTTTTCAGTAATGATTTCATGTTTAAGTGTTGAACTCCATTAATTTGAATGGCATATTTAATCTAAATGTTTATATCAGAAGTAAAACATAGTTTAAATCATTATTTTATTTATTTAAACTGTTATTTGCGTCAGTTTCATTAACCCTCATGTGGTGTTTATGTCATTTTTACTGGAGAAGATTTTCTTTTTCCTGAAAATACTAGTTAATGTTATCGCATTGAACTGAAACTTAGTGACTTTGTTCACAGAGACTATAACAACTTGTCCAATTTATTTTTTTATTTTTTTTTTTACTTTTTTTGTGTTGTTTTTTTCACCTTGTTACACTTATGGTGTTCCTGGTCAAAAATGACAGGCCTACACAAAATAGCTTATAAATCCCTCGTTATGCTATATTATCCCCAAAAATTGGATTCAATCTTTTTATCAACTTGTTTTCTTTCAATTAGGACTGGTTTTGTATTCAATTTTCAAACAGTTTAATTGTAGGAGTCATTTATCCGAGCTTATGCACCTCAGTTTTTGAGTGAAAAAAGCATTATTTGTTAATAATTTTGGCAATATTGAGAAAAATGCCTACTATCAAATAAATGAGGCCTATGAATAATCAGATGCAAATATAAATATAAAACCAGTCCTAATTGAAAGAGAACAAGTGGACAAAAAGATTGAATCCAAGATTGGGTGAAAATATGGTATAATGCGTGATTTATAAGCTATTTTTTATAGGCCGGTCATTTTTGACCGGGAACACCACAAGTGTGACTATGTGCCATATTTTTTACAAAACAAAAGTTTCAAAACAAAATTCCTGGTGAAATATTAGAGTAGACTAGTGTGATCAACAGTAGCCATTTTTTTCATTTTTTTTTTTTCATATTTCCAAATTTACTCATAAATTATTTGTTTTTTACTCAAAAAATGAGATGCCTACTCTCAGATAAATGAGGCCCATGATTAATCAGATGCAAACAGAAATATAAAACCAGTCCTAATTGAAAGAGAACAAGTAGACAAAAAGATTGAATCCAAGATTGGGTGAAAATATGGTATAATGAGTGATTTATAAGCTTTTTTTTTATGGGCCTGTCATTTTTGACCGGGAACACCACAAGTGTTATAGGGTTTTGAACACCACATGAGGGTTAAATGGCCCAGCGCGGTGGCGCGGACATTTAAGAAGGGATGGATATTTGCTTGGCTTGGTGAGTGAAATTATATTTGTATTATCTTTCTGTAGATGTTTAATTTTCTTTAGATTTTCTGTCTAAAAGTGACCAAAAAGACATACTCCAGCTCACCATCAGTGTCGCCAAACTGCTCCATCTCCAAAACGTTCGTACGCATGGGTCAGAGTTTGCGTGCAGGTGCGCAAATTTTCCCGTCAAGTTTGTTTTTATAAATCACAACTTATGCGTCGGAAGTGGCGTACGCCTCTTTCAGGGCCTGTTTTGTGCGTACGCAACGGTTATAAATGAGGCCCCTGAACACCACAATCGCTTAGATGCCATTCTGCTCCAGCATATCAACAATGTCCGCGCGGACTATGATGACAGCTCGCTCAGGGCGGGTCTGTGTTGAAAGCTGTTGTCAATCAACAATCGTGGGAGGGGCGTCCGACCGTGTGACGTCACAAAAATCGAACGGCTCAATTTGAGACAAGGAAAACATATGAGATTAAAAAAAGACCACTGGATGGATTTTTATCATTATATGATGGTTGTGTACAGACACTGCCAACACACATTTCAGTACAATCAACTTGTAAAAGTGCATGTACCATTATATGACCCCTTTAAACATGCAAGAAAAACATTAGCATATTGAGACAAAACAATGACACTGACATATTTTAAGATACATCGGGTCAAGTTGCTTTCAGATAAAACAGCTCAAACATGCATTTTAGTCTTAAACCTTGTCTGTGAAACCGGGGGTAAATGTTCAATGTTGCATCATAATATTTTGTCATGCATATAGTTGACAACTTGGCATTAACACTTTTGGGAAGCACACATGCTCTGTGGTGTGACATGCAATACTCTATTAAACAGCATTTTGCTAATTATTTTATAATTGTGCATGCAGCTTTTATGACTTGCAGGCTAGTGGTGAAAAAACAGCAACAGAAAAAGAGTTAAGAATGTGAACCTCCAGTAGAGGGCGGTACTGCACAAATAATCCCCAGTATAGACAGAATCAAGAGTACTTGGAAACCTAGGGTATGACTACTGGTATGTTTGTATTAGCACACTAACAAACTGCTTACTATTTCTGTGTTATGTATGTATACAATGCATAGTATGCTATTTGCATTTTGAATGAATTCAATTAATTAGTTTGCTTCTCTTTTTTCATCACACTGAAAAGTTTTACTCTTTTACACAAAAATGCGGGGGAAAAAACGAACCAAAAATACATAAATGAGAAAATAGCTAACTAATATCATGATTTATACATGCAACCCAGTAAGGTGTACCATGTTTATGGTTGCATGTTGCGTACTGCTTAACATACTATTTAAAAAAAAGTATATACTCTGCAATTCGAACATCCTGGCGCCTCATAAACAAGATAATTGCACATCTGGTCTTGTCTGCCTCTTTTCACCTAAACATTTTAAAAGGGTTTAGCAAGTAGAGACAGGATGTCAGTGGGGCTTGGCTCATAACCTGAATTGGGATCAAAGAGGTGAAACATTGAGGTACACAATGTGAAAAATGCAGTAGCTTATTACCAGTGAGTGATGACTGCTGTCCTTCACATAAAACTGTTGTTTTTCAGTAAAATTGTGTTCTTCAAAACGTTTCCTTTTTTGTTTTAGCCAGTTTCTTTATTCCATTCCAGATTATGTCAAATGCATGAGCTGAATGCTGTTATGATTTATGTTAAGATTAAGAATATTGCTGCAACACAGTCCATAAGTAAGAATGAAACATCCAATCCCTTCACATAAGATGCTCTTCATCCTGAGTCAAGAGTCTCCAACACATTCAAAGCCTTGTTTTTTAATGACTGTTGTCTTTTTTTATTGTATTTATCAGGCAGAAAACAGTGACTGAGAATCTAGTCTGTTCATTTCAATAACCAGTAATCACCTGCCACCAGTTAGCTGTATGTTAATACATGTATCTATCCATTTCAGACATTAACACTTCAGTATTTTTATGTAAAGCTGCTTTGAAGCGATGTACATGTTTAAAACTGGCCTGACTTGATGTTATAAAGATCTCACATTTACAATCTGTCTTTTTAGGTTTGTTCTGCAGTTTCCTCCATGTTATTGGTGACACATGTCCACTCATCTAATTATGAGTTCAAGGAGAATTCAGAATGCATCTTCTTTTTCCTGAAGGCCTGTTACTGAAACGTCTCACTGTTTGAAAGGAAAAGGCAGCAAGATGATTTCTCACGTGAAGAATCAGACGATAGAGGTCTTTTATCTCAAGTCATCTCTTTCTGCTTTTCTCAGTTTAACTGCTTTCTGTCTTTCACGTGCAGGACACGTACAGGTTTGCATTTTGTCCTCGACTTGTTACACCTAATATGAAACGGCACGTCCCCTCAAATAGCTCATCTGATTTTCAGTTTCAGGAGGAGCACGTTACAACAATAAAGTCCTTCAAGTTCACTCTTGTGGATGTCACCGGTTTCACGCGTGACACTGGAGGGAGATTCTCCAGATATGATCTCACATATCTCACTCTGATCTACAAAGATCGAATTTATGTCTGAGAGAAAAACGAGAGCATGTACAATCTCTGACATCACGAACAACGTCAGTGTCCCCTTCATTGATGACTAATAGAGAAAACTCTGTTCTTGTTAACAAAGCGTTATGTCCAGTGTGTTTTCCATTATCTATATGACTTTCTTTCATTCTTTCTATCTTTTCATTAATGTTAAAGGGGACCTATTATGCTGAAGGCTGTGGCTTCTGGAATGTATATGTAATGAGTGATTATAATCAAGGTATTAATCAATATTTTTCCTTTTAAATATCAAATGAGTTGAATGACATCTCTGGAGATTTTACTTTGTTATAGAAGTTACCAGTGTGATTACTGAAATGTTCTTTTCATGTATTCTCTAATGTCTGTATTTGATATCTGGATGCAGTAACAGTGCTCGCTTAATTTAGCCTGGCTTCCAGAAATGAAATATGGACTTGGTTTGTGTTTGAGAAAGGTCTTCAACGTGTTAAAACATACAGGGGTCATTGAAGCGAATAGTTTAAGGGACCATTTCTTTGTTAAAGTCTTACTTTCCAGTTAGACTTAAAGTCTAGCTCTCCTTCAGAGAAAGAACGTATAAGCTTGATATTTTGAGACGACTCTCCTGTTTATAGTTAGAGTCTGGCCAAATCCAACCTTGGAGAAGCTGTGTGTCGGTGTGTGTGTTAGTTTTCTTGGTTACAGGTTAAGGAACCACTGGCATTATTGGAGATTGACTGAGTGTTTGTTCTGGACATGTTGGCGCCCGGCAACCCAAATCTGCAACCTGGAAGGTCACGGCGTACCTAACTTCAAGGTCTGAGTGCCAGATGCATAATCGATGGAGATATGCTTCAGTCTATCTGTATATGTGTGAAATATTACTATAGCCCCTTTCACACAGCGCGATGATCCCGGGAAATGGCCGGTAAATTGCCAGAACGCCTTCTGTGTGAACGCAAACACGACCCGGGAATGATGCCGGCATCGATGCCGGGTTGGGGACCTAGTAGCCTAACATTACCGTGTTCAGTCCCGGAACGCGCGCTGTGTGAACAAAAGCCGTAATAATGCCGTGTCGTAGTGATGACGCTGAAGCCGGGATCGTTCGCCAGCTGTGAAACGGTACGTAAATGCGCAAGTTTATGATCGAATCAGAGCAAAAAATGCAGAAGTGTGGTTTCTCATGAGAGAAATCGCAGCTCACTTAAGACGCTGCTGAGACATTACATGTCACGTATGTCACGTGTCTTACGGGATTTGTAGCCTACGTGTTGTGTGTGAACGCACTCTCTGATTCCGGAAAATCACTGGCAGTATGAACCAAAATCAAACGAACCCGGGTCAAATCCCGTGTCACTTTATCCGTGTATTTTCCGGAATCTCTGTGTGAAAGGGGCTTATGTTTATCTATTTCTTAGCCAATCAGACACTGCAACTTGAAGCAAGGACATAGTTCAGAACTTGGTGTAGGGAATAACTGCTGTGTGTGTGTGTGTGTGTGTGTGTGTGTGTGTGTGTGTGTGTGTGTGTGTGTGTGTGTGATCTTTGTAACTGTAAGCGGGGACGGGGGGACGGACAATCCAACCATCTCCATTGACTTTGCATTGCGAAAAGCTGCCACCTTGTCATTTCTGACTTAGGCCTATAAGTTATAGCAAAAAAACATAACAATGTCTAAAAGCTGCTATATGACAAGGTGTACAGCAAAGAAGCTAAAAAAAAAAACAGAAATACGTTTTTATAAGCTGTCGACCCCAAAAAAATTAGCGTGTGCAATAAACATTTTGTCACTGTATAAGTGAAATATCCACATGTCAGTTTTATATATTATATTTCTGTAAACTAAGCTATCCTGTCGCCGATTACGTTCCCCTCCAGTGAAGTAGTTCTCAGAGTAATATGACACGTTGCACATTTACTTAATTGCCTATCCACTTTCCACTATAATTTTTTGGGGTCGACAGCTTATAAAAACTTATTTCTGTGTTTTTAAGCTTGTTTGCTTTACACATTGTCACATAGCAGCTTTAGACATTGTTATATGTTTTATAAGTCAGAAATGACAAGGAGGCAGCTTCTTGCAATGCAAAGTTAATGGAGACGGTTGGATTGTCCCCCTCTGTGGGCTTGGCGTAAATGTGCTCTGTCTCTATTGTCTCTGAGACTGCCCTGCTCTCAGTAATTGAAGCTCTAAGACTGGCAAGAGCAGCTTCCAAATCCTCAGTTCTCATCCCGCTGGATCTGTCTGCTGTCTTTGACACAGTTAACCACCAGATCCTCCTGTCAATCCTAAAGATGAAGGGCATCTTGGGAACCGCACTCCAATGGTTCAAGTCTTACCTCTCAGGTAGGTCCTTTAGGGTATCGTGGAGGGGTGTGGTGTCTAAGACCCAACATCTAGCTACTGGAGTGCCTCAGGGCTCAGTGCTGGGACCACTTTTCTTCTCCATCTACATGACATCACTAGGATCTGTGATTCAGAAACATGGCTTTTCCTATCACTGCTACGCTGATGACACACAACTCAACCTCTCATTCCAGCCTGACGATCCGACGGTAGCTGATCGTATCTCAGCCTGCCTGACAGACATTTCTGGCTGGATGAAGGACCACCACCTTCAACTAAACTTTGTGAAGACAGAGCTACTTGTGGTCCCGGCCAACCCAACACTTCATCACAACTTCACCATTCAGCTAGGCTCATCATCCATAACTCCATCAAGGTCAGCCAGGAACCTTGGAGTGGTAATTGATCAATTGAACTTCACAGACCACATTGCTAGAACTGCCCGGTCATATAGATTTGCCTTGCACAACATTAGGAGGATCAGGCCCTTCCTATCAGAGCATGCTACACAACTCCCTGTCCAAGCGCTAGTTCTATCCAGACTGGACTATTGTAACGCTCTCCTGGCTGGTCTTCCAGCTTGCACGGTCAAAACTCTGCAACTGATCCAGAATGCTGCAGCCAGAGTGGTCTTTAATGAGCCGAAGAGAGCACGTCACTCCTCTCCTCACAAAATTGCACTGGTTGCCAGGTGACGCTCGCATCAAATTCAAGTCACTGACGTTTGCCTACAGAACAACCACTGGCTCTGCTCCCTTTTACTTAAACTCATTACTTCAGACTTATGTGCCATCCAGAAACTTGTGCTCTGCAAGCAAACGACGTCTTGTGGTGCCATCTCAAAGAGGCACAAAATCTCTTTCTCTGACCTTTACCTTGACTGTTCCCTGCTGGTGGAATGATCTAACTCAACCAGAGCTGCTGAGTCCATAGCCACTTTCAAGAAACGTCTGAAGACGCTTCCTTTTCGACAGCACTTGATACAGTAATACTAACACTGTCTCTTCTAAACTGTAAGTTTAACTGCTTCTATTGTTCTCATTTGTAAGTCCCTTTGGATAAAAGCATCTGCTAAATGAATAAATGTAATGCAAATGTTTCGACGCTGGAGGAGCTGTATGTCAGAAAGTGTCCCGTAAGCAATTAAGGTGTTTTGTTGTTGGATGTAAGAATGAACATCGCAGTCATCATTTACTCCCAACATCTGAACTGCTGAAGACACAGTGGATTACTATTGTTTTTGAATGGAATTCAAAATCAGTGCATCCTGACACCAGAGCACGAGCTCTTAAAGCTCCGCCCTCTTCTTGAAAGGGAGCAGCAGCTCATTTGCATTTAAAGGGACACACAAAAACGGCGTGTTTTTGCTAACCCCCAAAAAGTGGCAATTTTAACATGCTGTAAAAATCATCTGTGGGGTATTTTGAGCTAAAACTTCACATATACATCCTGGGGACATCATATACTTATTTTACATCTTGTAAAAAGGGAAATAATAGGTGCCCTTTAAGCATTGCATGTAGGCCTACCTTGGTAATAATATTAACTTTCTGCTTTGATTCAATGCAAAACGGTTGCTTGGATTAAACAAAGTCATGGCAGCATGCTTTTAGGCAAAGTATCTCTGTATTATGAATGAATAAGCCCTTTTAGAATTGAACAATGGGATTTTTGTCTTTGAGTGTGTTCATTACATCTGCAACCCAACCGATCCCTAAACTTAGTATACAATGACTTGCAAAAAGCATAAAGTGTTGTGCAATAGTAATCGAAGAAAACAGTCTGTTAAACTCAGAGTTGAGGGAGGGACATGCAGGACATTCACTTTTATTCTCAAAGTGATACGAAACACCACCCCTGGATGCGCCAATTGCTGGCGTGCCGCACAGTTCCTTCTCTTCACATCTGCACTGTGCGTTGACTGACCTGTATAGGGCCTTGGCCTAAATATTTGCTAAAATAAACAGTGTCTGCACGCCATATGTCAGCGGCTGCCCATTATTCTCTCATCAGATGTCTCAATTTGGAGTTTAGAAATGCTAAAATGACGCCTGTGTTCTTGTGATGGTCTGAGTTTCATAATAGATTTGTTACAAAACTGTAAATTCCAGCTAGTTTCCACTGTTGACCAAGTCTAATGTGTGAAAGTGTTTTATGATGTACACAAAAGAATGGCTTATTGATAACGCTTATCTTATCATGGTGTATCACCCATTTCCTTATTTCTCTCTCTTGTTATCCCACTGTTTCTTATAAGGGTGATAAGAGAGATAAGGACGGATTGATGGCTTGTTCTAGAAGGGAATGGTTGGCACAGTGTCCACATTCTGATAGTAGGTGGGAGTAGATGACTCAGTGAAACATTTCTCATGAGACTGATGAGGCACAACATCATTTGGAAAACCTAATTATCTTCATGGGAAAGAGTTTAATAAGAAAGATAATACTTGATCGCTAGCATTTAAACCACCCTTCCTTTTACATCACTTTTATAAAGTCATCAATTTCCTCATATGTTCCTCAAAATGTTCTTCCTCTTCTACTTCTTATTCTAAAGGTGCCAGAAGTCTTTTTTCAGTTCAAATATTCTATATTAAATTCTCAAAAATGCCAAAGCAGTTCAGCAATGACTTTTGTACCCGTTTGTATATTTACTAAAGCTCTGTGTGTTTGCTGCGCAGGAAATTCAACATTTGAAAGTCATTCACGAAGGACTGTGAGAGAAAACTGAGGTTAAGCCTACATTTACTTTGGCCTGAGTCCAAATACGTTTGGCTGTCAATTTCTGCAGTTTAACTGACCCAAACACACATTACATAACATTTTAAAACACATTCAACTGTGTTTCACAGTCCCACCATATCACTCTTAAAAAGAATGTTCTATAGAGTTCCATATGGTTCTTGACTCAATTTTAAAGAACCCTTGATGCCAAAAAGGTTCTATAATGAGTCTTAAATGATTTTCATGTTTAAGAGGTGATAGACTATGAATGTGAGCTGTTTAAATGTTTATAAAAATTTAATGAAAATGAATGAATCAAAACTAAATCAATAAATTGATGGGAATCCCTCAAAAGTTATATAAACAAAGCTGACAGAACCCTTTATGGTTCTATATAGAACCCAGACAGAAGATTCTGACTCGACTGCAGATCACACAAAAACATCTCAATGCTTATCAGTTCAAGAAGCAACACATTAAAGGTCGTCACTCATGTACTGGGCTGTTTTATTTCCCTGATTCTGCCATAAGCCGCTCTTCATTCATTAAATCGGGTGCTTTGGTGCAGGACAAAACGATTCCACAGGTTCTGCAGTCATGTGCTTGTGTGTCAATCTGTAGATCATAATCAGACAGGGTCAAAGATGAAGCCCAGTGGCCCGTTACATAAGATCGATAAGAATTGGAAAAGTAAGATGGTTAACTGCTAGTTGGTCAAACTAGTTCTGAAGACACAGTGACGCAACTGGCCACAGAACATTCTAGATCCTTGATTCTCATACCGAGTTACAGACATGACGGTTTTGCTCGTGACCGAGCTCTTCTACAACACTGTGTTGGATTATCAAAACCACATATTCTTTTCTGGGCGTGGCAGTTAGCCAGGCTCAGAAGTAGCCTAAAGCTAAACCATTAAACTCACACACACTCTCTCTCATTAAGAATAATGGGGTCGCTGTGTCGGATGACGACACATGTGACTTTCATGCACACACTTGAATGAACGAGTATACTTTGCAATTGACCCTTGCAGGGAGTTTGATTGACAGACGATCTGAGCGTGGACTTGAACTTGAAAAACGGTGTGTATTGACGACTTTCCGCAAACAACATTCCTTCTGATGTTCATTCATGTTTATGTGATGATATAAATTAACTAGAAGGAAGAGATGATCGGTTCACGAGCAGCTTTAACTGAGGATCTGTCAGACACATTAAAGAGCCACAAAACGGTATTTATTGTTTAGATTTCTTTTCTTTCTTTTTTTTTTTTTTAAAGACCACATTTGAAAGGTGAGACTTTGTTTCATATCAAAAGTAAGCTGGTCTGTCCTGTCTCTCTGCTCCGCGATGTATTTCTCACTGCGTCAGTGACTGAAGGGGGCGTGTCTTTGGCGCGGATAATGTTATTATCTCTTGTTTATTCAATATTTTCTCAACCATCATTTCCACAAGCAGCTTCTCTGGCAGCACAAACGTCCACACTATTCCACAGTTCCCCATTATCCGGATCCCCGTGGCAATTACTGCAACGAGATCCAGGTGGTCATTTTGCACTTGACCTACTTACTTGTCTCCCGACTCTCTCTCTCTCTCTCTCTCTCTCTCTCTCTCTCTCTCTCTCTTCTCTCTCTCTCTCTCTCTCTCTCTCTCTCTCTCTCTCTCTCTCTCTCTCTTTCTCTCTCTCTCTCTCTCTCTCTCTCTCTCTCTCTCTCTCTTGTCAAAAAACAAAACAAAAAAAACCGTTGCAATGGAGTAAAATATCATGGTGCGTAGACTTTGTGTGTTTAGTGTTTTGGCTTTCAAATAATGTGTAATCGCTTCAGATCATAAAAGTGGGAAATGACAAGGGCCGCCGGACCTTGTTCTGCAGAACTTGTTGCTCAATGAACTTGGCATGGTGACAGACATGTGAATATTTTTATTGATTCCTACAAGGGCTCTGGAGGAAAAGGCTCGATTGTTTTGTGGCATCGTGATCCAGAGAGGCCACGCGATTGGTCAAGATGCAGGCGTGTCAGTCAGCTTGTCCAGGGAAATACCACAAATAAGAGTCATCCATGTAGTCCACACCTGTTATTTCTCTTCGTTATGTTTTTGGGTGGAGTCCCAACAGAGACGGAGACGAAAACAAGGGCCCTTAACAGGCCTTATCTTATACCAGAGTGGAAAAAAACATACCTAAATGTATTTAAAATATATTTATTTCATACTAAGTATACTATAAATCCATGAACATATTTACTGACATATCACTTAAACTTTTTTATTGCACAATGCACATTTCTTCATTTTAATGCTAAAATGTGTTCAATATCACTATTAGTAGGATAATTTGATCTCTATATAATATCAGTCTTTAAATGCAAGATATTTAAAGTGTTCCTAAAATATGCTTGCAATATTCCACTTTAGCACAATCAAATATTAAGTATATATTTAGCTGGACCTGAAAAGTTTTTATAAAGTATTTATATTAAGTATGTAATATGTAAATGTATTTATAGTATACTTAGCATTAAATTAATTCATTTTAAATGTATTTTAGTATATTTATTTTTCACTGTATAGGTGAGGTTGTAAATATTATGCTTATCTGTTGGCCATTCACGTGTGTACCTTGAACCTGCTGATCATAACAACAGGCTGCATCAAAAAACAAAGTGATGCAATGAATTGAAATGATGCCAGTCTTGGTGCCACAGTTACAGAATGACAGGAAGAGGTTATCGCGTCAATTAATCATTACTGAAAAACATTCTTCTTCATCGGTGGCCCTGAGACTGTTTTGACGGATACGATCATGTGCGGGAAGTGAGGTGCTAATATAAATAGGATAACTCTACCTAATGTGATATGTTTGAGACAGGTCTTAGGTCATGACCTTTGTTCCTGAGGTGCCCTGGTTGGACATGTTCTTAGATTAGGTCTAAAATAACGTGTGCTCGACCATTCTAACATGTCGTTCTCCAGTAATTTGAGGTGGCCTAAATGAGGGGAATGTTGAAGAACTGAATTCTTTGACTTGTTATTTACTTTAGGCATTTCTGAAATGTTGACTCAAGACTTGTCAAAGTGGGTCAAAATATGTTACATTCCAACAACATTCCTTTTTTTTTTTTTTTTTTATATATATATATATATATATATATATATATATAGCCTATATAGGGGAGCGCGGGGCACAACGTAACACGAGGCTAGTTGTAACACACTTGTTTTAAATACGTCCACTGTCCACACATGCTAGCATGACGAAACTTGGTGTATTTACTAGTTGCCATATCAACACTATATAGAGAAAAAATTGTGGCAAAAATAAATAAATAATAATTTTTCATCTCTATTTTTTGTGTTTATTTAAAATTAGACAAATCTGATATTATTTTAATCTCCAATATGTTATTTAACAGTTGAGATAGTTCTTTAATGCTTCGCTCACTAGCAGAAGACACTAGCCGGGTTTGAATCCCAGTTGTGCAGGTGGGGCATGTTGTCACACTGCGTTAAAATGTGCCCCTATTAGAAATATGCTATTATATTCTATACTTTTATTAATTCAATTGAGAAAACATGAGAAAAGGGTGAATAAAGACTGAGAGTCAATGTTCAGAAATTACTAATTATTTATTTGTTTTGAACTATGTTGTATAGCTGTGTTTTCCTGTGTTCATAGTCAAAATTCAAAAATGAGTTTATATTTAATTATTAAAAAATGCCATTATTTTATTGAGAAAATATTTTAGTTTGTCTTTTTTTATTAGATCAGATAACATTTTAAGCTGTCATATGGTCATGTTACAATGTGCCCCTCACATGTTACAATGTACCCCACCTATGGGGCATGTTGTCACATTGCACTTCCATTCTTTTGGGGTATATCCAGAAAAAAGTATATACTGTATTAATAAAACCAAAACACATAATTGTAGTAGACATGTGTGAAATTAATGTGGGGGAAAATAAATACTCTGAACCATAAGTAGATTTACACAAACTGAGAAAGTCAAAAAGCGTTACTTTGTGCCCCGCTCTGCCCTATAGGTTGCGCATAGCATGTTTTAAAATACCCTAAAATTCCCTAAAATACCCTAAAACTCACCCTAAAATTCTAAATAGGAAAAATCCTTTTAAAAACTGAGTTTAATTTTCTACATGATTTCATGATGGTAAAAAAAAAATCGTGCGTTATTGTTGATATTACCTACGCACCACACACTTCTTCAGTAGGTCTGGCAAAGATAAAAGGTAATTGTCGTGATGTACGTATGTTCACGATTTCCTTATCTAAAATAAATCATTGTGAACGAGATTGAATATGCCAAATACACATTGACCCAGTGTTAATATTTGAACGACTATAGTCTCATGTGTTTGTTTTGTTCGACCATCCATAAATCTAATCTTGCTGAAATCTCATTTCCAGTATATCAGCTGTTTCTCGTGTTGTTGGCCCACCCTGACCGGGGGCGATGCGTTAGGGCGCGTTGCGTCAGGGGTGTGTGTGTTGCGTTCCGCTTTTCATTTGCGTCAGAACGCGGGGAGGAGCGGCAGAAACAGAGGATCTATAAATCACCGGCGACCTGCGCAGCACTTCAGGAATTATTAAACAGTTATACTGGCTTTGTTTGAATCTCCGTTATTTGTTTTCTTGGTCGTTCGTCGCACAAGTTCCCTCCGTATCCGTCGCTATAGAAACATCGATATTTCCGTTCCGTATTTGTGAAGGATCTGACCAGCGATTTTGAACATGTTTCCTGAGAGCAGCACTGGGTATACTATTATTATTATTATTATTATTATTATTATTATTATTATTTTCAGATCTAACTATTTCTACATTCTTTATTTTGTCTTTTAAAAGTGTATCCCATGTTTGAATTCTATTTCGTTGGTGAATGCAATATAATCGCTCCATGGCTCCATAGCACAGGGGTTGCATAGTTAAAGCTGATCTATCATAATTTATCCATTCATTCTGTCATAATCAATGTGAGATGGCATTTAACCGAATCGTCACAGTGAGGAGCACGTGGTGATGCGCGTGCGCGCTGCGTGTCTTGAACAGCTGCCAGAGCACTGAGCTACAATGCGGCGCGTTTCGGTACCGTTATATAAGAGGACGTTTCGGATTTTAAACGGGTTTTCTTTGGAAAATTTGGCTATTTAGATTTTTTTTTTTAACTATGTTGACTGTTGATTGTATTGGAATTATTTTGAAAATGTATATTTTCTACAATAAAATGGTAAAATACGTAACGCACACATGCATATCATATACAACAAAGACACAATATAACCTGCAACCCTACTCTCTAGATAAGCTTAATTATTCAGCCATAATATTGGTCAACCATTATCCTACTAGTTGTAAATTCTATACAATACATCAAACCAAAAGGAAAAGGGACTGACATGTTTAGTTAAAAGCATTAAAAAATATATATATATATATAATTTTTTTTTTTATAATATATATCTTTTTGGACCTGCACTATTTTCACATTCTTTTAGATTTTTTTGACAATTAATTTGTTGTATAGAAAATGTATATTTGCTACAATTAAATTGCAAATCTAAACATTCATTTTTTTTAATGATAACTTACTGTTTTCCAAACTGCAAAGGCCATAGTTAATCGTAAAGCTGCTCGGTCACAGAAAGTTTATTTCAGGAGTCAGCCGCTCAGATTACAGTAGTGATGTGTCCAAAAGTGGCTCAAATTTCAAATCTGCCAGGATATATTTTTATTTGCTATCTGCCATTCAAATCCATTCAGAGATGCCTAATACAGTATTTGGCATCTTATAATGCATAATACATATGTAGATGCTATTCAAAATGCCTTTTGTGTAAGCAAATTCTATACAAGTTGAATGTTTGTGACGTTCAAGTGTGTCAGACTCCGGGGAATGTGATGGAATTTTTATTCTTTGATGAATGTAAAGTGTCGTTTGACAATGTCTATTCCCACTTTATGATTTAAAATATGTTTATGTTGAAATGTTATGTCCCCTGTGTGGAGGTTGTGGAAAATGTCTTCTCACAAAAGGAGGAGAGTCAAATCAAACCCTATATAACGTCTATCTAATCTACAAATACTCACATGATTTAATAAGTCTAGACTTTGTTGATTAATATGATAATACTGTCAGCTGCGAGTCGGGCCAGTATGAGCGTCACCAATCAGAATGTAGAACGCTGTGACGCACTCATCTCATGAGTATTTTGAACATATTCTGCGAAGGTTTAAATGAGTGTGTATTTTTCTGGCCATTGAGTTGCTCTGCTGCGTCTGAAGTGACTCCCGACCGGCTGCTAATAAACTTTATTACTGCAGAGAGGAACGTCTCTGATGCTCTGATCATTTAAGGGAAGCACTAGCAACACTTTGAAAGTGATACTCAAGTAATGGTGTTTCTTGGACGGGACGCCATCCCCCATGTTGGGTTAATAACACCTGTGGAAAAAGTGGTTAGTCCATGTTAGTGCCTCAGGCCAGAACCGGATAGGTTTGTTTTCAAAACTTTCCATCGCAGGAACTTGACTTCTGGGCAGATACAAGCATACCGTGTGCTGGGAATGCAGTTAGCTTGTTAAAGTCGTGTGTGTGTAGTCTCATAAATGTTTCCACTGTCTCTTTGCAGCTACAGCTTTGAGGATTGCCAATCCACAGCAGACTGGCTCCTGTCCCAGACTGCAGTGCAGCCTCTTGTGGGCATCGTGTGTGGCTCGGGGATGGGTGGACTGGCTGACGGGTTGAAGGACCCGGTGGCCTTCAACTACAAAGACATCCCCAACTTCCCCCAAAGTACAGGTGAGCGTTTCTGTATAATGTGAGGTATTACCCTGCAAGGTTTCCATTACCCCTCTTATTTTTTTGTGCTGAATCTGTGCATTTGTTTCCGTTCTGCAGTGCACGGTCACGCAGGTCGACTGGTGTTTGGCACTTTGAAGGGAATACCATGCGTCTGCATGCAGGGAAGGTTTCATCTCTATGAGGGATATGCCATCCAAAAGGTACATAATACTCACGTCCAAAATGTAAAACAATATAGCTTTTTTTTGTCAGTCTGACAGCTAGACTGAGAGTTATCCTGGTAGGAGACTGGTTGTTTATCCATTTCTATGTATGTAAATATCACTGAAATCACAAGTTGCACAGTGTTAAAGAACCCTGACCTAGATTTCTCATGACCATTTTTGCTCTTCACCACGTGATTAATCTAATTGCCAAATGACCTAATTTGAAAATCTAGTTAGTTTTAACTGTGTGTGATTGAAGCATAAACTCTTCGACCCTGTGAAATGCAAAGTCCAGAACACTAGTTGGTTTTGCATTAACTTTAAAACTTGCCTTAGTGCTAAAATCAGCAAGGTGTGACAAGATGTCCATCAGATGCTTGTGTACTTGGCACACGTTTCATTAGTGCCATTTTTGTATGTAATTGTTGGTCCGCGTAAACCGCTACTGATGTGAGCTTAACTAATATTGTTGTTCTGTTGCAGATTACGATGCCTATGCGGATCTTCAAAATTCTGGGAGTGAAGACCGTGATTCTTACCAACGCCGCTGGCGGTCTGAACCAGGACTTTAAAGTAGGAGACATCATGATCATCAAAGATCATCTCAACATGCCTGGGTTTGCTGGAAACAACCCGCTGACGGGACCCAACGACGAAAGGTGTGTTTATATGTTTTGCGGCACTAACTTGTATTTAACACTCTTACGTCATGGAGCTGTTTCGACATGCAGAGATTTCACACATACTTCTGTAAAAATTGTTCATTATACAAGCCTTGAGGGGATAGTTCAACCAAAAATGAAAATTAGCCCATGATTTACTCCCCCTCAAGCCATCCTAGGTGTATATGACATTCTTCTTTCAGACGAACGCAATCCGAGTTATATAAACAAATGTCCTGGCTCTTCCAAGCTCTCCTAACTTAAATTGCTTCTTTTTTTTTTAGGTTTGGGGTACGTTTCCCCTGCATGTCTGACGCATATGATCGAGACCTCCAGCAGCTGGCGTTGGACGTGGGTTCAGAGCTTGGCTTCAGTGATTTCCTGCGAGAGGGCGTTTACTGCGTTCTAGGAGGACCTTCGTTCGAGACGATCGCGGAGTGTCGCATGTTGAACAAGCTGGGAGCTGATGCTGTCGGTAAGAGCGGTCACGCCTCTCTTAAAGGGATAGTTCACATAAAAATGAAAATTCTGTCATAAATGACTCACCCTCATGTCGTTCCAAACCCGTGAGACACTTCGTTCATCTTCAGAACACAAATTTAGATCTTTTTGAAGAAATCTGAGAGATTTCTGTCCCTCCATTGACAGCTACGCAACTACCACTTTGACGCCTCAAAAAGTTCATAATGAGATCGTGAAACTAATCCATATGAGGTTTAGTCCAAATATTCTGAAGAGACTCGATCGCTTTATATGATTCAATTCATATGGATTAGTTTTACGATCTCTTTATGAATTTTTTGAAGCGTCAAAGTTATAGTTGCGTAGCTGTCAATGGAGGGACAGAAAGCTCTCAGATTTCATCAAAAAGATCTTCATTTGTGTTCCGAAGTCTTACGGGTTTGGAACGACATTAGGGCGAGTCATTTATGACAGAATTTTTATTTTTGGGTGAACTATCCCTTTAAGACCCAATCAGTAAACAGTATTATAGTTTAATTATGCAGTTCTCTGACTGGCCAAAGGGGGCGTTCACACTGACAACAATTTGCAGTAACTTGAAGTCATTCATTTTCAAACTTTTTCAATGTAACCAAGTTAAACTACATCACTTCTCCTTTGCATGAAGTTAAATCCAGTGACTTTCTAATGTGAACTAGTTTACTAACCAGGCTTTGTCTGTTTTAGGCATGAGCACTGTTCACGAGGTGATCGTGGCACGTCACTGTGGCATGCGCGTCTTCGCTCTGTCTCTGATAACTAATAAAGCGGTTATGGACTACGACAGCGAGGAAAAAGCCAATCACGAGGAAGTTCTGGAAACGGGCAAACAGAGAGCGGAGCATCTGGAGAGACTGGTGTCCACCATAGTCGCCCGGCTAGAACACAACAACAATTACGCCTGAGACTGTTCTCGGATCAGATCCGACATCAGTCACAGACCAAAGAACGCCGATTCATCTGTGAACAAACACAATGGATAAATGGTTTCAAAAAGCATGTTATACAGGTCAATTCCATTCAGCTTAGACTTATTTATAATGTTTATTGAATCTTATAAGTCTTCATTTATTTTTGGTCTGCCTGATATATTTTGCGCTTATGTATATAGATCTGGTGAGCATGGGAGTGCTTGGGTTTTTTCCCCTCTTTCGCTCTCTTTACAGGAAAAAATACAAATAATTTTTACATTCCTATGAATGATAAACTAATGTTTCTTATTTCTATCTTAAAAGTTTACCATTTGTTACTTTAGATTAAAAATCTCTGTAACACTTTGATTGGTTTGTAGTATTTGTAGGTAGATGTACAGTAAAGGTCTATCTTGTGTATTTTTTTTAACATTATTAGCAAAATTGGCTATTTATTATTATTGTCTCCCTCTCATTTATGTAACTTAATATTACACATATATGGGTGAACTTTGTCAATGTTTGAAATGCTTGAGGTGATGAGGACGAGGTGATGAGGACATGGTGATGGTAAAAAAAACTGAGATGGAAGAAAATATACATTTAATATATATTTCATCCCAACATCAAAAATAAATTATATTTTGCATACATATAATGAAGTCTCATTATTTTGTCATTATCAATCTTTATGTTGAGACAGTTACGTAACAAGTAAGTATTTTACATCTCAAGCTGGAACAGCTCACTTGCTCCATATAGAGCTATAAGGCCATCAAGTGGCAAGAGTCATGAAATATCATGTTATATTATTATTTTTCCACAAGAGGTCGGCAATGACACCCAAAGTAAGGTATTTTGAGCTAAATTAAAAGGGTTATGTGTGAAATAGTGAGTTATTTTGAATTTAAGTTGAAAGAATGTGAAGAATGTGCTTAAATTACTACATTACTATTTATTTATTATTTATTGATCAAATCTAGTAATTCAAAGGTAAATAAAATAAAAAATAACAAAAAATCTCCCACAAATTGCATTAAAAAATAGAAAACATATGATCAAAAAGAAATAAAATAAGGACTATATATATATATATATATATATATATAGCATTTTAGGGCTTCGGGTCATTTTGACCAGCGAGGGAAAGAAGTGTTACAAAGTGCGAGGGAAGGGTAAAATATGACCTAGATGTTTCGTAGATTCACCCTAATGATCCTATCCAGAACTTAAACAGAAAATTGCAGTTCATCTATGGAAATTCTCACGTATTTGGTCACAGTTGGGTTAAACAGGGTTCCCACACCTTGGTTAACTTCAAATTCAAGAACCTTTCAAGGACTTTCCAGGTCCAATAGCCTCAAATTCAAGGACTTAATGTGGGGAAACATTTGTTGCGTTCAACAACGAACGCTGAGGTAGCATAGTAGTTTCACGCGCCCGTGAACGTCATGGCAACGTACAACACAAAGTACCTCACGTGGGAAACACTTAACGTAACGCGTAAATGCGCGTAACTAACGTAAATCAAGCAAGCTAGTATTCATAGGCCACGAAGTGTTGGCGAAATAACACTTTCATCCGACCGGAGGGAATAATATAGATTTTTTTTTTTTCTTGCAGAAATAAATGCAAGCACTTTCAAGGACCTGTCTCTGTGTATGTTTATTTTCCCAAACTTTCCAGGGCCTGCAACATTTTTTTTTCAGATTCACAAACTTTAAAGGATTTCAAGGACCCGTGGGAACCCTGGTTTAATCAGGCACAGGTGGACCGACTGGTTAGTTCTCTTCCACATTCGAGTTCGCTGAACTTCCTGTCCCAGCGTGGCAAACCTTCGAGTGGTAGTTACGGTGGCTGCTTTGAGAGAAAGCCCTGCCACAGTTTCGGCAGCGATGCGGCTTCTCTCCGGTGTGAACCCGTCTGTGTTTTCCCAGCGAACTGGGCTGAGTAAACCGCTTATTACAGATGTTACACGCGTAGCCCTTCTGTCCTGTGTGAGTGAGCTTGTGAGTCTTCAAAGACCCCTTGAGAGTGAAAGTCTTCTCACATACGTCACAACTGAACGGTTTGTCTCCAGAATGTGTCAGTAGATGAGTCTTGAGATGCGTTCCTCGTCGAAACCCCTTCCCGCAGAGCTCACAGCAAAAGGCTTTGACTCCCGTGTGGAGCTGTTTGTGGGACTTGAAGGTGTTTGAGTGTACGAAGGTTTTTCCGCAGTCCTCGCATCTGAAGGGTTGTTCGCCCGTGTGCAGCCTTTCGTGTGCCTTGAGGTTCCCCTTCTGAGCGAAGCTCTTCCCGCAGTGTTTGCACGGGAATGGCTTTTCTCCAGTGTGAACTCGCTGATGGTAATCCAGGTAAGATTTGGTGAGGAACCGCAAACCGCACTGCACACACACAAAGTTCTTCTCGCCACCATGTGTTCGCTCATGAGATTTGAGGATGCTCATCAACGTGAAGCTCTTGCCACATGTGGAACAGGTGAACGGTCTCTCGTCACCGTGACTCGTCATGTGATTCCTCAAGTGGTTTGGCAAGCGAAACGTCTTCTCGCAGAGCTCGCATTTGTGTGGTTTTTCCACCCTGTGGATTCTCTGGTGGATTTGGAGGAGGCGTCTGCGGGCGAAACGCTCTCCACACTCTTGGCAAGCGTGAGGAGTTTCTCCACTGTGGAACTTCTGCTGGTGTCTTCTCAAGTTATTGAGGAAGGTGAAGGTTTTTCCACAGGTTCTGCACATGTTCTGCTCATCTTCTTCAGTAGTGTGTGTAGTTGCATCCAATCCTGTTCCAATAATGTTGGGTACATCCAGTGTGTCAATGTTTAACTGGACTGAAATGTCATTTGATTCGTCTTTGGGGTTTGGTTGGTTTGGTTCTTCTCTTTGATGGTCTACAGCTTCAGGCTCTTCTGCACTGGGCTCTACTGATTCTGTAATATGAACATTGCATGTTTATTAGGGGTGTAACAATATATCGTGTCACAATATATATTACAATACAAAAATGCAACAATATGTATCATGGATAGTGACCATATGTATTGTGTATAGTTCGACCAAAATAAGAATTACTGTGTGAGAAAAAAAATCACGTTTTCAGAGTTTTAGTGTCACATTAAACTACTACATAATGTTAAATAGAGGTCGAACAATTCATCGGTTTTGCCGATATATCGGTACCGATAGATGATTGGTGGAACTATCATTGGCAAAAATCCACACCGATAGTGCGTCTGTTGCTGGATTGGCTGAGAAGTGTGCGCAGTCATTACACAGTGTGAGAGCGCTGAGAAGAGAGTGCTGGCATTATACAGAGCGAGAGCGACCTCTAGAGGACAAATAACACACTTTCACTGGCTGAGTTGTTTACGTTAACATGCTAGGCACAGAGATCACAGAATGAATACAGAACACTACTAAAGTACATATTGCCATGTCATTATAAAGGAATTCATTTGTTGACTAAATGCTGCATTAGCAGAGAAAGAACAGAAGTGTGTTTGCCGTCGAGGCTGAGAGGAATAACATTAGTAGTGGCTACCTCAAGCGGTTAAAACAATGTGACAAAAACACACGCAGACCTCACCCAAATGTTTCATGTCACAATCGCTACCATCTATTTGCATTAGTTTATATCCAGCTGGTCACTTTTATGCATTCATTAGCCGGAAAATTGTAATATTTAAAGCTAGTGACGTGATTGCTTTCTCAACATTGATGTGTTCATGTCAGAAACATAAACAAATCAGAAATTTGTTTTTTTTTTTATCACTACAATACATATTGTTATTTTGATTAGATAATCATCAAGTGTTCTAAAATAGAAGCAAATAAACTGAGAGACTCTACATTTATGTAATTTTTATGCTCTGGCCTTTGCAGATATTTAAATATGGTCATCTTTTTTAAGCATGATTCATGTGAAATGGTAACACTTTACAATGAGATTACAATTTTTGCATTAACTAAGGTTAATAAATGTTGTAGATGTATTATTGTTATTTTGTTAATTTCAACATTTACTAATACATTTTAAATTGATTTTTATTGTATCAGTTAGTACCTAAGTTAATGTACTATGAACTAACATGAATGATCAAGGTACAGTTGTATTGCTCAAATATTATTGCATGCAGTAAAAATGTACATTGCATAATGCATAGTTCATGAAAGCTAGCTAATACATCCTTGTTAACAAATGGGACTTTTGCCAAGTGTTACCTATGAAATATGCATAGGCTATGTTTCTAGATTATAGCTAAAGAAACACACATTTGACCTGTAACATTTTTATGTTTAAATTATTTTCTGTAGTCATTTTAACATATTCATATTTAGATATTTATTAATTTAGCACATTTCAGTTCAGCACTGTTTTACTTTGAGCGATATGTTTGTTTTTAATCCCAATATCCATTTAAAAAAAAATTCGGTTGAATAATCGGTTATCGGCATGTACGGTCAAACCTAAATATCGGTATCGGTAAAATCCACTATCGGTCGACCTCTAATGTTAAATATAATGTATAATAATGCAATGTGGGGATATTTGTGGGTCCTGATAATGCCAAATGTCTGATGTTACCAGTAAAAAGTGGCCGACATTATTTTAAATATATCTAGTCAGTGACAGAGTAAAGCATATTCGTCTAAAATAATTGTGTATTTTCAGCTTCAGAATCATGAATATTGTTATTCTGGTGTCACTATTGTCATGTGCATTGGGTTATCAGCACCAAGTCCAAACATATTCATTTACACACACCATGTAAAATCAAATTTAGCATTTTAATTACATTTTGTTAACCTTTTATCATATGTCTTGGAGTATTGCAATAATATCGTATCGTGAGTTCAGTGTCGTGATATGTATCGAATCGTGACATAAGGGTATCGTTACACCCCTAATGTTTATAGATATGATATTGGATATTTAGGCCTCACATTAACATATTACAGCACATGCGTTAATGTGCATGACACAAATGCCGTCAGTACCATCAACAGCAGGAGATTGACCCTCTATGTGTTCCTCTTCATAACCAAATGCTTCTTCAAATGTAAAGCCAGGCTCTTCCTAGATAAATACAGGACTATGTTAGTTTAACGTACAGCAAATTATAGTTTGTATTATATTGTAAACAATTACAGCAGGATGCGGTTTACTTCAACAGTCTGAGGAAGATCTCCACCACATTTGGTGCAATCCTGGATTCCTGAGGTGACATCTTCCTGGTTTCCTTCTACAACAATGCATTTTTCTTGTTTAATCATTTAAAACATAATTTAATACATGATTTATTTACGATAAGAACCACCTTTGACGTGTTCCTCATCTTTGGCATTGGGGTATTGGGTCTTGAGTGGTTTCCCCGTCCCATCAGACTGCTTGTCTGTGCTTTTGTTGAGTTCATCTACTTGTGTAAGATATTTTCTTCGTCCAGGTGATGCTTTATGAAGGATTGTGCAGATGTGTTCAGCTGTTGAGTTTGTTATTTTCTTTATAACATCTGTCAGATTCTTCTGAAGCAAACAACACATATCAGTAACTAGCCTATAACTGTGAAGGTAAAGTTAAAAGTAACTTTTTAATACGTATAACAGATTAACTTAATGTAACTGCGCAATGATCAAAGCTCAAAAATATATTAAGACAATGTTTTAATACGTGCAATAATATTTCAACAGCACATTTTGCCTTAAAAAGTTTACCGTTAATTATTAGCAACAAAATGTATCTGGTAGTTCAAACATTAACTGTGGCAGTTTAATATTAGTAAGTTATTAGTCGAACAAAATGCTTATTATAAAAAGAAAACAAAATAACAGAAGTTAAGGAGATTCCATATTAATTATTTATAACTTTACAGCGATTCAAATAACTGTTAACTATGGTAGGTTTAGCAGTAACTATGTTTACCACGGTGATTTTTAGTAAAATATCTTATTCGTTACGATTTTTAAGACATCAGCAACGATATATTTGAACGGACTTACCAATTTGATATCAGTTTCTGTATTTGCACTTTGACGTTTTGACTGAAAAATATCAAGTTTACAAATTTCTGTCACTATAGATGAGACTAAACTGTCCATTATTGTGCGCAGTTGTTTCTGGATAGAGAGTTCACACGACATACTTCTATTCCTTTGATATATCATTAAAATGTTTAATAAGAAAGGCGACTACTATCATTGATTCATTTGTTTTGCCGAAGTCCCTTCGGTTACTGTGTTGTGACGCACGTGAACGCGGATTCAACGGTTACGGTTGATCAGTTTCCAGTCCTGGTGCATTTCAAAATAAAAGTCACCTATTAAACCTCATGAAAATGTAAAGACCATCAATAAATCAGCAGCAATGGCAAATGTTTTATTTATGCAACAAGTGTAAACATAACCATATATATATAAAAAATATTTATACAGAAAAATTGGGTTTACAGAAACATCAGATCAGTCTCAGAGTTTGTATGGCATTATGGATTATATTTCTTCAGCTGATTCATGAAGCCTGGGTTTGGCTGGATGGAAGGCCGGGCAGTTTTCACAGCACTGAAGGCTTCATCAAACGACATCTTCTCCTGGGACATGAGGAACCCGATGACGACAGAAGCAGAGCGAGACACTCCAGCGTTACAGTGGACCAGCACCACTCCATCCTGAAGAACACGCAGAACAGAGCTTATAGACACACACACACACACACACACACATCTGTCTGTCTTCCACACACACCTGCTGACTGGCTCCCTTTATGAACTCAAAACATTCAGGGAAGTATGAGGTGATGTCTGTCTCTGGAATATCCATCATGGTAACAGTCTTATATGTGAAGAGATCAGGAAACACGTTCTGAACCCCATACGACACATTCAGCACATGAGTCACCTAAAACACAACAGATATACGTGTGTGTATATCTTATTATAATATATATACGTCTGTGTTTGTGTGTACACAGTGCGTGTATATTTGTGTATATATTTGTGTGTGTGTATATATATATATATATATATTTGTGTGTGTGTGTATTTATAGACACACACATATAATGTATATACACACATATATAATATAAATAAAAAACTTTTGTGTTTTATATAACTTTTATATATCACGATTAATCGATTTGACATAACTAATATATATATATATATATATATATATTTAGTTTTATATAAATTAGCTGGCCTAGTTTTATAAAGTTTATAAGTGGCTTTAGTAAGATATATAAAATAAAAAATATAAAAAAATATATAAAATAACAATAAAAAACACATTACCTTACCTTTAACCTTTTCAATGTTTCTATGTCATGAGCTGCATCCTGGGATGCTAAAAAAATAAAAATTTGACAGTTAGAGGTTAATACTTAATGTGCCATATATATATATATATATATATATATATATATATATATATATATATATATTATCATAATCCAACATTATTTTAAAGTTTGAATTTAATTCATTTTACAGTGTAAACAAAAGTTGTGGGCCAAATTATATCATTTTATTACAATATTGGATAAACTTCGTTGTACAAAAAGTAACATACAATGCCATTTAGACACTGTTGATACCTTGGACTCCATTAATAAAGTAATAATTACCATGTTACAATGGTATTACCATCACTTTACCTAACACAGTGGGAGTTGTGTCGGGCTTTCACTTTTATTACAAATTAAAAATAAGACATTAAAGACAAACCGCACAGAGCAGGAGGAAGGGTCTTATGATGCCCACTTGCAGGTCCAGGTTCAAGTCCTGCACGAACCCGCACGCCGCGTCACTCTCGCGCTCCGTATCGCGCGTGACGTGGAAATCATCGCCGTGTCGCGTCTCGACGAGTTTCTCGCCCGTTACAGTCGTGACGCGCGTGGTCTGCTTCCTCAGACGCGCCGCGGAGAATCCCTCGATCTCCTGCGAGAGAGAGTTCATAATCTCACTCTACCTAACGACACTGATCGCACCGCGGAACTAAAGAGAAAGGGAGGCTGTAAACAAAGCGGGGAACCCTAAGCTTGGTGCACCCTTTAATTTCAAAATAAAAGCCCCAGACCATAATTTCCACAAAATACAACGTTCGTTTATACATCATTACTAATGAATCTGAAATATGGCATTAAAACAGTGTAAACATTTTCAGGAACTCTTGTGGTTCTGTTTAATATCTTAGTATTTTAAAATAAACAAAGTAAAATCAAATGATCTAAATGTCTTTGTATAAATGTCAAATTCTATTTTTAATTGACTAATACCAAGCTAATATTAAACTACCAGTTTCCGTAGTACGGAAGCCCTAAGAGGCCATGGATAATATTTTTTTTCTCTGTTGTTTTCTCGTGATAATGACTTAATTTTCTCGTGATCTCGAGATAACAAAAGTTGTTTTCTCGTGATCACGACTAAATTTTCTCGTGATCTCGAGATAACAAAAGTTGTTTTCTCGTGATCACGACTTAATTTTCTCGTTATCTCGAGATAACAAAAGTTGTTTTCTCGTGATCACGACTTGTTTTTTTCTGCGTAGTCGGCAAGAACAGTATAAGCACCAAACGCAGAATAAAGCAGCATCATGGATGATCGCATTCGCTTTTACTTTGATAACAGGATCACTCAAAATGAAATAGTTCTATGTCTGTCAGTGATTGGCGACTTCCACATTAGTGTCCGACACTTAAAGGAGGAGGCTGTCAGTTGACGTCTGCATGTCTACCAGAATTATGTTTGAAAGATTTAGATTAATGTTTTTTTGCGGCTGACCCGAGAAATGGTCAGAGAGGTTCAGTTAAGTCTGGCCAGGTTCTCCTCTGGGACACCTCTCTCTCTCTCAAAGCAATTATAAAATCCATCTCTTCTGCGGGCTTTTTATGAAGTAGATTTCAAAATCAAAGAAGCCAGCTCGCACGTAGGCTACATCATGATATACACAACATTCAGAAGGAGCGAGATTTTCTCGCGAATCGCGATACATACACATTACGGCGTGAGAAAACGGTTTTATGTCGAGATCATATATTAGAAATTAAGTCGTGATCACGAGAAAACAACTTTTGTTATCTCGAGATCACGAGAAAATTAAGTCGTGATCACGAGAAAACAAGATAGAAAAAAATAACAATCCATGGCCTCTTAGGGCTTCCGTACTGTAGGGACAAATCTTGTTATAGATTTCTAGTTGTCAATAAAATCTGCATATATATATATATATATATATATATATAAAATCTACATTTTAGCTGCTGACAGTTTGATACTTTTTATAGTTAAATAGTTACAGTGCCAGCGACATTAATTTTATATTCCACATAATATAAAACTGCATGCATTATAATTGTACATATATTAATAATATGCTGTTTAAAATAGTATTAGAGTAAATAGGCTATATTATTTTGTAGGGTGGGGCAATGTCTTGTCATGTCATGTCAACAGACATTATCACTCATATTTGATATGAAGTCCCACACCGGAAACATTTCCCTACAAAAATTAATAAGTAAAAAAATGGAGACAAGCACTGTTAAATCCATAACAGAGCACACATTTTATTTTTTAAAAGAAAGTTTATTGAAAACCCACAAAAAATGAATTAAAGGAAAAAACTATTTTGTAAAAACCTGTTGATTGGCATTAAAAGAAGAACAGTTTCCTCCACATTTTCATCTTTGTATTGTAAGATAAAAAGTTCGGTTCAATCTCGTGGTTCTGTATATCAGATTCGATCTGTTCCCGGTCCTGTTGTATTGAAGAGAGGTTTTGAATTGCTCATATAAACAGAACTTAAGTAATGTATATAAAATACAAATGCATGTCTGTTTCAGCTTGATAAAAGATCCTTTGGTTTGTCCCATAAAACAGCTGCATGAACACTTTCTGTAAGTAAAGCTGGGCTCAAATCTACACATGCGTTTCTAATACGGCATTCTTTATGTGTACAACATTCAGATATGACATGCACTGAAAATATGCAGCTCATAAAACATTGATTAAAAACGGCTGAGAATGATTGAAATTGGCAATGATTGATTTGGCACGTAAAGTGTAAACGAGTTTTATCTGGCGATCCATGGGTAACGCATGCAGCTCGATGCAGAATGACTAAAAACATGCTGTAAATGTTTGATAAGAGTTTTCTCTCGGCTTCAGAAACACTCACGATTGGCACAGTATTTTCCACGCTCTGATTAAAGTCTATGTAAACAGGGCTTCGTGACTTAAGGCTGTTTGTCCGTTAGAAATGCATTGGAGATGTGTAGAAATTAAGGCACTCTTTAGACAGTCTCAGTGCAGACAAAGGGTGGAAATCTGTCCTTTTCAGGCAAACATGGTCAGAGAGATCCACTGCGAGAGAGAGAGAGAGAGAGAGAGAGAGAGAGAGAGAGATGAGACACAAATGCTTGTTTCCTTCACATGTCAGTGTGTTGTTTCAGGGTTCATTTAAAGTGTGCTGTGGCTGCTGATGTTGTGCACCAGGTAAAGCAGAAGTAGTGTGTGTGTGTGTGTGTGTGTGTGTGTGTGAGAAATGTTCATGAAAGTGAAGTGAAACCTCAAAGAATGTGAGCGACACGACTCCGTCTGCGTCTGTGTCCATCGTTTTGAAGGTCTCTGAAAAACACAGACGTCTGAGTCAGCTTTATGTTATGACAGAATTACTGTATTATTAGACAGAGATTATGTTTAGATATGTTCATGTAATGATTTGTTGTTATGAAAACAGTAGAATACTTCATTACATGAAATCTCTATATATTAGTAGTCTCTTCAGCACACTAAGGCTGCATTTCTAATGCAGTAAAAACAGTAAAAAAATGTGAAATATTATTGCAATTTAAAATAGCTGTTTTCTATGTGAATATACAGTAAAGTGTAATTTATTCGTGTGATCAAAGCTGGATTTTTAGCATCATTACTCCAGTCTTCAGTGTCACATGATCCTTCAGAAATCATTCTAATATGATGATTTGCTGCTCAAGAAACATTTCTGATTATTATCAATGTTGAAAACAGTTGTGCTGCTTCATATTTTTGTGATTTTTTTATTTATTTTTTATTATGATGAATAGAAAGTAAAAAAAAAAACAGCATTTATTTGAAATAGAATATTTTGCAACATTATAAATGTCTTTACTGCAGGGTTATTATTGTTAACTAAAGCTAAAATGATTAAAACATTTATGTTAATTGAAGTAAAGCTGAAATAAAATAAAATAAAATAAAATATAATATAATATAAGTATTAGTTGAAAACAAATTTTTTGCCTGGGCAAAAAAAAAACTGAAATAAGTTTAAGTACTAGAATTAATAACTGGAATTAATAGCTAAAATAAAAACTACAAAAAAAATATATATAAAAAAAAATGAATGAAATGACTATTACTAAAACACACAAACTGAAAATAAAAAGCTAATTAAAAACATTAATAAAACAATAATAAACTAAAATAAAAACGAACGCTGCTTTACTGTCACTTTGATCAATTTAATGCACCCTCGCTATTTATAATAAAAGTATAAATATCTTGCACAAAAAAAACTTCCTTTGAGCAGTTGTGTATATATTTTCTACATATAATCTATTTAATCTTTGCTCATTATTGAATAACAAAAACAGTACAATTCTAATATTTAGGACAAAAACAATTCTCCAGCCCGACTCACTGAACATGGTCTCCAGTCGCACTAAACAGGTGACGAAGTTGTCGAAATCCACAGAGAGGTCTTGCTCCGTGTACCGCAGGATGATCAGCTGGAATAAATGATTGTTCAGCTTAAAACCTGGAGGAGGAGAGGAAGAGAGGAAGAGATGAGTGCTGTTCCCTCCGTTCTGTTTCTATCGTCCAGTGTCAGTCAGCGTACCTGCTGTTTCCAGGGCTCTTCTCATCTCATACGAGCTCATCGTGCCGGACTTATCCAGGTCATGGTCTCGGAAGATTTGCTGTGAACAGGTGGAAGACTTCATGAACTGAGCAGAAATAACTGCAATATGAAGTCGGCAATCAGAATTGACAGCATTTATTTTGCAACATGAACACTGTTATCTTCCTGTTTATTAATCTGCAGCTGCTTTGAAATAATCTGCATGTGACTGGCTAAAGACAAAAAAGAAGGAAAACCTTCTTAAGCAATTGTTATTAAAATAATTATCTTATTAAATTAATAAAGAAACATATTACAATTACAATAATACATACTATCATAATGTTAAATATCAAGTAAATCAAGTCTTTAATAATCATAATAATCATAATAATATATTATGTTATCATATAATATGTTATAATAAAAGTATTAATAGAATTGTTATTATTAATAATAATAATTATTATTATTTTTTTATTTTTTTATTTTTTTATTTTATTTTTTTACAGAACAACAGTAAAATTATAATACTAACATTTATGGTTGTCTTAATTTCCTAAATGAAAAAAACATTGTGCTTTTATTTTGGCGGGAAACTGCAGGGAGATCTTACACTGCTCTTTGTTGACAACAACAGATTAATAAATGATTCTCATTACAAATTTGGGAAGATAGTTGGCACATGTTGCGTCTGCAGTAGATTTTAATTAGATAAGATTAATAATGTTACTAACCATGAAAATCTGAACTTAGATTTTCATCTTATGATAAACTTTTTATTGCACTTCCCATTTTCTATGTCTGATGGTGACTAACTTTCCAATCCAGATCTAACAATAAAACAGAATAACTTTTACTTCCTTTTATTTAGGATGTAGCCACCAGACGAACTTTCGATATGATCTAACCTTCTAACAACCTTTTGACTCGGTGTAACCTTGGTCGAATGGAGCTTTGAAAAAGGACTCAATATCCTGTTTATTTTGACTATTTTGTGAAATGATTGACTGAAATATTACAATGTTTTTGATATTTTGCTGATGTAGCTAACAAAGGGTAATGAAAGGGGGGGCTGGTTTTAAACAATTTAACCAATCATATTGATAGCGCATGACATGTTAGTCATGATGATTCTATTTTGATGTGTCTGGCTTTACCCTATAAAGCCTGTTGTATTCTTATGTTGGGCCGAGAATCTCTGAGTATTGCTCGAGAACTCCCGGCCGTTTGAATAAACCATCTGAGGGACATTTACTGAAGTCTGTCTCGTTTATCATTTATGCTGCGCAGCAAGAAAACTAGTTAGTAAGGGAAAACAAGTTAGACTAGGAGATATTGAGTGGGGACGTCGATTTGTAGACGAGACCCAGATAGACTAAACGTCGAGAGTAGACGTTAGGGGACGACGATTTGTAGACGAGACCCAGATAGACTAAACGTCGACAGTAGACGTTAGGGGACGTCGATTTGTAGACGAGACCCAGATAGACTAAACGTCGACAGTAGACGTTAGGGGACGTCGATTTGTAGACGAGACCCAGATAGACTAAACGTCGACAGTAGACGTTAGGGGACGTCGATTTGTAGACGAGACCCAGATAGACTAAACGTCGAGAGTAGACGTTAGGGGACGTCGATTTGTAGACGAGACCCAGATAGACTAAACGTCGACAGTAGACGTTAGGGGACGTCGATTTGTAGACGAGACCCAGATAGACTAAACGTCGACAGTAGACGTTAGGGGACGTCGATTTGTAGACGAGACCCAGATAGACTAAACGTCGACAGTAGACGTTAGGGGACGTCGATTTGTAGACGAGACCCAGATAGACTAAACGTCGACAGTAGACGTTAGGGGACGTCGATTTGTAGACGAGACCCAGATAGACTAAACGTCGACAGTAGACGTTAGGGGACGTCGATTTGTAGACGAGACCCAGATAGACTAAACGTCGAGAGTAGACGTTAGGGGACGACGATTTGTAGACGAGACCCAGATAGACTAAACGTCGACAGTAGACGTTAGGGGACGTCGATTTGTAGACGAGACCCAGATAGACTAAACGTCGACAGTAGACGTTAGGGGACGTCGATTTGTAGACGAGACCCAGATAGACTAAACGTCGACAGTAGACGTTAGGGGACGTCGATTTGTAGACGAGACCCAGATAGACTAAACGTCGACAGTAGACGTTAGGGGACGTCGATTTGTAGACGAGACCCAGATAGACTAAACGTCGACAGTAGACGTTAGGGGACGTCGATTTGTAGACGAGACCCAGATAGACTAAACGTCGACAGTAGACGTTAGGGGACGTCGATTTGTAGACGAGACCCAGATAGACTAAACGTCGACAGTAGACGTTAGGGGACGTCGATTTGTAGACGAGACCCAGATAGACTAAACGTCGACAGTAGACGTTAGGGGACGTCGATTTGTAGACGAGACCCAGATAGACTAAACGTCGACAGTAGACGTTAGGGGACGTCGATTTGTAGACGAGACCCAGATAGACTAAACGTCGACAGTAGACGTTAGGGGACGTCGATTTGTAGACGAGACCCAGATAGTCAGACGCAGGGAAAAATCCATCACACGTCCCAAAAGCGACTCAAACACACAGAGTAGCATTTACTGTGAATCGAATCTGAAAATGAACACAGTGCTGTGCCTTACTCTGAAACACGCAGCGTGTCAGACGATATATTTATATAATTACATCACAACCATTGCGTTTTGATGATCACACTAAACCATATCACATGCATTAACAAATTCATGAAAAAGTAACCAGGCAATTGGCGAGTAATCAATTTCAATGCTTATTTTTACACGCATTTGGCGCTTTGAACCCTGATTTGTTTTAGAAAAAGTAGTAAAATTAGCATATTGTTAAGTAATTACTTAAGGCCATTTCACAATTACAGTGACAACATCCTGTCCCTCCCCCACTAAACCAGTTTTTTCCTCGGATTTACACGATTCAGAGGGTTCATACTTTTCAGTTTGGATAATACGGAGATTTGTATAATCCCATCCCTAAGTATATTGCTATATAAACACAGGTGACTTGACCAGTTCATGACCTTTCCCACCTTCTCTCTGACCCTGAGAATTAAACATGCTGCTTTTTCTGCTGCACCTTTAATATGTTTATATGTAAATGACCTGTTCCAGCTAAATCCAGCTTCTGAACACTGAATAGCTGTTGATGTGTAAATGTGTTGACCAACTCGTCATAAGAGCCTTCACTAAAGACCATCTTTGAAAAACGTGAATATAATATAACATCATCTCACCAGGTAGCGTTTAATCTTTTCCCACAACACATGAAACTCAGTGAGTCCGAGCTTCCCGCTGCCGTCCGCCTGAAGCAAGTCAAGGACTATAAGAGCAAGACCAGCAGAAATACAGTCAGAACTGTGACAGACAGAAAGGCCTGAAAGCGATCAAGACTTGACAACAAAAATGTATCTAATGACAAAGCAAAAGAAGATAACTCATATTTGCAGATGAGTTATTCTGCATTAAAGTCAAGTCGAATATTTTTGCATTAAAGCAGAATCTGTGGAAAGGATACGTCCATGAGGTTGATCATGCTCCGACAGGACTCCTTCCCGAAGCCGTCTGTCTTTAAATCTTTATCTGTGGAATAAAGACACAAACACAGACGAGTGTTCAGGACTCATCACGTCCTTTTCTTGAGCGGTGATCAGTCTGATAGTTCATTTAAAGTGCCGCTATTATGCAATGTTAAAGGTTCCTAATTTTGTTTTGGAGTCTCCTACAATAGATCCTGCATCCAAGGCCAAAAAACACTTGCATTTTCTCGTAATCTTTTCTCTCAGTGTCTGAAACGGTTCGATAAAGGATTCGGTCTCTCTAAACCCCGCCTTTCTGAGAGCTTTCCTCTGCTCTGATTGGTCAGATGACCCAGTCTGTTGTGATTGGTCGACTACTTACAGGGTGTGTCGGAAACGAAACGCTCATTACCATATGTGAATTTCAGCTCTTCTTCAGCACTTGAGATACGAACAGTAACGACGGCGTGGTTTTATCGTATCAATCTTATCTTTTGGAAGTGCAGCATTTGCTTTAAAAAAGCGTCTTCTCAACACGACAACACGAACCAAACTCTTCCAGTCTCCGCTGCAACTACAGTGTTTGAGGGCGGGGCAAAGGAGACGTTATTCCCCGGCAGCCAATGAAAACCATAGGCTGGAATTATGCAAATTAGTAACAAAACTTCATAGAATCGAGCAGGAAGTGAGACTGGAATTACTGACGACTCTTTTCAGGATGTTCAGAATCATAAGGTTTTTTTTGGAGGCAGTAGCTTCATTTACCGTTCACTTTGACCTTTAAACTTTGCAGACCTTTTACATTCACAAACAGCTTCATTACACACTACATGAAAGGGAATTATCAAAAAAGCATAATGGGGCACTTAAAATGTTATTAGCTCTGTTTCAAAAACTACTGAGAGACAGCATACAGTCTTCGGGCAAATTCAACGAATAACGTAACTGAATCAAAAATATAATATAGAAGTATGACAGTCAATCCTTATACAAATAAAAAAAAAACACTATTTTAAGTTTATTGCTCAATATTCAGATGCAAATATGCAAGTAATTTGAGAGTGTAGCAAGAGTGAGACGACCGACTACAGAAGTATATGCTATCGATTTATTAACCTTTATTTAATTGCGTGTAATTTAGGATGCTGTCTTTGTGGACAGTAAAGTGGTTCCCTCAGGTTTGGAAATCAAAGCTACAGTGTCTGTCATGTGTGCTTGTGAAGACTCACGTTTGGAGATGATTCTGTTCAGGATGGTCTGCAGCTCCGTCACACTGATTTCCATGTCCTAGAAAACACAATCACACACATGATTTCTGTAGCAATGCATCATAATGTTGAATGTCTGCACACAACAGTTGTGTGTGTGTGTGTGTCTCACCGGTCCGGCCAGCTGTCTGAAGAGACTCTTAAAGCCGGCATCAATCTGACTCTCATGCAGATGTTGCTGGAGAGAAAGAGAGAGAATACTGTGTCTGTAATGATTGAATGACTGATAAAATAACAGTGCATCACAGCACCACTAACTATTAAATACTATTAAACTTAGTTTACACATTTTTGTATGTTCTATAGCAGCACAAACACACTATATAGCTGCGTGTCGTGCCAAACTACAGCCTTTAGTCAAGACTATATTGACAATGCAGTCATCTTATTGCTTAAATATAGAAATGTGTGTCGAACTGATCATCTCACCTCCTCAGGAATATCAGCCGTGACTTTATCATCCATTTCTCTGAAGGGTGCAAAGACAAAATACAATATCAGCCTGTGATTCTATGATTGGATCATTTTCTAGCATGTTAAGTTTGGCAACAGTTCTTCTAACCCTAATTGATAGATCTTGACCAAGAATGTAAATACATGTTGTGATGTTATTTCCATCAAGAGGTGCTTGACAATCTTGTGTTGTCAATGCAAGAGTGCAGCTCTCTGTAAAGTCTCCTCCAGCTCATCCCAAACACTTTCAGTGAATTTAAGCTTAAGACTCAGAGGAGACGATACATGTGTGAAAATATTCTTCATGTTCCTCCCAACCATTGTTTTACTGATGAATCTTGCCATTGTCATCCTGGAATATGGCCATGATGTGTATTCCTTCATGGTTGTTCAAGAAATGAAAAGCTACACACTCCATCAATTAGGATTAGAAGAGCTGTTGGCAAACATATAACATGCTAGAAACATAATAATGATCCAGTCATGGACTCTTAGCCATTTGCCAATTCAAATCCAAACAGCAACTTGTTTCTTTTTTTGGGACGGGCAGTGTGTGTGTACACATTTTTATGTTAGATGCAAAAATTGTGATTAATCGATTTGACATCACTAATAAAAAGTAAAGCTTGTTCTGATGAGTCAATAAAATTACAGAAAAAAAAGATACAAATATCAGTTGGCAAAAAAATATTGCAACATAAGAGCATTCTCCTTAACAATGCAAAGCGATTCAAATCAGAGAGATTAAAGAATTAAATAAATGTTGTTGGGCATCTTCAAAAAAAAGAAAAAAAAGAAAGACATTAAAAGTTTAATTAGAAAGACAGATTCAGACATATCCCTGCCTTTTAATTCCACTAAAACAAAAAAATGGATAATATATTATGCTTTGAGTGACAGCATGAGCTCCGATGTTTGCAGTAACAGTTCAAACTTGCCTAATAATGCAATTGTCTTTTTAAGAAAATTATGCAAAATAGATGTGCATGGCCAGTGAAAAATAATTCTGGACTCCATTACCAAACCTTATTTTTAATTCCGACCAATAGCCGTTTCATGCTGTAAAATGCAGGACTCACTGTGAGTTGGCTGGTTTCTCTGAGAAGACTCTGAGCACGAAGTCTCCCTCTTTGTTGGGCTCGAAGGTGGACGGTACGATGATGTACTCTCCGGCCGGCAGACGGAAGCGCGAGCTCACCTCCCGCAGGTTGATGAAGAGCTCAGAGCGAGCGCTGGAGGCGTGACTGAGGAAGAAGTCCCGCTTCAGGTGCACGGCCGACATGCCCGTATACTGAGCGGAGAAATACACACAACATCAACTGAGGGCTGTGTCTGATTTACATGTTGCTTTGGTCAAACATTGGGTCTCATACACCAATCATGAGCACATGTGAATTTGTGTATGAAATCGGTGTACAAACGTTTTCACAAATCATGATTCAAGAATAACTTTCTTACTAAAATGTATTCTAAATTTACAATGGAAAAAGAGTGGAGGAAAGCCCTTATGTGGAGACGGTGTGGGCGTTTAAAGCAAAGGACTAACCTTGGGCATGAGGTGGCTCATTTAGAGTCCAAATTCATTACCATTAGAACGAGGTTAAGAACATATTCACATGCGTTTGCATGTGATGAGAATTAGGCAGACATTTTTCGTGAGAAGTTCTCCTGTGAGTATAAATATGAGTAATCCATGCAACTATAAGCGAAACAGACCCAGTGTCTTCAAGCTCTTCAAGATGATCTCAATTACCTTTCCGGACAAAATGCTTTATCTCTCCATGTTCTACAGTGTTTCAAGACCTTCAAAACTCTGAAATATCTCACAATCTAAAATTCACAGTCATTCAAACGGCCTCTGATCGTACCTCATTTGGCACCTGCAAAAATAAAGGTAAAAAAAAAAAAACAATCAAAAAGAGCAATCAAACAGAGAGCCAAGAACAAGTGAACACAAACTTCAGACAAGTTAAACAAAAGCTATCTGCTTTCTGACCTCATAAATGGCGAACCCGATGGTCTCCATGTCCTTTCCTTCTCTCCGCTTCTTCCTGCGGTCCTTCTGCATCAGCGCCACCAGGAAGCTGCAATCTGATTGGCCGGGAGAATCCGGATGTTTTAAGGCCACCTTGAACTGAGGGTTGATCCAGAACGTGGCTATGGTTTATGGGAACAAAAGAGGATGATGAGGATTTCACCTTTTTTGCAGACACTGACTAGAGTTGGGTATCGCTTGAACTTTAGCGATTCCAATTCCGATTCTGCTTATCGATTCAGATTCTTATTGATTCACAGTTTCGATTCCAATTATGATATAAAAAAGTCAAACATTTAGGTATCAAACATATTTCTTCTGTGTCATTTTGCAAAACATTCTGTTGCGGCTGATTACCATAAACAAAAATCAGCAGCCTAAAGAACAACTAACTAATAAACTAGACTAATATAACATTATTAAAGACAAATATACAGTCATTAATACAATAAGAGCAAATCAGCAATAGCGCAAATAAATACAACTGAACAAAGTTCATAAATTGAAATCAAATGTAAAATAACACTGCAGTGTTCTTTTTAGAAATAAAATACACATTAATCCTTACATTTACAAAAGTTACTCAGTCAAAATAGTTGAGTGATTTTCTTTTTCTTTTGTTCTTTGATTAAAAGTGCTATATCTCTTCTTTTTTTTTTTACTGTACTAAAGCACAACAATACCAACATATGTTTGCAGAGATTTAGGAATCATGCTAAGTTCATATACTTGAACTTGAAAACCCTACAGCCAGTTATTCTAATTTAAAATATATGTGTTCCGTGTCGGAATGTGTGTTTTTGTTTTGGTCTGTGACTCCGCCCACTGCCAGTTCACCCAATAATATTCCAACACCCCGGGTTGCCATTTGGCAGAAAACACAGAGTATTATAGCCATGGAAGCCAGCAAACAAACTGGGTCAGAGATCGCAGATTAAACCCAACCTAAAAGCCTAAAAAGCTCTTCGTCCAGAGGCATATTAAAACGTGGATAAATCAGCTCATCAACTTACAGTGTAAGGCTCGTCGCGAGCGTAGCGTCTGAGCAGGAGAGGGCGGCAGAAACAAACCAAAATTATTTGGACTACAGCAGGTATATTAGGCTGCTGTCACTTTAAGACCTGACGCACGGATCCAATATGCTGTTACACGTGTTTTCTTTCTCAACTGTTTACGTTCACTTAAGACATAACCGACTGTTTATGAGGATATTTTGCAAGATTTAAGACGCGAAAGAGAAATCAATTCAGTATTTGCACATTATATGTGAGGCGGTTTTTTGTGCACGCACTCTGGATGTGCCCAGCATGGAAAACAGCACCGAATTCTTCTTTTTCACATCTTCTTGCGCTTGAATGGTTTAAAATCACATTAAAATGCACACAATTTCGATTCCGCTTATCGATTCCTTTGATTTTATAACAAGTATTGGATACGTTTTTCGATTCCCAACCCTAACACTGAGGCAGCGATGTCCTTCTGCGGATGCTGTACCTGGGAAGTTCCTGCAGCCGCCAGCCGTGCTGCCTCTCCTCCACTCGCCCTGATAGAGCGATGTGCTCCACTTCTTCACCTGACTCGCCTGGAGAGCGTCTGGCGTCAGGTTACAGATCTCCAAGCGGCTGAACTCGCGCAGGAAATCACTGAACGACATCCTGAGAGAGAGAGAGAGAGAGAGAGAGAGAGAGAGAGAGAGAGAGAGAGAGAGAGAGAGAGAGAGAGAGAGAGAGAGAGAGAGAGAGAGAGAGAGAGAGAGAGAGAGAGAGAGAGAGAGAGAGAGAGAGAGAGAGAGAGAGAGAGAGACGCATTAGTGAACACATTTGGGTCCTAAAGAAGCCCTGTGTTTTTGTTCTCACGCTCATTCATGCATGATGCACATCTGCTGTGTGTGTGTGTGTGTGTGTGTGTGTGTGCAGTATATAGAGAGAGAGATGCAAACAAGAGCCGGTTACCCAACCTCACCGGTACTGTCAAATCTTAAAAACTAGATCACTCTCTTCATCCTTCCTTTCTGAGCGAAAAGATCCAGACACACTCATTTTCACAGGTGCTGAGTCATTGATAAGTCGTTGCCAGGATGTTCTATGTGGTTTCTGGTTTATAGGGTGTTGTGTTTGTAGGGCATTTATAGGTCGTTGCTAAGGTGTTCTGTACAATTTGTATGTCATTTATAGGTCGTTGCTAGGGTGTTCTGTGTGGTTTCTGGTTTCTAGGGTGTTGCTAAGTTGTTCTAAACAGTTTGTAGGGCATTTATAGGTCATTGCTAGGGTGTTCTGTGTGGTTGCTAAGGTGTTCTGAACGTTTATAGAGCATTGATAGGTTGTTGCCAGGTGGTTCAGGTGTTCTGTGTTGTTGCTTGGTAGCTTCTAGGGTGTTGCTATGTGGTTGCTAAGGTGTTCTGAACAGTTCAAAGGCATTTATAAGTTCTTGCTGGTGGATCTCAACCTTTTTGACTTCAAGCCCAGACTTTTGACTTTAGCTGATTTTAATGCTTGAGAACCACTATGGAGTTTGCTAGGTGGTTTCTAGGGTGTTGCTAAGGAAATCTAGGGGATTTTTTCCTACTAGTACGGCTGGAGAATAACTGCTAATCTAAATCTGTCAGATCATGATCCACTAACCAGAACTCTCCGTCCTCGCTGCGGTTCTGTAATCGGCCCTGGACGGAGCGGTCCACGTTGTCCCATTCCCGAGAGCTGAACACACACGCCAGATCGGTCATCAGAACAATATCATCACAGTAAAACAGACTCTATCAGTTCGCTTGTGTGTTTCTCACTTGTCACTCCAGGCTCCCGTCCACTCCACTTCCCCCCACGGGTTCCTGATGCGCACCAGTTTAGTCATGTTTCCCCTGTAGACCACCTGATCAACACATATTTCAGAGTTTGATTAGGAATTACATGCACTGAACAATCTTCCACAATAAGACCAGAAACGTGTCCAATGTCCTTTTTGATTTACATTATTCTCTCTCGCTTGGCTTGATTTCTGGGATATTGTATATAATATGCAGCCATCAGGGATGGCTTTCAATATGCGGGAGACTCCCGGAGCTTCTAAGGAAAGCTGGGATGCCTGAATTTCACTCACATTTATGCATTTGCCAGATGCTTTTATCCAAAGTGACTTACATGGCATTAAAAATAAACATGTTTTAGTAAGTTCATTCAATCCCTGGGAACTTTATCTGACTTGAAAGCATGACAGGAACCTCAAAGAAAGATATTCTGCATCTAAAACTGGCTAGATTGTTGTGTACAGTAAGTGTTTTAGTGTGTCTTTGTGTCTCTGGCTCACCTCTTCCACTCCAGTCACTGAGTACGCGTGACCTTTGACCAGCTTCTTAAAGGTCACCGCCTCCATGTCAAACTTACTGGTGATCTTGAGGACAAAAAGAAGCGTAACGCAATCAGACAATGATCTTAAACACCCTCAGCAATACAAACATGAGCAAAATTATCAGTGTTGTCATCAATAACTAAAACTACAACTACTTAAATAATTTCAGGAATTTATATAAAGCTGAAATAAAATATAAATATTAGATTAAAAACGTAGAAAACTCAAATGTGCTTGTTCCTCTAAACGTGCCAAAGCTTTAACAAAAGAAATGTTTTTTGTGTATTGTGATTTTTTTTATTTTTCTGGTAATCAAATGAAGGCACAAAACATTAATTTATCTTTTATTCAAATGAAAATTAAACAAGCCCTTTATTTTTTTGTGCTACACAACAGAGGTTTACTGTTGAAATTATAACATGGAAGAAAATGAGTTTTAATAATAATTGTATTATTATTAGTATTATTAGAAGTTAAGAATTAAGATGCACATTATATATTTTGACGGGTTGAAGTGTAAACCTTCTTGTGTGATGTGAGGATAGTTTCTCTCAAATGAAATGTTGTCAAAGTGAGAATATTACACTACAAAAGGCAAAAAAAAATGTCTGTGTGAATAAACGGTGCCTTAAAAGTATCGAACAAACAATATAAATGCAGCCTCATCGTTTTGCAAACACAACCCAGACCTCAGAATCTGACACTAAACACATTCAAGTGTCTGTGACTGTACAAAGCTCATGAATATATAACGAGGCTGCTTCTGACTGGCGTTCTGTTGCTCACTGAGAGGTGTTCAAGCATGAGGCCGAGTGTGAGAGAGAATCATGCTCACGTCTATCGAGCAGCCCAGCAGCGAGCCTCTCTCCACGGCCCGACCGATGATGCTGAAGAGGTCAGAGGGCGCTTTATTCAACTCGTACATCTCTGTGACCCCGCCTGTGAAGTCCTCAAAGCCCTCGGACGTGCTGCCGCCCGACAGAGCCTCGTAACAGCCGTTCAGCCTGGAAAACAAGAGCAGAAGCTGAGCGAGTGCAGTTCAGCTGTGTTTGATTCATGTGTAGAGTTAGGGATTAATAAGAGGTGAAATATGGACTTGTTCTGTGTTTGAGAAAGGTCTTCAACGTGTTAAAACATACAGAGATCATTGAAGCCAATAGTTTAAGGGACCATTTCTTTGTTTAAGCCGTACTTTCCAGTTAGACTAAAGTGTAGCTCTCCTTCAGAGAAAGAGTGCATTATCTTGATGTTTTGAGACGACTCTCCTGTTTATAGTTAGAGCCTGGCCAAATCCAACCTTGGAGAAGCTGTGTGTCGATAACTAACTTCAGAGTCCGAGTGCCAGATGCATAATCGATGGAGATATGCTTCAGTCTATCTGTATATGTGTGGAAAATTACTATGTTTATCTATTTCTTAGCCAATCAGAAACTGCAACCTGAAGCAAGGACGTAGTTCAGACCTTGGTGACCTCAGTGTGTGTGTGTGTGTGTGTGTGTGTGTGTGTGTGTGTGTGTGTGTGTGTGTGTGTGTGTGTGTTTGTGTGTGTGTGTTTGTGTGTGTGTTGAAGGGTATAATTGCTGTGATCTTTGTAACTGTAAGCGGGGCGGCCTACGAACTCCTGTGTGAGTCTTGAAGCTGAACTTCTGCTGATGAAACTGCAAACTATCTTCAGTAAATCTTTTCTTCACTTAATTATAATTCTGACTCCGGGTCTTCTTTCAAACATCTGGTCCTTGGGTCCTAAACTGAAAACCCCTAACACACAATAGTTGGGCCTAGGCTCTAGAATAGTTTCCTCTTATCTGTGAAAACGTCACATTCTGTTTATGAGTGTAAATCTAAATTGAAATCTTTTTTTTTTTTTTTACTTTGGCTTTTTAAACTTTGTATGTTAAATTTGCTGATTTTCTGATGTTTCCTTTTATTTTTTGTTTGTTTCCTTTCATTGTTTTATCTTATTTGTACAGCACTATGGTTCAACTACTGTTGTGTTTATCGGTGCTTAGTAAATACATGAATGAATAAATGAATGAATGAATGTTTACTTGGCGTATGCCTTCTCCAGTAGAGCGCTCCAGAACTCTCCACCCTCCGCTGAGTGAACGAACAACAGCTTCCCATCCTTCACCGGCAGACGGTCATCAATCACCACGTCCAGCCACTCACCGAACTGCCAGAACTACAGAGAGAGAGACAGAGAGACAGAGAGAGAGAGTTCAGTTTCATATAAAAATAAAGGTTCTTCATGTAAAGGATAATGCACATCATATAGAAGCTTGGTTTTGCCATGGAATAAAAAAAAGGTAATTGAGATGTTTTATTTCACAAATCTGACTTTTTTCTTAGAATTCTAAGTTTACATCTCGCAATTCTTATTTATTTTTTGTCTCAGAATTCTGTTTACGTCTTGCAATTCTCAAAGGACAAAAAAGGAAGGACCGTGACGAAAATAACATTTAGCTGGTTATCATCACAAAATAAACTCTGACAAGGTGATCAGTATCTTATTCTGTCATGACGTTCAGCTGGATGCACATTATCCCACTTATTTCACTGGTGACACTTTACAATAAGGTTCATTAGTTAACACTAGCTAATGTATTAACTAACATGAACTAACAATGAGCAATACATTAGTTACAGCATTTATTAATCTTTATTAATGTCAGTTAATAAACATCCAACTGTTCATTGTTTGTTCATGTTCGTTCACAGTGCATTAATATTAACAAATACAACCTTTGATTTTAACAATGTATTAGTAAATGTTGAAATTAATATTAACTAAGAATAAATAAATGCTGTAGAAGTGCAGTACATCATTAGTTCATGTTAACTAATGAACCTTATAGTAAAGTGTTAACATTTTACTTATCAAATGATGCAAAAAATGTATCTGAGTTTAAATATTTTTCATTATGTATTATAAATATTATGTATATATAAACAGACATTAATGGGATAATGTACAGCCGGATCACTTATTACACAGCTTTACACCACATAAATAATGACAGGGACATGAAGTATTAAACCGTTTTAAAGTCTTACTTGTTTAATATCTTATCATCCGTTACAATGCACAAAACGATCATTCTTTCTAGCAACCTACTATTAATAAAGTCCTCCAGTTTCACTTACTTAGCAAACAAGTGAGAGCGAGTGTGTGGTGTGATTCGAGAGACATGAAAGAAGCGTCTTCCTTAAATACCCGGATGAGCCTCATTATACAGCGCTGCTCTTGATGGCGGTCATTATAAGGATCAATGTCATGACTGACCAATCAGAATCAAGCATTTCAGAAAGCCATATAATGGCACTGATGGTTCGATGATGAACCTTCAATATTCATGGAGCCTTTTCATTCCACTAAAGGTTATTTATGGTGGAAAAAGGTTCTTTAGATTTTCAAAATGTTCTTCACACTAAGAAAAAAGGTTATTTTAAAGGAACACTCCACCGTTTTTTGAAATAGGGCTTATTCACCTTCTTTCCTACATTTAGATAGGTGGGCAAATGCATTTTTGTCTCAGTGCATGCATTGTTTTAGTTTGACAGGGTCGGCGCTAGCTTAGCTTAGCATAATGAATGGAATCCTTTGTTGCCAGCTAGCATGTCCTGAGTAAAAGTGATATAAAAAAAAAAAAACACCTAATTACTTCTTGTGGCCTGCGTATTCACAACAAGTACAAATAGCGATGCAGATTAACACTAGGTGATTTCCTATGCAGATATTGACTTGGGACTATATTAGGGGGAAGCACAGGCAAAGCACTGCTACTTGGGCGCAGAGATATCACGCCCAAGTAGCAGTGCTTCGCCT